>NC_134022.1:24209422-24550672 GCF_040712315.1 Castanea sativa | reverse complement strand
ATCATAAATAGGTATTCCACCCCATATTATCCTCAGGGAAATGGGCAAGCCGAGGCCGTTAACAAGGTCATAGTCAGTGGGCTTAAGAAAAGGTTGGACGATGCGAAAGGCAGATGGGTAGAAGAGCTCCTTCATGTTCTGTGGACGTATCGGACCACACCGCGCAGGTCCACTGGAGAAACGCCATCCTCTATGACTTATGGGGCCGAGGCGGTGATACCTTTGGAATCTGGTTTCCCCACCCTAAAGACAAGTTCTTTTAGCCCGGAGAATAACAAGGGACTCCTGGAGAATGATCTTGATTTACTTGAGGAACGGCGCGAGGCAGCTATGGTCCAAATGGCTTATTATCAACAGAAGCTAAAACGGGGATATGATGCCCATGTGAAGCTAAGGCCGCTTGCACCTGGTGGTCTTGTACTCAGAAAAGTCGTAGGGACTTCTAAGAACCCAGCTTGGGGTAAGCTAGGACCCAACTGGGAAGGCCCCTATCGCATTGTTTCAGTAGCCGGCATAGGGTCATATCGGCTAGCTGACCTAGATGAAAAAATTATACCACGCCCATGGAATGTAAACAATCTTAGAAGGTATTATTATTAATAAAATGTGCTTTTGTCAGTGAACATTTTAAAGTTATGAGTATCTCTGACATTTGAAGCTATTGTTCTTAAGAATCAAACAGAAACTTGGTTAAGTGTAGTCCTCGGACCACAAACCTTGTGAAAATTGATGTCTTGTCATTTGTTAAACAGAACCTTAATTATGTCGGGTCCTCGGACCTCCTACTTTGGAAAAATTAACATTTGAAGCTATTGTTCTTAAGAATCAAACAGAAACTTGGTTAAGTGTAGTCCTCGGACCACAAACCTTGTGGAAATTGATGTCTTGTCATTTGTTAAACAGAACCTTAGTTATGTCGGGTCCTCGGACCTCCTACTTTGGGAAAGTTAACATTTGAAGCTATTGTTCTTAAGAATCAAACAGAAACTTGGTTAAGTGTAGTCCTCGGACCACAAACCTTGTGGAAATTGATGTCTTGTCATTTGTTAAACAGAACCTTAGTTATGTCGGGTCCTCGGACCTCCTACTTTGGGAAAGTTAACATTTGAAACTATTGTTCTTAAGAATCAAACAGAAACTTGGTTAAGTGTAGTCCTCGGACCACAAACCTTGTGGAAATTGATGTCTTGTCATTTGTTAAACAGAACCTTAGTTATGTCGGGTCCTCGGACCTCCTACTTTGGGAAAATTAATATTTGAAGTTATTGTTCTTAAGAATCAAACAGAAACTTGGTTAAGTGTAGTCCTCGGACCACAAACCTTGTAGAAATTGATGTCTTGTCATTTGTTAAACAGAACCTTAGTTATGTCGGGTCCTCGGACCTCCTACTTTGGGAAAATTAACATTTGAAGCTATTGTTCTTAAGACTCAAACAGAAACTTGGTTAAGTGTAGTCCTCGGACCACAAACCTTGTGAAAATTGATGTCTTGTCATTTGTTAAACGGAACCTTAGTTATGTCGGGTCCTCGGACCTCCTACTTTGGGAAAATTAACATTTGAAGCTATTGTTCTTAAGAATCAAACAGAAACTTGGTTAAGTGTAGTCCTCGGACCACAAACCTTGTGGAAATTGATGTCTTGTCATTTGTTAAACAGAACCTTAGTTATGTCGGGTCCTTGGACCTCCTACTTTGGGAAAATTAACATTTGAAGCTATTGTTCTTAAGAATCAAACAGAAACTTGGTTAAGTGTAGTCCTTGGACCACAAACCTTGTGGAAATTGATGTCTTGTCATTTGTTAAACAGAACCTTAGTTATGTCGGGTCCTCTGACCTCCTACTTTGGGAAAATTAACATTTGAAGTTATTGTTCTTAAGAATCAAACAGAAACTTGGTTAAGTGTAGTCCTCGGACCACAAACCTTGTGGAAATTGATGTCTTGTCATTTGTTAAACAGAACCTTAGTTATGTCGGGTCCTCGGACCTTCTACTTTGGGAAAATTAACATTTGAAACTATTGTTCTTAAGAATCAAACAGAAACTTGGTTAAGTGTAGTCCTCGGACCACAAACCTTGTGGAAATTGATGTCTTGTCATTTGTTAAACAGAACCTTAGTTATGCCGGGTCCTCGGAACTCCTACTTTGGGAAAATTAACATTTGAAGTTAATGGTCTAAAGAATCAAATGGAAAATTAGTTAAGTCTTGTCCTCGGACTATAAACTTGATCAAAGTTAACTTCTTATTGTGTCTGGGAGTTGGTGCCTTACCGTTCAATAACTCGGATCTTAAGTTTTATTTCGTTAAAAGTATTAAGCAAATTTATGTGAGGAAGGAGTGGTCCTCGGATCTTACATCCTACTAAAAACAATGCTACACATTATAAGGTTTTAATCATTATATGAGGTCTCTCTTTTTTAACCAAGGCATTGTTTAAACATATTAGCCATATGACTTTTTATTAAGTTTTTAATAACACGCGAATGACTGCGTGGAGGTTATGATTGTGCAAAACTTGAAGTTAGATTTGTTTGCTCTGCCCCTTTTTGACCATGTACTAATGGCAATCTTTATGACCAATATAACAAGAATAAAGTAAAATGGATGCGACATAAATGAGAATCAAACGAAATAGTTCTTCATTAATCACTTAAATGTACATTACATATTTAATCCGGATGTAGAAAAAGAGAAGTCCTAAAGCTAGGTCCTAAGCTTTTGGAGGGGGGTCTTGCTGAGAGGTACTGGTGGCCTCGGTCTTTCTCAACTCCAGCTCAAAGGGAGTCAGGACTTGCTTTCCTTTGTCTGCTGTCTTCGTTGGAAGGACGTTGGGTTCCACTTTCTGGCTCAAGTCCTTCTCTGCATCCCCGCCTCCTTCCTTCTCTTTGTTGGAACCTGAAGGTTCTGTAGGATCTGGAATTAGCTGTGGGACCATCGGAGGCAGAGCAGGGAGAGTTGACTCAGGGGTAGGAGTAGCAGCAGGAGCCTCTTCAATCTCCTGTATCTCCAGGGGAAGCCAAACGTTCTCGGACTTCCTCAGATCCGAGGATAGATGAACTCCAGCTACGTTTAGGGCTTCCCCCCAGACTTTCTGATAGTACTCCCGGCACAAAGCCACGAAGGCCTTTGTCAGCTGCTCCTCGGTGGTTGCTACCCCTTCCTTATAACTCGCCTGCTTGGCGGCTTCTAGAGAACGATGGAATGCGCCGGCTTCCTCCTTCATTCACGCAAGTTCTTTCTCCAAATCCGAGCGCTCCTTTTGGGCTTGGGAGAGCTCGTCATCTTTTTCACGAAGAAGCTTGCGCTGCCCTTCTATCTGGGTCTTCATGGTCTTCAGGTTCGCCTCGGCCCCATTTTTCTCTCTCTTTAGCTCAGCCACCTCCGAGGTAAGCTTCTCATTTTCAGCAAGGGCTGTGCCCAAGGACTTTTCAGTCTCCAGCCTGACTTCAAACTCAGTTCTGGCCTTCTTCCGAGTATCTTCTATAAATTTCTCGGCTACGAAGACTTCTTGAATGGCCTGCAGTAAAGTGCGAGGAAGTCAGATATAGCAAGGCACTTATGAATAATCTGATATTGTTAAAAGTGGAATCTTCCTAAAGGGGTTAAACTTACCAGCGCTAAATCCCTTTTTAAAGAGAGGAATAGTTGTGGCTGGCTCATTTTTTCCAAGGTTTCCATGTCCTTGGGCAGCAGAAGAGGGCGCTCCAACACTTCGGCCAAGTGGTGGGCATGGCCTTGTTGAACCGCCCTTATACTGGATTGGCAGGAGATGGGTACACCGTCCAGCCTTAAGTCAGGGGACCAGGTGGTCGGTGCTCGGCGCACTTCGGCCTCGTCCCTGATCTCCCCGCTTTCAACTGAGCGGGCCCTGCCTTTGCCTTTATCCAGCTTCTGCTGCTGAACGGCTGGCGGTTGTTGTCGTGGTTTCTTTGTTTCCTTGCCACCTGTCCCCTCGGCCTCCCCCTTTCTCTTCTTTTTGGGATCCTCGGCTGGAAGTTTTGGCTCAGCTGGAGGAGGGGGAGGTGGCAAGGATGAAAGAGCTTGGGACCCCCCCGTCTTTTTCTCAACAACCTTTGCAGCTCTATTGGTCAGGAGACCCTTCATCCTGTCCATTTCCTACTCGGATTCGTCCTCTGGTTGGGCAACGATTAATCCTGCAATTCCAGAGGCCTCAGTGGCTTCTTCTTCCTCGTCAGAGAGTACGACGAACTGGTTCCCTCGAGGTCTTTCGGTGTCTTCAAGTTGGAACTGTTCTATCTCCTCGTCTAGCGTGTTTGAAGAAGACACTTGCTCCTCTAGGACAACAGTTGCCTGGGAGTGTGTAGCTAAAGGGACCGCAGCGATCGGTTGTAGGTACAAAATGGTGTGAGGGGCGTCAGGGAGATCGTGGTCGTCCAAAAAGTGGGGCCGGGCTACGTTTATCTTCTTTGCCTTCGGTCACTCGCGACTATGTCGTTTTCTATCTCCTGGAAGTCCGAAGAAATGGGATTGTATCCCAGAATCAGATGAGCAGCCCTGAGTTGTAGGTCCTCGCTGACAAACACCTTGGAGCGCAGTACTCGGTTGAGATCTGCAACGTTGCAGTGGCTTAAGCGTGGGCGCACGTGTTGCTTATCTGCAAAGAAAGGCATCAAAGCAAACGAACATGGTCAGATTCACGTAACACACAATAAACCTAAATAAACGTGAATACAAGTGAATACGCATTTTTTGTGAGTGTTAGAAGAGTTTGTGTGGGGGGAAGGTTAATCCTAGGGTGTCGCACCTGGATCTCCCCACTCAACTGGGCAGTGGAGGCCGTCGTGCCAATTCCCAGAGACGATCAGGTAGTCATCCTTCATGCCTTTGTTGGATTTGGGCAGACAGGAGATTAGCCTAACGACGCTGGAGCGGGATTTAATGTAGTAACCTACTTTGGAGAGTTTATGGGACTCGTACAGAAAGACGACGTCGTGCCAGGTGAGGTTTAGACCCATTTGCTCGTTTAGAGCATCGACGCTACCCAAAACTCTAAAAACGTTTAGGAGGCACTGATCGGGACACAACCGATGGTTGCGAAGGTACTCCCTGGTTACAGGCTTCATTGGGAGGGTCATCCCACCCTCTACAAAGGCTATCATCGGGATGATAACCTCTCCCTCCTTTCTAGAGCCGGCCACGGCTTCCGCCGGGCAATATTTTAAACCTACATCGCCGGGAATGTGATACTTGGCTCTGAAGCCTTCCATTCCAGCGGCGGTATCAACTAGACACTTAAATCTTCCCATCAGAGAGGGACGAAAGACTAAACTCTAAAAGGGAAAAAGTCTGTGAGTATAGCCGAGGACAATTTCCGAGGAGAAAAGGTTAAGAAAAGGAGAATAAAAACTTACGAATCTCAAGTTGTGCAGAGTTCCACGGTTTTCTACGGGTCAGGTATGTTTACTGATGTTTTGATGGGATTAGTCCCTGATGAATTAAATGAAGGCGCAGGTTCCCAAAGCGTCATGGTGTGCGGAAAGCGGCCTCGAAATTATATTTGTCCCGCCCAATTTTTCGTGAAATAACGAGAACCGTTGGATGCCCATCTCACCGTTGAACGTGGGGGACAAGGTGTAACTCATGGTAATAAATGCGCGTGTTTCTGAAAATAAAACCGCCAAGTGGCGTCTTCTGGAACGCGAAACGGTTTCCACACGAGCAATCATTCACATAGTTTGCAGAGTTAGTTCTCATCGGATCAAAACCCTAATTTTCTCCTCGGATGTTGAAAATTAGAGTTTTGAGGGGCTATTGTGGGGAGTAAAAGAACCCAAGTGAGCATACGGGCCATTGGGCTGCAATATAAAGGGCCGACCTGCTCCAAGACTAAGCTCTATGATTTGGCCCATACGCCGAGGGTCCGGGGATACAGCCGAGGACGAGTCTTCTCCTCGGAAAAGCCCTAGAGAATTCAAAGTTTCATTATGAAGGTCAAAGCACAAAACTCTGGAAAGACCAGCGGTTAAAAGGGGACATCCTGAATCTTCTAGATGCACCAGTATTGAAGAAAATATCAAGAGTAAAGGTTGCCACCTCCGCATTAAAGGCTCTGCACCTACCTCCCTGGCCGCATTTATGGGGAGGTGACCCCTGAACAGTGAGGGGGAAACTTCTAGTCACTGTTCAAAAAGTATCAGGGAAGGAAGTATAAAAGGGGGGTAAAGGCCAAAGAAAAAGGGGCGGTAGCTAAGAAAGAAATTGAGAAAGTGTAATCTTTAAGGAAGAAATAGAAATAATAAAGAAGTAGTCCTCGGCTTGAGTCCGAGGAGATCCATTTGCCTTTATCATTTGTTATTTACTTGCGTTTATTGATAAAAGTTTGTTATCAAGCTCCCAGTACTTCTAACCTAGGTTTCAAGTCCACACTCTACAAATTTTTATTGTTTAAGGCTCATTGGGCCTGAGCCCGTGATTGTCTTTGGGTCCAGGTGCAATTGTGCACTTACAATTTGTATATCTTTATTTTGACATTTGTGAACAACGACAAATGGTTCTGTAATATGTTATTAAGTGGATACATTAACGCTTATTGTTATTGACACTGACTCACACATTGACACTAATGATATTATATGTTACATGATAGTGTTTTGAGAGTTGAACTCCTATTGAGGCAATTTCAAAACATTTTTGCATGATGAATGAAATGAAAAAATTTGGACAATTTGTCATGTGTGAAACTGTGAATAGGTTGGACAAGTTTATGATGAAATCTAGACAAATTGTTTATGTGTGAATGAAATGATGAAATTTGGACAATTTGTTTATGTGTGAACAGATTTGACCAGTTTAAACATATTGAACAGATTTTTGAATAGATTGAACAAATTTTATGTGTGAACAGGTTGAATAGAGTTTTTTTATCAAAAAAAAAAAATAGAATTTTTAATATTTCAAATCGACCAAATCGATTAAACCGACTGCAAGAAACCGTATCGCTATAGGTTGAAAAATCGACCCTAAGCGGTTTGCATCAGTTTCAATTATGAGAAAACCGATTTCTATTAGTTCGGTAACAAATTTGAGAAAAAACAAAACCAACCAAACCACTCACACCCCTAGCCACTTGTCTAGAGGGAAAATAGACTTATGATACAACCACAATTTCTAATACGCAATTTTTATAATACAGTATACAATATGATGCGATATCAGATTGAAAAAAAAATAAAGTTTAACTGAGTTAAATTCTAATGAAAAAGAGTTTTCAAAAAAAAATTCTAATTAAAAAGAGGAACTGCCATAAAAAGATTAAGGAACATTGTAGATGACTTTTTATCTACTCTCGACTCTCAACAAGTCCAACGTAACAAATGCCAGAAAAATATGTAGTCTTCTTTTCATATATTTTACTCTTTGATGTGGCCAAGCCATTAAACTCCGGTAAGAGGAGGAGTGGCTTTGGATGGTAGGGGGACAAGTTTTGGGAAACGATGGACGTGGCACTCGTGCACATTGACACATATATGCTTGAGTGTATGATTTTAGGGAATGAGAAACCATGTTCTAGCCAGGCGTGTCTATTTTACACACCAAACTATATATACCCATACATAAAAGGCCACATAAAACAGTAAAATGTGATACAATCAGCTATCCCAATTCCAAGTAAACATTCATCATATTATCCAGGAATAAGTCAATCAAATGACCAAACACTTATATCAAACTCAAGTTCACTCTCTCTCTCTCTCTCTCTCTCTCTCTCCCAAGTTCTCAATTGATGATTCTTGAAGAACATGGGTAATGGTAATGGAGGTTGGCTGTGTTCTTGAAGAGCACGGGTAGGTTTTAGTAGCAATGGAAAAGGTGGGCTCAGCCGAATACACAGCCCTCTTCTTCCCCCAAGGGTCTAGCTGAGCTCTTCAAGAGATAAGCTATTATCCCAACTTAAGGGAATGCAATGTGGAAATTGAAAATAGACATTTGGGTTTTGGGTATTCTTGGTTTTTTGAAAGGGAAATCAAAAGAGGAAAATCTATACTGAAGTGATGAAACAATCTTCTAACTTCACCTTCATTTTTCCCCCAAGCATCCACAATCTGCACAATTTAGATTTTGATGTTAAACTAAAAATTGTGTTTTTAAGATATGATTTATGTATAACATAAATACTATTGAATTTTTGCATTAGAGATATCCAAATATTAAAGGTTTGGATGTCTGATCTGTAAAACTGAAATAGTGTTTATAAGATTCGATTTCTAGTTTCTCAAAAAAAAGAAAAAAAGACACGATTTCTGTTGACATAAATTCTAATCGGTAACAACTAAAGTTCACTCCTGTTAATTGATTGGCCTCCATGGTTACCATCCAAATATCTAGCTGAATGAAACAGTACTTACAGCAAGAAAAAGGAGAAAACAACTTCACTTCGGTTGACATGCTCCACGAAAAGCTATGTGCCCCCTCACTCTCTAACTCATTAAAGAAGAGTTAATGAGTTAAAACCAAGTTCTATATTGCTTTAATATTGATCATGTTTACATATGCTGGAGATGTTTATATTACTTCTTTTTAATTTTATGACTCATTGGACACATCTTGCCATGATTAAAAAACTTCTTCATTATCGAACATGTTTGCATAAGTTTGCTAAACCCCTTTTTCATGTCTTCGCTAAACACATTTGTTTAGCATTGTTGGACCCTTGTATTGTTATTCTGGACATGTCTATGTAAGCTTATTTGACTTATTTTGTAATCTTACTTTAATCTAGTCAAATTGACCTTACTAGATTCTCAAGAGTTTAGCATTATCAGACTCTTAAAAGACCAATTTCACTAGATTCCATAATATGGGTTTCACCAAATACTTTCAATTTGTCATATGGTCAAACTTTTAATCCTGTTGGACACATTAGTTTGAAGTTCACCAAACACACTAGACACATTTGCTTATCGTTGCTGGATGCTTTTATTTTAGCTTTACAGGTAATATTATTTTGACTTTACTCAATGCACCATCGTGATCTTACTAAACAGATTATCTTGGCTTTGCCACACGCATCATAAAGACTTTCCTAAGCCTACTATCTTGATCTCACTATCTCATTAAATATATTAATCTCGTCTTGCTGGTTTTTTTGGAAGCGAACTCATGTGATTCCTCACTCTTCTTGCCAAGCTATGTGGTTCCTCACCATTATGCATCCTCTACATAACTAGATCTGACATTATTGTTGCTTGTATTTCATCACCACTGAATAACTCACATTTGTACTTGCATTGCCACCCGAACTCATATGGTTTTACTTAGATACCATCATAACATGTCACAACTAACAGCTAGTGTTGTTTGTTGCTGGATGTCTTTTGTCTCTACTGAATCTCTCACTGCCAATGTTGGACACTCTTGTTGAACCTCTGAATATCATGTGGTGCCGCTGGATACCTTTCAACACCAACAAGCAACTAGAGCTTGTTGAAGGATATACAAATCTAACGGTACTAGATCACCTCACAACCACGCTTAACATTGTTGGATGCTTTATGA
The DNA here is from genome assembly GCF_040712315.1 of Castanea sativa. Classification (NCBI taxonomy): domain Eukaryota; kingdom Viridiplantae; phylum Streptophyta; class Magnoliopsida; order Fagales; family Fagaceae; genus Castanea; species Castanea sativa. The sequence goes on along the minus strand of NC_134022.1, from coordinate 24,541,154 downwards.
TAAAGCTACCTCGATGAAGGAAAAGTTCCTTCTTCCCTATATTGCTAATTTCATTTTCTACATAATCCTACATGTAACTTTACTTATTAGCGGTACAACAGTAACAGAACGCACAACCCATTAGTACAAGTTTCAGACTCACTATCCCATTAATCTGGTTCTAGCCATTAATGTATCAAAGTACAACACGTTCTAGTGAAAAGACCCCAACACAATATAACCAGAAGTATGTCAATAAAAGAATCAAGAGAATCAACCTATTGACAAGCAAAACTATTAGGGGAATGGCTCAATTCTACACAGAGGAATCCCTACTTGTTTTTTAAGCTAACACATACCGTAGCTCTGTATTTTCCATGGTTTCTCACATGCGTTCATCTCTCTTGAAAGGAGCCAAACATTTTAAGCTCACTGGTACAGAAGCATTTGTATGCATTTCAGGCTTCAGCCAATGCTACACTTACATATGAATGATCGTAGCAATTTTCTTTGAACATGATACAGGATGCTATGACAATCCAGCTGACAGCATATGTTTCATAACCATATCTAATTTTTCAGATAAACCTGCTCGCCGATAGCCAGCTATCAACAAATCATAAGTTGATCTTGTGAGCACATAATAACCCTTTATATGTTCCAAAAATAACTCTAGACGATCATAAGCTGCCCGCCTGAAGTAAGAACAAATTACCTTCTCAACATCATCAGGGCAGTTGAATGACAAACCTTGTTTTAACAACCTACCAACAGAATATTCTACATCATCCAATCTATCTGAACTGGCATACATCCTTATAATCCCACAGTGCACCCGTGACAGAATCTCAGAAGCTTGATTGGCATTCATTACAGTTACAAGTAACTCCTCCATATCTTCCACTGTCCCAACTTCAACATACAACCTCACAAGCCTCTCAGCCATCCGGCTACTAATTTCCCACCGACCATCAAGCACAAACTTCAAGAACTCTTTCACTTTATCAAAACTTTTCCACTTGCAAAGCCCTTCAAGCATGTTCTCCAATATAGGAATGTTAGGCGTGACTCCAGATGCCATCATTTCTTCATATAATTTCTCAGCACTATCATATTTTCTTGCTTTAACAAAACCTGAAATGAGAGATTCATAGGTTTGAAGATCAACGGAGAACCCAGCAGCCGTTTTGGCTGAGTACCAAGCTTGCATGGCATCAGCATTTCCCAAACTTGAGAACGCAGATATGAAAGCGTCGCAAGTGTCAGAATTAGGCTTATAGCCCTCGGAGCTCTCCATTATCTCAAACAAGCTGCGGGCTGTCACTAAATTACCTGAAGACAAGCAAGCACTTATAAGGGAATTGAAAACAGAAGAAGTGGGTTTAACTCCATGAGCCTCCATAGAAGTAAAGACACGCATAGCGAGAGGGAGATTCTGAACCTTTCCACAAAGATACATCAACTCAGAGAAGGAATCGTGGTCTCTCACATTCTCCTCCAGCATTTTCTCTAGTCTCCATTCCAAAACCTGACCACTCAAATAATTGGATATTATGGGTATAACTGTGAATTTGAAAACTATGACAATATGGGATTACAGTAATAAAAAGTTCACATGAAATATCACAAATCTACCAGAATACAATGCTTGCAAACTATTCAAATTCCAAACACGACAATATCACATTCTTACTTTATGACCAGTAGCAGACTCACACTCTCACAGGCTCACAGTCACAGACACAACTTTCAGTTTATGGTTCAATACCAATACATTGGCCACTGATCACAAATTACAGAAAAGCTCAAACTTTCATGTAATAATCACATATTTATGAACCAAAGTTTTCAGAAACTTCGGCGGAAAAAATCCTCTATTGTTTCTATGCAATGCTCCATTTGGTTGCTGTGTAAACGCAAGGAAGATTGAAACTTACACAGAAAAAAAATCCACCTTCCATTTTATGATAGAAGTTTCAAATTTTCATTTTTCCTTTCTTTTCTCTCACTTTCTCAGAGACCAAACAGTGCAAAGTGGTGAATAGAAAGAAAGAAAAAAGACTGAAAATTGAAAATTACCAGGTGGGCTTTCTGAGGAGACGAAGATCTGAGAGAAATGACAAGGGATTCCCAGGAATCTCCGAAGCTTTTGAGAGCAGAAGTGTCCTCTGAATCCAGTGCACTTTTAATTCGTGAGTTTGGAACCTGAAGCAATTTCGCCACAAGAGGATTGGAAATGGGATTGAGCAGTTTGTTGTTACAGAACAAACGTTGTGTTACCAGAAACTGAGGCATTGATGTTAACGTTAAACCTCTTTGAGAAGAGATTGATAAAACCCTGAGAATTGTTGCCATTGTTTTTCTGTTCTATTTTTCGTTGTTGGTGGCTGGGTTTTACGTTTGAGGAGTGGAAATGGAAAGGGGGTGTTTGGACGCAGGGATATGCGGAGGAATATGACGTCGTTTCTTGTTTGGAAGAAGTTGGAAATACTGTTGGATTTTTTTTCAAAATAACCAAATCTTTCCAACAATATCATTAGTTAGCAAAGTTTGAAAATTATTTAGCAATCTAACAACTCGAGTCCCTTAGACTCGATTTTGTTCTTTAAAATTCTGCTATGAATTTCGAGTGTTTTCCTTTTGAGTATGAAACTCGAGTGTGAGACACTTGATTTCCAACTGAAATTTCAAAGAGCAAAATTGAGTCTAATAGACTTGATTTATTAGATTGATAAATAGTTTCAAAATCTTGCTAACTAATGAAATTATTTAAAGGATTTGGTTATTTTGAAAAAAAAATCTAGAATCTTGTTTCCAGACTAATTAGATTTTTTACTTCCTAAGTTTTTTTTTTTTTTTAGAGAGTTTTATTTTCTAAGTAAATTGTGAATATGTAATCAACTAAATAAATAGTGCATATTAGGTTTCTAAACTTGTTCTATGAGTTTCTAAACTTCTGCATATCACCTAAATAAATAGCGTCTTTGTTGCTAATCCGATTTATGAAATTCAAGTTATGTCCTATAAATTTCAAGGAGTTAAATTTTCTCATGTTTATAGAAAGGGCAATGTTCATGCTTAACTTTTAGCTAAACATGCTATAAGCATTGATAATTTTTCAGTTTGGATTGAAGAGTCTTTCTTTTTTAGAACAAACTCTTCTCCATCATATATTTGTTACTAATATTTCTTAATAAAGTTCATTTGTTTTATAAAATAAAATAAAAATTACATATCATGTTTCTAAACTTGTCCTGGATGTTTGATATACACTATTATAAATCCCTTGGATGTGAGGTGTCTAAACCTTTATATAGTGGATATCTAATATACAGAATTATAAAAATCCTCTTAAAAGTTTGGTTATTAGGTTTCCAAACCTATTTGGATTTTGTATCACCAAATCAAATCGTGGATATTTGATGATCTTTCCAAAACAAAGCTTACACAAGTGTGTACTTCGTTATACACATTCATCGTCTAACTAAGCAAAAATACAAGGCACACAATGAGCGTAATGACCAACATCTGTTTGACGTGAATCTTGCTACAATTCCCTTAACGATACAGTTGTATCAACGACAGATGCTGACACTGTTTGCTCATTGGTGGGCAAAAACCATCATTGAAAACCACAACCAAACTTGTCCTTCGCACAAACGTAGTATAGCTTGTGCTTGTTCCTCTCATTTTCACAAATTTTGACCAAATGATACAAGAATACAGTATACAGAACACTAACATAAGTTTTGCGAAAGAAAAAGAAAACCTTCCAGAAAATTTCTCATACAGGAAAAGTACAGAAGTCTGAAAGAAAAAACATCTTCATGCATCTAGAAAAGTTCACTCACCAAAAAAAGGAAAAAGAAAACCTTCCAGGAAATTTCTGATACAAGGAAAAGTACAGAAGTTCAGGCCAGCTCCACATCATGGTACAGAGGAAAAAAAAAAAAAACTTACTAGAAAAAGTAAAGAAAAACAAAAAGAAAGACTAACCTAAATGCATAACTGAAACAATTGACACGTGTTCCTACAAGACAATGTCCTGTGATCAAGATTGAGAGAGGTATACAGCAACTATGGTGTGGGAGGAAAAACAAAAACAGAGAATTCTCATCTTCAATTACATTATACAATGATCTACTGCTAAAGAGTAAGGTTCTTCTACCACTCTCTTTCATTTCATATTATTTCATTTCCAACCTCTCTGGAGAGTGGGAGGATTTTTCAATAAATATAGGAAATAACCAATTTTCTGCTGGGCCCTGAAGGGATATAATTAAATCCTTAAGGCACACCGAATTTGGAGAGAGCTGATTGGAACAAAGCTGAGAATGCCTGGGATGCACTTTGATCATCAGCTTTAATCTTTATTTGTGCTTTGGCCGATGATGTGTTAATTATACACTCTACAAGAAATGTGGACAATTCCTCTACCTTTTGTGCAAAGAAGAAGAACTTAAAATTAGGGGATTGTCCACCTGATGCAATGCAGTGGATGGAATGGCCTTGCATGTGCCGGAGGAGGGCCTCAGATGTCGTCAATGCTGCGATTCCTTGAGGACTAATAGAATATTCCTGCACCAGATTAAATAATATGATCTATGAGAACTGTTGATAATACAAAAGCTGGTAGAAATACCTCTAGAGGCCAAAAGTGGCATTGGTAGGCCAGAGGTGAATAGGTATGGTTCTTGTTTTCAATTCCTATTGTTTCCCAAGGATATAGAATCAAACCACAACTCAGACTAATATAGAAGCACTTTATAGAGGAGTTGTGCTACCAATGTAAAAATCACTAACACAACATTTGTTACAAAGTGAAAAAGGAGCATCAATAAAAACAAACAGAGAATTATCAAAGTAATGCCATAATTTAGGAGTAAACCTGTGATAATGATATTGGCAGTTGGCGCCATTTTTGCTGAAAAGTGCCTGGATCTAGAACAGCTTTTGAATTAAGCTTCAAAAGAGGAGGTGAAGGAGCAGGTGCAGGTGAAGGGATTTCTGGTAGACCTAATCCAAGGAGATCATCAATTGCCAAGCTAGATTGTGGAGCAAGCCCTGGTACACTGGGGTTTAAAATGGTCAACTCTGATAATGCCTGTGATGCAGCAGATACAGCTGAACCATCATATGAAGGAGCACTATATGCAGCTCCATTGTTACTAGGACCTCTAATTTCCTCCTTCTCTGAAGTACTTAAAAGCAGATCCTTGTCATTTGCCTCAACTCTGTGAGCTGGAACAACAGTACCTGCTGCAGATTCTGCCCCAATGGATAGATTTCCAAGTTCGTCTGAAAACTCAAAAGGCCCCCGGTGCTCCTTATCAGTAAACATGTAGGAAGGCTGCAAAATTATGTGGATCAGTCAATTTGCACCTCACCCTAATCCATTGTAGACAAGCTAAATGTGATCACTGCCAATAAAGAGCACTTACATATACAGTGGGAAGGGGTGATTTTTTGGAATTAAGGTATCTCAATTGATAATGAAGTAAATAATGTTGCCAATGAGCTCTAGCTCAACTGGCACCTCCTCCCCTTGCAAGTGTTTGGTGGAGGGTAAGTTTGTGGGTTCAACACCCACCGGGTGCTTGTGTGACTCACCAATGAAAAAAATAAAAATCATGTCAATGTGTTCCAATATTTTTTGCTTGGCACTTTTTAACTGATAATGAAGCAGAATGAACCAGTGACATCACTGTTAACCCCATGTTTAAAGGGAGGAGATGCCATTGTTGTGTCCCATAAATGTGGGATATGAAACAAATTATTGTGAGAAGATTATCCACTGCAGTTACCTTCTGGTACACAACAGACAAACTGTTAAATTCGTCAAATATGCGATCTTTGATTTCACTGCTCTGAGTATCAGCAAAGACAGAAACAGCTTGTTTTGGAGGGTTCACCACACGTTCTGCTACTGAGACATTGTGTTGCAAAAGCCTGTAGTAGAACAAGGCTCTATCATGAACATCCTGCAATCAACTAAAACTTTTAATTTAACATTTTATACAAACTAATCAAAAACTTAGTTAAGTACTGATAACATTTAAGTAAAATTTTATCATCTCAAAAAGAAAAAGTCTTAAATATTGTGAAAAGATTATCTCCTTAAAAATAATAATAATACCAATGATGATTATGATAATGGTGATAATGATAATGACATTGGTGATGATGATGATAGTACTAATCATGATAACAATAACAATACAGATCAACAAGACCTGGTGGAAATCAGCAAGACCTGCAGCCAGTGCAGCTCCCAAGGCTTTTTGAGTCTCAGGTGGCCTCTTGAAAAAACACTTCATTACTGCTGTGAGAAGATGTAAACGAACCTGAGCAATGTGATAGCCCATCACTAAACAAGTAAATGAAGTAATCAAAAGCACAACACTATAAATTCCATCTTTACAATTAGTCAGACAAGAAATTATCTAAGATTTTTTTTATTTGCCAAGCATTTTGTCAAAACCCAATTTAAATATCTTTATCCAATACCCATAGTGCTCATCAAATATCAAGATGATTGGAGATTAAAAATCATGGTTTTAAAAACCGGACTGGGGCAAAAACCATTTTTGCCTCCGGTTCCTGGTTCAGCCTGGTTTTGGCCACTTTTCACCGATTTTGAGGGTTTTTACTGGACCGTACTGCTGCCCGGTTCCCAGTTGAACCAATCAGACCGGCCAGTCCAGTCCAGTCCAGTTTCTAAAATCATGTTAGAAATCATCTCATCTATAAAGTATAGATGAGATGATTTTTAACATGATTTTTATGGATTTACTTTCAGATGGCGAGAACATCATCTCATCTGATGTCATTTACTTTCAAATCCATAAAAATCATCTCATAAAATAATTTTATGGATTTGAAAGTAAAGTAGAACATTAGGTTGGTTTTTTGACCTTTTTTCCATTAAATTAAATTTTACTTATAAAAAAAAGAAGTAAATGACGTCAGATGGCGAGAACATCTGATCTAACAGTGGGATTCGCAAAATATTAAAGTTATTAAGTGGTGTAGCTTTTGTTAAAATTACACCCAATGTAACTTGAACTTAACTCGTGTGTGTGTATCTTACATTTTAAGTCTATAATTCAAACCACAGCATATAAGTTGTGAAAGTACTGCGTCATCTCTTACAATTAGGGATGGAAACAGTGCGGAGCACAAGGCAAAAGCATTTTTGCCATCCCTAATGGGGTGGGCTGGCACTGATGAGAGTGAGAGATAACAAGGGGAAGGTGCAGCAGTAAGAGTATGAAGAGAGAGACAAGAATTTTGGAGGATTATAATAGGATATTCATAAAAATATTAATAAAATTGTATATACATATATATACAACTGGGGCAGGGCAGGCAAAATCATTCCCCATCCTGTGCCCTCTTCCGGACAGGAAGAACCTGCATGGGTGAGGGCAGGGCTGGGACATTTTGCCCTCCCTATAGATTCAAGATTGCCACCCATAATATGGCTCATACTAGAATGAACTATTGAATAAATATTTTGTTATGTCACAAAAAATAACATAAATGGGATGAGACAATAAAGCACTTGACATTCAATCCAGAACACAGCTCAACATGTGAAGTAGAATATATGACTGAACTCATAGCATATGAGCCTACAATTACATTGTTATGACACATTTGAAGATCCCAGGGATATTTTTGATAAGTAAGATCCCAGGGATATTAAACTGGCCTATTTGTTTTGAATAACCTACTTTTCACAAGAGAACAACTTTTGACAAGTAAATCAGATCCCCAAATTTGTTTTTTTTAAGAAGTCAGATCCCCTAAAAAATTTAAAATCACAAAGAAGTGTATATAAAGGACGAGAAGCCCATAGCCAAGGCATCACAAGAACACTATGTAGAGCAAGCAGCTTAATTACCTCAGCTGAATGTTCTTCATCCCAATTTTCAATTAAACCCTCCAATATATAAGGAGCATCATTCATTTCCTGTGAATATTCCCCCAACATCCATATCAGAGCTGCCTTGGCCTTAGGTTCTTGAACATTTTTGCTGCTGATATTCCCAACTACTGCAATGCAATCCTGACTCCATTGTGGATATTTCCTTAGCAGATCTTTGACAAGCACCTGCACAGAAGAACCCGGAATGTGCAATCAACCTGTTGAGATATAGTTAAGCAATGAACATACGTTTTGCAGGAATTAAAGGCACCGCACTAGCATATTAGATTTACAATATAACAACTTACCAGAGCTTCAGCAGTCACATAGTCCTTTTCCATCTCCAGAAACTGAAGAAGCCTATCAACAATTGCATTCACATCATATTGCTGCAGTGCTATTTTCCCAACAGCCCGAATTGACTCTCTTGCAATAGGAATATCAACATTTGCAGCATATTCACATAATTCCGTCACTGAAAGAGACTCAAGGTGGTCATGCATCAGTGATACATGAAAGCTAACAAAGAATAACAGCACCTGTGACCAGAGACCGGGTCACCAAATATGACAGTACACAGATTTTCCCAATCCTTTTTGGTTTAAGTCCCTAAGAAATGAAATTGAGATGCTGTGTGCTTACCAATTTCATATGTGTTACTCTCGTTGGCCACTGCAGTCAACATTTCAAGCTTCAATTTTTTTACATAAGATGGCTCATTGTACTGGCAATAGAAGTGTTTGTAATCTGAGGAAAATATATATGGTGCACGCATCACCAAGAGATGCAGGTGGCTTAAAACTGCATATGATTGTTCTGGACTTCCTGAACTCACTAGTGTTAAGAGAGGGGCTTTAATACGTTCATATACCTAATAACAGTAAAAGCTCTTATTAGAGAAAAGCTGACCACAAGAAAATAAATCAAGTGTTACAAGATGGAGTCAATTTTTTCCAAGATGACAAGCATCAAAGAAGGTGTAACAATGTAATCAAGATTACCTGCCCATAAAATCACGTCTGAAACGATAAATAAAGTAGAATTGTGTTTCAATGGCTTAACATATACCGGGTGGTCTAAACCTCATTGAAATGAGGGCTGTCCAGACTAATAGTAATAACCAAGAGTTATTTTTTTATTTAAGATACCACATCCATCATTATGCAAATCCAAGGAACTCTTTTGTAATTTATATATACTACACAGTTTCTCAACAGTTTGAATTAAAAGAATGAAGAAGAAAGGCTTTGATAAGCACCTGCTGATGAACATCAGCCATGGACAAAGTCAGCTGTAGAAACAGTTTGATGGTTGCTAAGACTACGGCACCATTTGCATGCTGAAGTCTATCTTCAAGGAGATTCATGATGTCAAATATCTCATTGTTATCTGAGGGTACATATTTAGCAGCCAAATCAAGTACAAGACATTGGGCCCATTCACTGAATTCCCTAATCCTGCATATCAAAACATGAAGATGTCAGCTTTTTTATTTTAAATTTTCAACAAATATTCTAGTAAGGGATGATAAATTGTGGTTCTTCTACACATGCTACAAGGAATTTCACTATTCAAATTTTTTTTTATCAATCATTTACCAAAACAATCTATGGTACAAAATGACATTCACTCTGTAACTTCAAATGATTCTTTTTTATATATAAGTAATACTTCAATGTTATCATCCCATGCATGCAACAAGGCCCTTCTTCACTACCTGTCAGATTACAATCCAGCAGTACTAGGGAATATCATAATGGCCACATAGCAGTAAATTGATTAAAAACACTGTAATCAAAGTTTTCATTATCCATGTGTAACATTGTAATTGCCACAATCTACTTCAATCAAATAAGCAATTCTTGTTCATGTATTCATTCACAAGAACAATCCACTAAATACATTTATCAAACTTATAGAGCTCATATAACAGCCATGGTTATTAATAAAATAAAAACACAACAGGACCAATAATTGTGTTAGACCCTATTAGAAGTTAAAATAGATGTTATAAAGATGTGGTTTTCCTAATAATAATTCACAGATTTATTGTAAATGCTTTCCTTAAAATAATTCACAGATTATTGTAAATGCCTAGGCTATAGAACATACCGATTCAAAAAGTTGTATACAACCGGCTTGCTAAGCAAAGCTTCTCTCTCCCTGGATGCTTCCTCAGAGGTACTTGCTTCTGCACTCCAAATCTCTTGCAGGGCAGTTAAACAATTTGCAACGACCTGATGAAACAATAATATGAAAACTCACTAGGTCAGAGAACATACAAACATTTCCCTTATTTAAAGTAAAGCATAAAAAGTCATTTTAACATTGGCAAAATACTTAGATTGAGGAAATAACAAAAGGAAAATGTAGAAAATGATAGGCTTAGAAAAGTAACCTGAGTGTCTGAGTCACTAAGCATCAATTGCTTCAGCGTTTGGGGAAACTCTGCATCAACACATGTTGAAGCTGATATATGATACAATTTCAAAACCCCCATGACTGCCACAATCCTCACATAACTACTATTGTCCTTCAACCCCGATCCCAAGGGCCCCACCAAATACTCCACGAGATTAGCCACTCGTAGCGAACACAAGCTCCTCAATGCAAGCCCCCGAATCATAGGGTCTGCATCCTTGCAATCTCTCTGAAGGAAATTGATCGTCAAGAGTGCAAGATCAGGATTGACTTTCGCATAATTCCCGACATAGAGATAACACATCTTCTTCAAAACAATGTCTGATGTTGCTGAGCACATCACCATCTCCCCAAAAACAGCCGACACATCAATGCCAATCGTCATGTACGAGATCACTTTCTTGAACAGATCCCGCTTCGAATCATCAACCCCCGGTGCCCGGCTTCCAGCAAGCTGCCGGAGCTGCGATTTTAAGTCTGAGACTTCGCCTTTTCTGGCCGAGAATCAGATTCCGAGTAAGGTTTCAAAGTCATAAAATATGAAGGTTTCTAAAATTTCAACAATATAAGCAATAATAAACCAACTAAGCCAAATGCAAATGCTTTTCTCAGTAATTCAGAATCAGGTTTTTGAGAATGTGAAAACCAATATAGAGCATCAAACATGAAAACAATCAACGATTATTGGCAATGCAATTACTTATTTGCTAATGCACTATATCACTCAAATTAACATTAAAATTAAGTTTGAATATATGGAATTTGAAACAATGCAATTATATGTTCGAATCAAAGAATTTTCATATCTGAAGCAACAACGATAACTAAAACTAAACCAAAACCTAAAAATTCAAAAAAAGAATTTCAGTTTTTTTAAATTCTAATTTGTTTTCCCAGAATTATCAAAAACCAAACAGCACAGGGTTTAGAGAGAGAAAGAGAGAGAGAGAGAGTTACCCGGAAGGTTGAGAAGGAGAGGAAGAGCGCTGAGATTGCGCGGGAGGAGCCATGGCGGGGCGATCGGAATTGAACTGAGCTGAGCTGAGTTGAGGTACGGTTCTGAACCGTACAGTGAGTGAGATCTCTTTGAGTTAGGTGCAGATAGAGAGAGAGAGATCGATCTGATCAAGGAATGAAGAGTGATTGCGAGGCAAGGACCAAACTTAAAAGCCTGTTGAATCTGTGAATATTTTGAGTTTTTGGAAAAAAAAAAAAAAAAAAACTCTATTAACCGAGAGAAAACGTGCCATAAAATATTATAAATTTTATTCTATAGGTTTTATAAATTAATAAGATATACCCCTCAAAAAAAAAATTAATAAGAGATATATACTAGAAAGAGAGGATTCCAACTGCACACGAGTCAATTTTTTTTTTTTGTTAGTCAATTACTTGGTTCACCCATCAATTTTAGTTTTGAGTTTATCTAATTTTTAATTTTTTAAATTATTTTAATTTTTTTAGGTTAAAAAATGCCATAGTATCATTTTATTTAATGAACATTTTTTTTTAGTCTAATATTTAATAAACTAAACACACATGTTACTTAACATAGAAAATGAATGGATGAATTATTGATATAAACTGAATATAATTTCAAAGAGTGAAATTCAAAATTTAAAATTTTAGGAATAAAACTCAAAGACTTCCAATTCCAAACTTTGGAAATTTTGTTTATACTTTAACTGTCATTATTTAATCCACTAAATTTGATTCTATTTTTAAAATGATACTGAATCCATTTGTGTGGTTGAAATAATGAAAAAATGAAAAATATTTGTATTTTTCACCATGTATTTAGCAGTGAGAATGAAAATGTGGAAGGATAAATAGTAAATTATTATTATGCCCCTATTATTATAAGTAGAATGATGAAAAAAATAGGGCTAAATTTGTACTTTTCTATCTTTTCTTCTTATTTTGGAAGAAAAAAAATATGGTAGAATTGTTTGGAAAACTTCATCCACCCATTTTATTTCTTCTACTATTTCACTACAATGAAACGATAGATAATCATATTTTTCTCTCTGTTTTTTTCTCAAGGGTTTTTTATTTATTTATATATGTTGGTGTTTGTATGTTCAACCCAAAATAAACCAAAACATAAAACAAAGCAAATATATATATATATATATATATATATATATATATATATATATATATATATATATATATATATATAAAATACTCCTATCCAAAAAAGAAAAGAACCCTCCTTCAAATGATCAGAGCGTTAATTTAATTATTATGATTCAAAATTCAAGGATATATTTTGCAATTTTTCTAAGAAGGAAAAAAAAAAAGGGGGGGGGGGGGGAAAGAAAATACCCACAACGACATGTCGTTTTAAAAAAAACACGAGAATTAAAGAAGTTGGGCGTTTTTTAGGAGGTGGATAAAAAAAAACGGCACGTTTTCAACGAAAATCCCAAGATTTATCTCCCCCACTACCACTTCCACTTGTGCTAGGCTTTTCCGACACCAAGGAACAAAGCAGAGCTTTTATGGTCTGCTCTCTTAGCCACACAGAAATATCAAGAAAGAAAAAAAAAAAAAACGGGTACAAAATTTTAGATAGAACGAAATGGTAATGCTTCATCAGCTACCAAGATTACACTCCTCAATCTTCTTCACAAAAACACCGTTTCTCTACACCCACTTCAATCTTCTCCCTAAACCCAAACTACCCACAAAAACCACATCCACGCTCTTCTCTGCACTCAACTCCACGCTCTCGACCACATCCGAACCCATCCCAATACCAACTCACAATCTCGACATCCCAGAAGAGACCCATGTCCCAATTTCAATCGAAAAGCTCTTTGTCCCACCAGATACCGATGTGTCTTCCGACACTCCCGCTTCGTTGAGTACGAGAATCTTGAAGGGTTCCAATATTGTACTGAGTAAGTACGCTAGGGACGCTCAGGTTTCGCAAGCTGACTTCGTTAAAAGCAGTGTCGACACTCAGGCTTGCCCCTCTGATGGGCTTCCTGAGTTTGCTCTTGTTGGTCGATCCAATGTCGGCAAATCCTCGCTTCTTAACTCGATTGTTCGACGAAAAAAACTCGCCCTTACTTCGAAGAAACCTGGTCTGTTGTTACACTTTAAATTTGAGAAATGTTATTTGCAAGTTTGCAACTATTTTTTTTTCTTTCTTTGTAGTTTACTATGTGAATTTTATGGTTCGAGTTTCGAGTTAGTTCAACTGGTAAACTCTGGGTTCAAATCCTGCTTTGATTATACCAAAAACTGATTGATGTCTTGGCTATGTGAATTTATTGCGTTTTGAAAGTAATTGTGGTGAGACTGTGAGAGTGTCTAGGCAATGTTTATGGTAACAAATGCTTATGTGAGTTGTAATGTGAGTCAGGTTATAATGGTTAGGGTATATTAGATATCATTGTCACTGGGAACTAGGACTATCATTGATGAAGTTTGCTTGTCTACTTCAGTGAATGACAGTAACTGCGAAGAAAGCAATAGTGTTGTTGAGTTTTACTGTCTGAGATGAATTATTCAAGTAGCAAAGTGGCACTCCCTTCCCTTGTCACCACATTCACTAATTTAACCTTGCCATGTAAACGGACCTACTTCTCATTATCTCAAAAATGTTCAAATTCTAGTTACCTTTTATGTTCTGTTTGCTGTTACTCTTCACCAATGTGTAATGAAATTAAACTAGAGCTTTCAATTATATTCTGATGTGCTCTTTAGTACTTGAAAAGGATCTACAAGTTGACTATTCATTTCCTTTTTTGCCTTCTAGGGAAGACACAATGCATCAACCATTTTAGGATCAATGATAGCTGGTACCTGGTGGATCTGCCTGGATATGGGTATGTCTGAAAGCTATGAGTACTTGCTTCTTCCGTGGTTCCTTTGTTCATTTTGTAATATGTGAAAATGGTGAAGTTGAGGACTAAGACATCAATTGATTGATAGGATATGAGCTGTGCTTTTTAGGGAATTAAAAAACTTCCAGGTCTTCAAAAAGTAGCATTTCTTCTAGGTCTTGGTTCTGGTGGGTTAATTTGTTTTACTTTTACTTTATTGCCTGGGAGAGCATTGTCTGATATATTTTAGATAGAAATTTTAAAAACATTTTAATCTGCTTTTAAGTTTCTAACATGGTATCAGACTTGCAACAAATTTTATCATGCCTTCAGGTTTTGCAAGTATTTCTGTGTGTGGACTGTAAAATTTTTCTTTCCAAAATTTTCTTTTTTTTTTTGGGTCAAGAGAACCACCTATCAGCAGGAGGTTGATTCTGCTGTTTATAATCTACTCATTTAAACTCTATGTCATGACATTGTCCATTGTGAATGATGAATAGGTATGCAGCAGCACCACATGAACTTCGCATAGATTGGGAAAAATTTACCAAAGACTACTTCCTGAACCGATCAACACTGGTTTCTGTGTTCCTTCTCATAGATGCTAGCATTCCTGCCAAGAAAATTGATCTTGAGTATGCTAGTTGGCTGGGTGAGAATCAGGTACTCTCATTTTCTGTAACCTTTAACAGGAAAAACAAAGATATGTTTATGTGAAATGATTAAAACGACCAGAACTAGATCTTTAAACTATTCAATAATTTTGAACCATTAATCCTGTCTTTATTGACTTATTTCCCGTGTTTATTGGTGTCTATAAATAGTAATGATTTATGTTTTCAATCTGTCAGCTCCCTATCTTTTGACTGTTTACAGCCACCTAAAATGGTCGTACCCACTGCACAAAACTCCCACTTGTTTTAACTTGATGGGTACTAAGTATCTTGGCAACAACAATATGTTTTTGGCCTGAGTTTAAGAAGGGCTCAACAAACACTTCTCTGTGACTGCTGCTGCTTTTCATGTTGGGCATAACTGTTTAATTGTGCAAGGAAGGGATTAGGAAGATGAACAAGAATGTAATATTGTAGCTATTCATTCAGAAGGGAAAGATGTATGACGGCTTATATATGTTCTTACAGGTTCCCATGACATTGGTCTTCACCAAATGTGACAAGCGGAAGAAGAAAAAGAATGGGGGGAAGAGACCAGAAGAAAATGTGAATGATTTTCAGGAGTTGATACGTGGCTTCTTCCAGACTGCACCACCATGGATTATGACTAGTAGTGTTACCAATCAGGGTCGTGATGAAATACTACTCCATATGGCTCAGCTACGTAACTACTGGCTCAAGCACTAAGTGATACATTATCAAGCTTCCTGTTCCCATAATTTTGCAGATGCACATGTTCCTGACTAAGAAAAGAGGGAAGTGCTTCATCTTGATGTACAAGATTTTTGATTGCTGATTTCTACCATCGTGAAGACCCCATGAAGCAGTGGTAAGGCCCTGAACTAATCATCAGATATGCGGAAACAGGAGAGTACTCCGAAAGGCAGAGCCGGATTTTCTACAATAGGAGCCTGCAAGTCCTACATTACAATTCAATTCTATGAAATTGTTTCTCTTTTTCTTTTTGGTAAGATCAATTTCCTCAGCTTTACACTTAGAAAGGCAGTACTATATAGCTGAGGAACTTTGTTCATGTGGAGGTGAAAATATGGTTCTTGATTGTATGTTCTACAACTTTATGTAGTAAATCTACTCAAACCTTTATTTATAATGGTAAGGCTTTGCTAATAGAGAAATGCTATATCCACGACATTTTTATAACAAATTCTAAGTGGTTGGTTTTTATTGGTTGTTATAGGTGGGCAAAAAAGTAATTTTAAGTTGTAGATTCAAATTAAAACCAACAACTACTTGTCACATATGATTTGTTGTGAAAATGTTGTGGATGTAGTACATCTCCATGCTAATATGGATATGGTTGTCTTGTCTCAATTTATTTTTTGGCCCGAAGTTGCTAATGTTCTTGGAGTCTTTGGCACTCTCATTGTTGAATGACAAAACATGATATTATTATCAGCAAAACATAGATGTGTGATATTTGGCCCTCCTCTACTTGTCAGAATGTTATGTTTGCTTCTTTCCATTCCTGCCTTCCTCAAGAGAGTTGTGAAGTCTTCTACGCACAACAAGAATCAAGAAGCCGATTGGGACAGCCAAAACCCAACCCCACCTTGCCCCATTGTTGAATCAGCTAATTTTGCCCCATCCTCCTTGCTCCTTCCATCAGGTTGAGGAAAATCTGCCATATTAGAGGCAGGTCTATCTGGGTCTTGTGCAGGGCCGGCTCAACAAATTTGGGGGCCTTAGGCGAAAGCTTTAAACAGGGCCTTTTATTATATTTAATTATAAATTCATATATCAATAGTTTTTATATCAATAGTTTTCCATTGACTTGGATCAAAAATATTTGTAGGAATATAATTAGGTTGATCATTAATATTTTCACTCTCCTTTTAATTATTTTGAGCTTCATTATCAAGAATGGTGACATTACATGTTTGAACATTATCATGACTACCTTCGTTATTATCATTTTGTTGTATATTTTCATTATCTTCTAACTCTTTTTGATCAATTTCTTGTTCATTTATGAAACCTTCACTCAAATTTTCTGGAAGATTTTGTTTTTTACTAATAATAAATTTGTCCATAGCTCCTTTTTGAGATTCAATTAGTTCTTCTTTGTCTTTTTTTTTTTTTTTTAGTTTTTCATATCCAGATAAATATTTTCTAGTAGACATTTGTAATTAAAAACTATTTATGAATAAATGAAACACAATTTGTAATAAAAAAATTACAATTTAACTAGAATAATATAAATTTAATGTATAAGACAATAAAACCTGGTTTATCAAAAGCACACTTAATATGATCATTTTACACTTTAAACTTGAACAAAAAATTAAAATTAAAATTAATACAAAATAAATTATTTTAAATTTATAATTTTGTTATCAATATATATATATATATTTTTTAGCAATAAATCTTTTTTGTAGCAAGGACCCAACTTGATTCACCAAGACTAAGACCAGCCACTCCATGGCTCCACCCACTAAATCTAATCTGATTTCTTAAAAAAAAAAAAAAAAAAAAAAAAAAAAGAAAGAAAGAAAGAGAAGAAAACAAAACGTGTAAGACTTCTAGAGAAGTCTTTCACATTTAACTCTTTAAATGGGCGGCGGGCCCATTGACGGATTGACCAATGACCATTTGATTCCATAACCTTCTAGACAAATCCAAATTTAAGAAAGCAAACCAAAACAAAAAAGTAAAGAGTTGCAGCAATTGAACTCAACTTCGGCCAAAACCCAGAAAGAAGAAAAAAAAAACCCAGCAGGTAGCCAACAGCAAACTCCTCTTCCAAAAAAAAAAAAAAAAAAAACCCATACACCCAACAGCAAACCATGAAGAAGACGAAAGAGGCAACGTAAGAGAAAACAAGAAACAAACCTGAAATGAAGATCTGTGAATATACCGAGTCTATTGCCAACACCAATTGATAAGTAAGCCAACTAAAAAGAGAGTTTTTTTTTTTTTTAAGAATGAATGAAGATGGAGAGTCAGAGAGTGAAGAGTGTTTTTTTTTTTTGCCTGCCTTTTGTAATCTTTTTTTCTGCAAGCTAAAGTTCTCTGCCTTTGTAATCTTTTCCTCTGCAAGCTAAAGATTTAGTGATGAGATTAGCTTTCATATCAATTCAGAGAAACGGCCTTTTATTTATTTATTTATTTTTTTGTTCAGATGAGAACTGTAGAGCTCAAGATTTGATGATGGTGATGGGATTACTCTTCATCCCCCTTCAGTCTTTTTTCTTTGTGAGAAACGGCTTTTTTTTTTTTTTTCTTCAGATGAGAACATCGAGCACAAGATTTGATGATGGTGATGGGATTACTCTTCATGTCCTTTCAGTCATTTTTTCTTTGTAAGAAACGGTTTTTTTTTTTTTCCGATGAAAAACTAATATTATATAATATATTATTATTATTATTGGGGGCCTCTTACCGGTGGGGGCCTTAGGCGGCCGCCTAACTCGCCTATAGCTTCAGCCGGCACTGGTCTTGTGAAACAAGACTTGGTTGTTCCTCTCACAACACCCGGTTGACAGAGGAACGGCATGTAGAAAGACACAAGAAATGAAGGAAAATGGTTTCCTTTACTCAAATGCAAAAAACATTTTTCATCTTCTTTAGGTATTTTCTGTTAATTTTGAAAAATCTATTTCGTTAACCAAACCCTTTTTCACACCAAGGCAAACAGGGCATCAAACAAACCAAGCTTTAAATTCTTTCTCACTGCATCTATTGTTTTTTGGCAAATGGTGACGCCTGAAATTCTGTCTTCTTTTGAAGACAAATGTCCAAATTCAAATTAAGATATCAGCTAGTAGTTTTTTATGCTATCATTTTAGGCGATCACAAAGTTTTGATATCATGAATGGAATGTTTCAAGCATAAAACACTCCAAAGTTCAGTACGAAGAACATCAATACACACGTTCACGTAACAGTGAGATACCAGAAGGTCCATACAGCCTCCAGAATAATCCAACCTCCAATATGTATTTGTATCAATGCAATGCACAAAACATGTCCATAACAATTAAAATGCAATCGCTGTTTGGCCTATAAGCATAGAACTTGGTTTTCAAGTTGGCTTAGCTCTATAAACACATCATCGACTTTCTAAGCTGGTTGAAATCCTTTGTTCTACCTCGAAATATTCACAACCAGCAAAGCAAATCAATCTTTTCTTAAAACCCTCGGGTCTGATGAAGATTATTAAGAAATTAAACCAAAATGTGTAAACATTTAGATAAAAAATATATAAATAAAAAGATATATCAAACCACAAAAGAAAAACCCATACCCTCTGCTCAATGCCAGAGTTCATCTAACATGGTTCATCAATAATCCACATTTGGAGGACCAAGAAACACAAGTAACACAAAAGCACAAGTAACCCATCTCACAAGATGCTCCTCAGATCATTGCCCAATATTACTGGAACTCCAACCTCAGGCAACCTTCAGGCTTAATAGGCCTTTCCGATTCCAAAGCTTCTGGTTGTCAGATGAAACCTTTCTAGAGGTGGTTCAGTAAGCTTGGTCAAATCAAAGCAATCTATACAACTCCATCTCTGTATTCTCCAGGGATGCTATTGTATGGAACCGGTTGCATTTTGGTAACATCTTTGCCAAGAAGAGAAGAATTGTGGCTCATCTTGGCATCCAAAGAACTATGGCGATCAGACCTACTGGTTGGCTCATTAATTTGGAAAAGAAGCTCCAATCGTAGTTAGTGTCAGTTCTCAACCAAGAGGAAGAGTGGTGGTCTCTAAAGTCTAGACTCAACTAGATGATACAAGGTGATCGCTACACAGCCTTCTATCACATGTTCACTCTCATCAGAAGGAAACACAACAGAATTCTCAATTTAAAAGATGCTCAAGGAGATTGGATAAATGATGTAGATTCAGTCATAAGCTTTATCCGGAATAGTTTTTGCAAACTTTTCACTTCTAAGCTTACTTCTTCCCCTAGAATTGCTCCGATGAGTGAGCTAGAACTTCTTCCCCTCGCTTTCAGATGATGAGATGCTCAACTTGCCTGTTCATGAGGGTGAAATCAAGTAGGCCTTATGGTCCCTAAAGCCTTTCAAATCCCTTGGTCCAGATGGTCTTCACGTTGGTTTCTTCCAAAGATTTTGGCTTGTGGTTGGTGGATCAGTCATTGAAAAGATCAAAAGAATTTTCCACTCAAAGAAGATTCCTTTTGTCCTCAACTAGACCCTTATAGCTCTTATTCCTAAGATTAAAGGACCAGAAACGATAGGGAACTTCGGACCTATAAAGCCTTTATAACTCAGTGTATAAAATCATAACTAAGATCATTGTTGCCATGATCAGACCCTACTTGGAAAAGCTAGTCTCACCCTACCAAGCTGCCTTTGTGCCAGGGAGGAAAGGTGTGGACAATGCTATTATTGTCCAGGAGATTATCCATATTGATAGCCGGAAGAAAGGAAATATAGGCTTTATGGTCATTAAAATCGACTTAGAAAAGGCTTATGATAGATTGGAATGGTCTTTCATAAGGGAAGTCTGGCATACAACCAATTTTCCTGCTGATCTCATCCAAATCATCATGAATTACGTGTCCTCAACCTCAACATCTATTCTCTTCAATGGAGGCACTCTTGAGCCATTCTGCCTTCAAGAGGCATCCATCAAGGTGATCCTCTATCTCTATACTTGTTTATCCTTTGTATGGAAGCTTTGGGTAGAATCATAGAGGATAAGTGCACCAAAGGAATTTGGAAGCCAATTAGAGCCTCGGCTAGTGGGCCTGCCTTCTCGCATTTATTCTTTGCAGATGATCTTGTGCTATTTGCTAGGGCAGATGCTATTAATTGCCAATGTGTAAAAGAGTCCCTCGAAGATTTTTGCATGATGTCAGGGCAAAAAATCAACTCTCTTAAGTCAAAAGTCTTTTTCTCGCCTAATATTGATAGAGATGGAAGAGCTAATCTATGCAATATCCTCGGATTTCATTCAACGTCCAATCTAGGAACTTATTTGGGCTTCCCCCTTAGACATGCTGGTTTGTCCAATCAAGACTTGAGCTTTGTCTTGGATAGGGTCAACCGAAGACTAGCTGGTTGGAAAGCCAACCTGTTATCTTTGGTGGGAAGGAAAATTCTTATTCAGGCTACTACTAGTGTCATCCCTTTTACATCATGCAAACTACCGTTCTACCGGGTAGAATTATTGATTATTTTGATAGAATGAATAAAAACTTTCTATGGGGATCATCTGACTCTAAAAGCAAAATTCATTAGGTGGAATGGAACAAAGTGACCCGACCCACAGAGGCGGGTAGGAATTTAGCATATCTAGCAAAACTTAATTGGAGATTCCACACAGAAAAATAAGCACTTTGGGGCCAAACTTTTAAAAAGAAGTATATGTCTCCTAGAAGAATCAACTCTAGAAATGAAAAAACTCTTCCCAACTCCAGGACTTGGAAAGCTATGAAGGCAAGTAAGGAGATATTTTCAAAAGAAACACAATGGAGCCTTGGTCGTGACAGTAATCTCAAATTCTGGTTGGATACTTGGACATCAAAGGGACCATTAAGAAATTTCATCTATGGGCCTTTATCTAGGGGAGATGAAGATCTCAGTGTTGGGGATGTTGCCTCGGCCACAAGGTGGGATTGGAGGAGAATATCCGTGATTCTTCCTCCTAAGGTTTACTTGGAAATTCAAGCGATGCCTCGAGCTTATGTAGCTAATGAAGAAGATCGTCTCATTTGGGCTACCTCATTAAATGACAACTTCAATCTTAACAGTGCCTATCTCCTAGTTGTCCAATCTGAAAATCCTGTGGCTGCATTCAATGGAAAATGGATATGGAAGTTGAATACCCTCCCTAGAGTTCAATCTTTTATTTGGATGTTCTACCATAGGAGTATAGCAACTCGTGAGTGCCTCGCATCTAGAGGAATTCAAGTAAGCACCTCTTGCCTTCTTTGCCACCAAGCTTCTGAGACCATCATCCACACCCTTAGGGATTGTAGCCTAGCTTCTAGATGTTGGCAAATTCTTGGAGTGGGGGAGCTACCTTTAGATTTTTTCTCTATGGATCTCCGCAAGTGGCTAGATGATAATTGTAGAACAACCAAGCAAAGTCACCACCATTTCCTTCCTTGGAGTACTCTCTTTTCTTTTGGTATATGGACCTTATGGTAGCACCGAAATAGAATGGTCTTCAATAGCCAAACCCCTTCTCAAAATGTCTACAGAGAAGTGATCCAAAGAGCTTCAAAGTATATTTATTGTGCTCAAAACTTTACTGGCATAAAACTTCGAGCAGAACAAAGGATTAGATGGGAAAGACCGGGTAGAGGATGGCTCAAACTTAATACTGATGGCTCCTCCCTTGGCAATCCTGGAGCAGCTAGAGGAGGGGGTATTGTACGGGATGCTTCTGGCTCTTGGATTCAAGCTTTTTCCAGGAAAATAGGAATAACTTATAGCTTTCTTGCAGAGCTTTGGGCTCTTAGGGATGGGTTATTTTTGTGCTTGAACTTGGGTGTTAATGCTCTAGAAGTTGAGCTAGATGCCAAAGTAGTTGCTGATCTAATGAATCATTATGGGAGTACTAATGCTGTAAAATCTTCTCTTGTGGCTGACTACAGGCACCTGATTTCTCAAATTCATCAAGTCAAGGTGTCCCACTGCTATAGGGAAGCTAATTATTGCGCTGATGGGCTTGCTAGGCTAGGAGCACAACAATCTGATGATGTGGTTTTTTACAATTCCCCTCTCCCTCCTTTGTTAGACCTTTTCCTTTCGGACCGTTATGGCCACTGTTGTACCAGGCTTTGTCCTTACTAAGGTTT
Source organism: Castanea sativa (assembly GCF_040712315.1). NCBI lineage: Eukaryota > Viridiplantae > Streptophyta > Magnoliopsida > Fagales > Fagaceae > Castanea > Castanea sativa. The sequence continues at coordinate 24,518,513 of NC_134022.1, read as the reverse complement.
TTTTTTTTTTTTTTTTTTTTTTTTTTTTTTTTTTTTTTTTTTGTGCACGTTTCAGACTTTCAGGGGACAAAGTTATTGTGCATACACTTTTCAGCAACTTTTTTATTAAAAAATAAGTCCCGCAGTATTATTCATACATTTAAAAATTATTTTGATACAGCATTTTCAATTGTATCCAAACAAACCTTAAGTTTTTTCTGCTTTTGTTTCTCTGCGTTTTGTGTTAATGAATTATCATTTTTTACCAAAAAAGAAAAAGAAAAGTGAAAGCATGTATCCAATATCGGAGAAATTATAAAGTTCTCATGGTGGACAAGTGATATGGTCCACCATTCCACTTAAAGACTCCCCCACTTGTTTAAAATTATTGAGACAAATTTTTTTTTAAAAACAAAAACTGATTACTCACTCAACAATTTTAAATAAATGGAAGCCTTTTAATGAAATGATAAACAAGTAACATGACCCACCAAAAAACTGTATAATTTCTCTCAACCCATCAATACTCTCTTTTTAGTCCGTTAACTGTCTCATAGAACCATAATGGAATGAATTTCTAATGGAATGAATTTCACAACATGCCGTGAAAGCAACAGTCATCACAAGCCAATCAATGGCGAAAATCATAAAATTTAGACAAAATATTAAACATCAAACAAGAAATAATCACATCTGGCACATGCATTGAAAAACTAAAAATGAAGAGAACAAAGAGACTGATTGAAAATAGTGACCATAGATTATCAAAATGATGCCGAGAAAATTATAAGTCTCCAATATTGCAAACAACTCATGTCTCGTAACAAAAAGTAACTCTCTTTAAACAATGATCCAAAAATTGTTTGAGAATTCAAGAATATCAAACAAAACCGAATAACATTGCTCTTATGAACTTTAAGAGGATGCAGCAGCTGTTCCCTTGTTCCTGGGGGTTGCTTGAGTGCCTAAATAAACAAAAAAAGATGATCAATCATTCAGCCAAAACATATTGATACAATTCATGCATATAATAGATAAATAAACATTTACCTTCTCTAAAATTAGTCTTGAACCTGCGTGGCACGTTACGGAGATACCTCATACGGCCAGTTCCGGTTGTCTTTCGGCGGATAGCCTTCACACTCCAGTTATCTGAAACCAAACCCAGACAACAGCTCACATCAAGATACATATATCTCAAGAGTATTCACATCAAGATACATATATCTCAAGAGTATTATAAACACCTTAATTAACTTCAATGCTTAAAGAACCTAAGGTGCAGTATGGTAAGCATCTAAAATAAAACCCTCTTTCCTCAAAACTTAGTACAAAATACTTTAAACAGCAGCAACAGGCAATCAAAATGCCAACCAACCAAGCTAAAAGTTTCAGGAGATTGTGCGTGGGCAAGTGAAGAACTAAAGTTTGAAACACCCATCAGCAAAAACCGACAGAGACGAGAGTCAAAATGCACCAAAACAGATTACCAAATCCATTAGCTTACAAATCATCAGATAACTGAGACCAAGGAAGAAATGACAATTTTCTTAGAGCTAACATAATGCTTATTCTTGTTGTAAATTCATTAAGAAAACATTCAAACTTCACAAATCAAAGTAGTAGCTTTATGCTCCATTTTCACTTGTGGTGTATTTGAATGGCAGGATTTGGGCACATGGATTTGGATTTGGGGGATTAAAATCCAAATAACTTGTTTGGATAGTTTATAAGGCGTCAAGGATTTGGATTTGACAAATCTGCCTAGGATTTTTAACCTTAGAATCCTTTGAATTTGAGATAACTTCTAAAATCCATATGAATGACATACTTAAATATTTATGGATTTGGAATTAAGGCATTTCAAATTCATCACTCTAAAATTCAAATTCATGTATCTAAACGCAACCTTGAGGTTTAATGTCAAATAACCAAACCTAACACACAAAGTGTCACACCAATCATTTGTTCTAGTAGATTCTCCAAACAACCAAACAAAGCGTATAATAAAACAAACAACAAGAACAAAGCTCAACTAAGCATAACAATACATGTCAATTAAGGAAGTAACATAAACTATGACTTCAATAGAATAGAATGCAGGAAAAGAATACATGTGACCGACCCTAACTACTTTGTTGAGAATCCATAGCCAACCCCAAAAAAAAATTAGACTAAACCAGTGTTGTGTTGTTGAATGTTGTAAGAAACAGTTGTTTCTGATTATCGAAAATGAAAAGGCAAAATAATTCATAATTTTCAGTTTCATTTTGGAATTTGAGAAAAACCCAATTCACCAAACAAGTTAATAGTGAATAAATCTAGCTTCCTTTATATATTACACATAGAAAAATAAGAGAAACCCAGAAAATCAGATCACATACATTTTCTGACACGGGCAGCTGGATAGGCACAAGCGGAGCAGCGACTCTTCTGGAGATGGAAGCTTCTGCGTCCACATCGCACACACAGCGTGTGGGTCTTGTTCCTCCTCTTACCAAAACTCCCTGTTCCTTTTCCCTATTCATTTATTTCAATATAAATAAATAAATAAAATCATTTTACATACACATATTAATTTCAAACAAAACAAACAGACCCTTGTAAAAGCTAGAGAGAGTGAGATTGAGAGAAAAAGAGAGTACCATTTCTTTTGTTGCAGAGAGAGAAGCCCTGAGCTAGGTTTATGAGGAAGGAAGCGTTTCTTTGTGGCTTTTGAGAGTTTTGATATTAATATAGCGATGTGAATTAGGGTTTTGATTTTTTTTTTTTTTGGTTTTGGACTGTTGGATCGTTGACTTGTTGGGCCGGGTTCTAATCCATGTCAACAGGCCCAAATTTATGTGGGCACTGTGAATTAGACTACTTTATACTCTTTATTCATCTATGGTCAATGGCCTTTTAGTCATTGTTGACCTAAAAATTCAACCCAAACCAATAACTAAATTGTATAGTTTGTATTAGGCCAGAACTTAGAAGTATACAATGGGCCTCACGACGTGGGCCCACGTATAAACAATGTTTTTTTTTTTTTTTTAATAATTTTTTACAGAGATCTTTTTGAAGTGAAAGATAGGGATAAGTAGATAACAACAAAAGACCTTAAAAGGTCGTTTGTTTTAAGAAAGACAATGTTTTTCTCTAAGTCTTCGCGTCGAAGGTACAAAATTGCTCATAGTCTAACAAAATATACTATAAAGTCTCAGTTTTTTTTTTTGAATGGAATATGTCCTACTATAGTTTTTTTTAGGTAATTCATGCTGATATAGCCAGCTTCTATTAATAACAGCTTTATGTCCTTCCTCTCAAAAAAAATATTCCCAATATATTTTAATTTCCTGACTAATTAAAAGTTTATTTGGTTTAGATTATATTGTTTTTTCAAGAGGTGCAATAATTCAGGAAAAAAAGAAAAGAAAAAAGAGAGAGACAAGGATTGTAATGGGGCTAATGCGCACGTTAGAGAAAATTGATAATATTATTATTATATATCATTATCAGGCATCAGCTCCCTGTAGTCTGTCTTGACTCTTGACCCAATGGACACTAGGCACTAAGCAGTAATGACTTATGAGCTCTCCTCACGAAAAAGAAATACTAAAAGAATGATTATGAAGAATAGTTGTTTAATATTAGTTAATATGGGAAACCATAGTCAGAAGCGGCGGGGATAGCTCAGTTGGGAGAGCGTCAGACTGAAGATCTGAAGGTCGCGTGTTCGATCCACGCTCACCGCATTTTTTACTTTTTTTCTTTTTACCGTCTATCTCCCTCATTCGTATGTCTGCTAGAAGCCTAGAACTTACAAGATGGTCGCCAAAAACAACGTTTTTCTCTGCAAAATTACATGTCTTTTCTTTCCCTCGCTCTTTTTGTCTGCCGAAGTTACATTATATTTTCGCTTAACTTGTCTTACAAATGAACTTGCATTACCATATCTTTTTATTCCTCGATCGGATCTCTTTTTATATAAAATTTCACCAACTCTCTCTTTACCTTTTGTCTTTGTGTTGTGTGGTCTCAAGTGAGGTGATGCGGTAATGCTACTTGTATGAAAGTCTATATGCAGCAATTTGCAATTAGATGAGTTTATTTTGTTTGTTGGGTAAGAATATAGTTGTAGCTTGAAAAAAGTTATATACTTTAAAAAGCTAGCTGTACATTAATTCTCTTTGGAGATGAAAATAAATAGGTTCAGACAAAACATAGAGAAATCTTGAAGATAGACAAGTATAAAGAAAGAAAGAAAGAATATACACAGCATGTGTGAGAAAAGAGAGAGAAAGGTAGAAGATGCTCATAATTTTACTTGCCACACGTTATTGCAAAAAAATAGCAAAAGTTTGAATGTGATGTGTGGGAGAGGAGACTCATGAATTCATAAAAATAAAGTCTAGGGGTCTCCCATTGATATAATCTTCTTATAAAGCTTATGATAATTGATAAATCCGTGTCTTCAGCATTATGCACGTGGCATGCAAGGCAGGTGTGAACATATTTTTGAGTTTTGACCATAAAAGAGTAGAGAGTAGGAATATTTTCGAATTAAGAGTGGAAGGCGTCGCATCTCCATGCATGGTATGTAAGTGCACCAAATAATGGAGTATATTCTAGTCTTCTAGATACAATTATTGTTCTAAAAATTTGAACTCATAAACAAAGTGGGTTGCTCTAATTAATGGTATGACTTTTTGTAATACTTGGATTTAGATTGTAAAAGCAATGTGTGGTTCTCTGTTGACTCCTAATTTGGGTATTATTGCTTTAATTAATATTATGACCTTTAATAATACTATGAATTTTAAAGGTGTTTTTTTTTTTTAAATTTTTTAGAAGCAATGAATTTTAAAGGTGTTGTGTCATCTATTGAATTATACATTAAATGTATATTAGCGTGATTTAGACAATCAAAACAATAATAATAATAAAAAAATTTCATGAAAACTCTATTTTTCGCCTTAACGTCTAAGTTAATGGTTTATTCTTATACCCAAGTGTTAAAATGGGACCAGATAGCAATCAAGAGAGTCATTCATTTGACAAACGTGGTGACATTTACAGGACATGCTTTGGAGTGTTGATAGAGGACTTCTTATTTTTTTTCGGGTGCATCATACGATATATGACTTGGATTATTCTTCACTTCCTTCTTCTTTTCGGTGTCATTAGTGTGATTTGGACAAGCAAAGCAATAATAGAAAAAATAACTTTACATGACAACTCCATTTTTCACCAAATGTCTAAGTTAGTGGTGTGTTCTCGTACCCCAAGTGTTAAGATGAGACCGGATAGCAATCAAGAGAACCATTCATTTGACAAATGTGGTGACATATACAGGACATGCTTTGGAGTGCCCACAAAGGATTTCTTATTTTATTTAGGTGCATCATAGGATATATGACTTGAATTATTCTTCACTTCTTTCTTCTCTTCGGTCTCATTAGTGTGATTTGGACAAGCAAAAAAATAATAGAAAAAATAACTTTACATGACAACTCCATTTTTCACCAAATGTCTAAGTTAGTGGTGTGTTCTCGTACCCAAGTGTTAAGATAAGACCGGATAGCAATTGAGAGAACCATTCATTTGACAAATGTGGTGACATATATAGGACATGCTTTGGAGTGCCCATATAGGATTTCTTATTTTATTCAAGTGCATTATAGGATATATGACTTGGATTATTCTTCACTTCTTTCTTCTCTTCGGTCTCATTAGTGTGACTTGGATAAGCATAACAATAATAGAAAAAATAACTTTACATGGCAACTCCATTTTTCGCCTTAACATCTAAGTTAGTGATGTGTTCTCATACTTAAGTGTTAAGATGGGACCAGATAGCAATCAAAAGAGCCATTCATTTGACAAACGTGGTGACATTTACAGGACATGCTTTGGAGTGCTTGCAGAGGACTTCTTATTTTCTTCAAGTACATCATAGGATATATGACTTAGATTATTCTTCACTTTTTTCTTCTCTTCAGTCTTAGTAGTGTAATTTGGAAAAGTAAAATAATAATAGAAAAAAATAACTTTACATGACAGCTCCATTTTTCGCCTTAACGTCTATGTTAGTGGTGTATTCTTGTATCCAAGTGTTAAGATGGGACTAGATGGCAATCAAGAGAGCCATTCATTTGACTAATGTGGTGACATTTACAAGATATGCTTTGGAGTGCTAACAGAGGACTTCTTATTTTCTTTTGGATTATTCTTCAATTCTTTATTCTCCTATAGAAATTCCAAATAGGCTATTAATCCTATTTATTTAAGAGTCTAAATTCTACCAAACCAATGCACATATTACACATAAGAGAGTTTCAAATTATATATTAATAGCGTAGCATTAAACTACAAGTTAGTTTAATTGGTAAAGTCTCTTATAGTTTAATAAAAAATTTGAGGTTCAATCATTACCTACACCAAAAACTGATTAGTGTCTTGGTTTAATGATAAAGAGTAAGTAGACGCAACAAGTTAAAACTCTACTTTAAAAATAAAAATTAAAAAAAAAAAAAACCTACAAGTTTAAGGTACCAAAAAAGGGAGGACGAAAAAAGGAATTAAAAAAAAATACACTATAGTATAAAATCTCAACGATATAAGGTGAATGGTTTTTTGTCCTAATGAAGTCAAATATTACTTTCCATGAACAAAAAGAAACTCTTGAAGAATATGACATGTATTATTGAAAGAGACCCTTCAAGATCTCTAATGATTTAGTTGATTGTAACTTCAAGTTCTCGGAGAATTCTCCGAATAAAGACAAGAGACTAGGAGAGTGTTTTACCACCTGGCCTTCGATTCTCAAGTCAAATTACACCCCTTTTAGTGAAGTCATAGAATTGGTTCCATTTAAAGTCGTTAAGGACCGTTGCCCTCTGACCATTAAATTTAGTTTGTAATTTGAACAAGTGCCCTAAATCCAAAGGCATTCAAAATTGTTTTGCAAATGGATGAATTTGGAGCAACTTATACTTTTTACACTATAGTATAAATGAAAAAGATAAATTACAAAATCCATTACTTTAGCCAAAAACTGCCAAATGCCCAATTGCTCAAGATTGACCCAAAGGCCAATTCAAGGCTATTTGAAAGGCCCATCACCATTGAGTGTTTATATTCATGATCCATCAATTTAGCACGTTTTGAGCGCTCTTCAGATTGACCCAATTGATTATTTGATTTATTCTTTCACTGTATGGTTCAAGCCTACAACGTATCTAGGGGAGCGTAGAGAGCAGTGGCATGGTATACTATGGTGTAGTCTAGAAGCTCACCCTTGCATATCCTATTTACTCTATGTTGTGCTGAGCAACATATGTATAAAAGACATAGCATTAGTTTTGGTGGAGGCAAATTGCTAAAATGCTAAATTTACTAATCAAATATAACAAAATACTTAAAAAGTCAAAATTTTTAGTCGCTGAGCTACAATGCACATCCATCTTTGCATGTGCATTGTAGCTTAGATGCAAATTTATTTATTTATTAAAAGATATATTATTTCATTGTGTTGTTGGTGATGATTGTTGTTTATTGTAATAAATATATTATTTTATTATGTTGTTTATATTATTTTATTGTGTTAAATGCTAAAATAAAATCAGTTGTCATTGAGTTCACCAAATACAAGACAATACTCTGCACCTTTCCCTAAATCATGTCAAAGCGGGGGGCAAAGAGTTCAATGAGAATTTGGCGCCTCAACCCTTGGATTTCAATCTAAAAAGCCAAGACTTTCATGTATAAAAAGGAAAGTAGACATTTTGTAGAAAGGAGGTAGCTAAAACCAAAGTTCACACTACTCCAAAGGAACTTAATTTGATACCCATTTGCCTTAATGTTCAATACTCTTATCCTCCAATTCAGCAAGTCCTACATTGAGTCTACTTTATTTAGCAACACAACCTAAGTGTCATTTCTCTTTGCTTCATCATCATTCTTTAGAGTACTATGAAAATCTCCCAAAACACAAAACACTATCTTTGGCACTTTGTCTTGTAACAACTCAACTACACCTCCTCTCTCTACCACTCACTCATATTATTCTTTACTTTTTTTTATTTTTTTAAAAAAATTTTATAATCGTATTATTCTTTGCTATATGCTTCTATATGGATTATTATATCTCTCCTACATTGCATTTTGTTTGTAAGTACGGTTGGTTTTAGCTTGAAGATGCAACAATGGTGAGCGCAAGTCCATAATGAGTTGCTAGATTTCATACACCAAACCTTGAAGTCACACAAGCAATGCATTATCACATAAGCTAAGGCTGTCAAACACCCTATTTGTCAATTTGCACAATTTACTTCTCTTAAACTATTGCCTTTCTTTTATATATATATATATATATATATATATATATATATATATATATATATATATATATCTATGTGTGTGTGTGTTTGTTTCTAAAAAAAAAAAAAGATACTCAAGTGTTGTTGAGTCGTCCCACATCGGAAATATGTGATATTGAGAAGGGGTTTATCACTTACTCTGCTACACTAATTGCCGCATGCAGTTTTGGTGTTGACGTGTGAGTGTATTCCCTTATTTTATCTCTTTTCTCCTATATATATATATATGTGTGTGTGTGTGTGTGTGTGTTTCTCAAAAAAAAAAAAATACTCAAGTGTTGTTGAGTCGTCCCATATCGGTAAGGTGTGATATTGAGAAATGGTTTATCACTTGCTCTGCGACACTAACTGCAGCATGTAGTTTTGGTGTTGACGTGTGAGTGTATTCTCTCATCTCATTCCCTTCTCCTATATATATGTGTGTGTGTGTATTTTTCAAAAAAAAAAAAAAAAAACTCCTAAAATATTTAAACCACTTCAACCTTTTAACTTTGTCACAAATATTTTGCTATGTAGTCTTTTATGCAATTTTGCCTACATTGCTTAACCATGATTATCATTTACTAGTAAAAATTGTATTTTCACTTGGGACTCATTTGGTTGGGATAATTTTAGGGGAATGGAAAGAAAAGTGGATATTTTTGAGCTTTTGGTTGGAATGATTTTAAGAGGTAAATTCTTTTCTCCCTAAATGAGGAAAAAAATGGGTGAGAGAATGAGCTGTAAAATGGTTTGGGGGTGTTCTAACAAAAATATCCACCATACAACGTTTTATTATTATTTTAGTTTTTGTCTTTTCTTCGTCCGTTTTTGTCTTTTTTATGTTGATTCTGATTCCTTTTTTTTTTTTTTTTTTTTTTTATAGTGGTGTGTTCATTTTTATTTCTCCCTCCATATATATTTTTCCCCTCATCTGTGTTGTGGGTTCTTTTTTTTTTTTTGTAAATGAAGTTTTTATCCATGTATCTATATTATCATTTAAGGAGCTTCCCTATTTGAATTCCTCATTTTTTTAGTTCAAAAATGCTCATATATCCTATGTTTAAGTAAAGATAAAACTACAGGACAATCTGGTAAAAATTCAACTCTAACTCTCGCTAAAACATTGCCTAAAAAATATGACAACTTTCCTATAAATTTTCAAATTACTTAATCCATTTATAAATTAGATTTTCAAAATAAAAATTATATATATAAAATTAAAAAAACACAATTTTTCAACAAAATAGGACCATTAAAAAAAAGTTTCATCTCCTGTTAACTTTCAAATTAATTTATCCACTTATAAATTAAATTTTCAAAATAAAAATTATATGTATAAAATTATAATAAAAAAAACACATTTTTTTTCTACAAAATAGGATCACTAAAAAAGACCCCATCGCACGTGCTTTGCGTGTGTGACGAGGTTAGTAACTTTTTAATAAAAATAAAATTTGTTATTTTTTTATTTAATAAGGGTTTAAGAGTAAATTTATACAAATTATATTTTCTATCATTCCATTTCAAACTCGTTTCCTTCTCACAATCATGTGTCTAAACCCTAAACTCCAAAAACTCATACTCACTAATCAAAGCGTGACGTGAGGCAATGAGGTAACCCCGACAACCTTTAATTTTCTATGGACTTCACTCATAGGAAATCCATTTTCACGACAGACATACCTGGCCCTGGGTATGTCTGATGGCTGATTAGATTAGATCATCACCATCATCGACTTCAACTGTCTGATGGGTAACCATATTTTTGACTAATAACTTCCTACCATCCGATCTGATGTTGACTTCTGCCTTAAAGGATTGGAATGGTCCATTTGCAATGCATGTACCGATCAAGCCGCTAGAATAATCAATAAATTGGACCACAATCAATTAAGGCTTTTTAAGCCCATCAAAATTTGATGGTCCTGATTAGTGACCATGTGCACCTTGCATATGTGTATCATGAAATCCCCTATATCATGAGCTTGTGGATGATAAACATCCCAGCAGGACCACTTAATTATATGTGGTCATGCTAAGTGCAAGACTTAAAAGATGCTTTAAAGTTGATATACCTAAATTAAACACTTAAGGTTAGTGTTTAACCACCAAAGGAAGGGAAATAAAAAGCTTCAATTCTGCATTCAAATTTGTTGGAATATTCACATGAAGTCCCACATAGAATACTAACCACAAAACTGGCATGGTCTTTTTATTTTATTTTATTTTATTTAAGAAACAAACACACACACAAGAGAGAGGAAAATATGTTCTAACACAAAGGCACACCACAACTCCACTCAAAAGCCATGATGGTTAGTGTTTAATATAACATTATTAATAACACCTCTTATCTTTAAATAAGATATTTGAGGTTTGAATCATGTTTACACCAAAAATTTATTGGTACCTCAACTTGATAATAAAAAAGTGAACATCATAGTTTGAAATTCTTTCATGTGTGTGTACTAGACTCATTACACGTGTGAGGATACTTCCCCAATTAATCGGATTTATCCGCTTTGGGGAGCCAGTCCCTCACGGTTTATCGGCTCGTCCCCGAGTGCAGGCAGGATTTTCACCTCGACCAAGGACTGGCCTTGTAATCGCAGGCTTGACACCAAGTCCCACATCGGTTAGAGTTCCCTCCCACACATGGTTTATAAGCTTCTGGAGCAACCATGTGTGTACCACTTACACACATGGTTGCTCCAGAAGCTTATAAACCATGTGTGGGAGGGAACTCTAACCGATGTGGGACTTGGTGTCAAGCCTGCGATTACAAGGCCAGTCCTTGGTCGAGGTGAAAATCCTGCCTGCACTCGGGGACGAGCCGATAAACCGTGAGGGACTGGCTCCCCAAAGCGGATAAATCCGATTAATTGGGGAAGTATCCTCACAACACGTGTTTTGCGCGTACAATAATGCTTTTATTTATTTAATTATTTGTTTTTTTTTTTTTTAGTGTTATAATGTTTAAAAGTGATATATAAATAACTGTGTTTTTTTAATATAAAAAGAGGTAAGATAATGTGAAATAATGTTTAACAATGAGATAGAGATAAAGTCCTAAGTTTTAGGCTAAATAGAGAAGATAAATGAAAAAACCTAATTTTTCAAAAAAAAAAAAAAAACCTAAAACTTAAGAACAATAAGTTACTCTTTTAACCCGTTTGTGTTTTTTAATTTAAAATTATTTAATTAAATGATAGAGGTATTTTAGAGAGTTTAAAAATGTATGTGAGGGTATTTTAGAATGTAAAAAGTTAAAAACCAAACCTGGAATCCTGTTATCAATAGTATATATAAAAGTAGTGTCTTTATATATAGTATTAACTGCTTAATTGGAATCTCTTTGAGGTATTCTCTTTGACTCTTATTGACAGTATTGTTGGTTAAGAAAAATGGATGTCTATTATTTACTAATCACAAAATTTACCTAGCTTAAATAATAAATAGCCAAGGAGAAAATGGTATAAGATTAAAATGCACCCAATTGGATTTTTATTGATGTGGAATTTTTTAGCTATAAGTTTCATTCCAATTTTTTTTTTGGAGAATTAAATTTCATTCTAGTTTCAATCAAATTCACCAATTTGAATTGAGTGCAGACCGTAGAGAATATCTGCATTAACAAGGAGATAAAGAGGCTCATTTTTATTTTGAATTGATAGCAAGGTGGTCGATACCGTACCGGTACCGGCCGGTACAATATGTACCGGCCAGGGTACAGGTACCGATACACTTCTATTTTGTATCGAAAAAAATACCGGCCGTATCGGCCATACCGGCGAATTCTGGCTGTACCGGTCGCGTACCGGACCAAAACACAAAATGCTGTGTGTGTGTGTGTGTTTTTTTTTTTTTTTGTAATTGTGGCAGGTTTTGTCTCTAAAATAATCAATAATGAAAGTATTTTGTAGATAATTTCATTATTTCACCTAACATTTAATCTCTCCAATTCTTTTACTTAATTTGGATTTGGTGTTTAAATTAAGAGTTCCATTTTCTTTTTCTTTTTAATTGTTTTACCTGCATCAATTCTAATCTCCAGTTGATCTTTAGTTGAAATGGAAGGTATTTATGAGACTAAATGTTGGAGAGTTTGTGTGTGTATGTGGGTGTAAATAGAGATTTTGTGTGTGTGTGTGTGTGTGTGTGTGTGTTTATATATATATATATATATATATATATATATATAAAATAGCGGTAAATCCAAAACAGTACACTGGTATTGACCGGTATCCGAAATATATCGTACCGGTGGCTAAATTGGTACAGCCTCCGGTACGGTATTAACTTCCTTGATTGATAGAATTGGATTGAATCAATTATTAGTGTCAAATGTTTGAGCTTGGTGAGGGAGTGTAATTAAGCGTGTGTGTGTTTAACAGTTAGTTTGTTTCTAAAACAAATTTTTTTTAATAGTGTCAGATTTTTACCATGAGTCCACATTGTATTGACTCCAGGGCATTGAAATTATGCCTTAACCCTTACAAATGTATCCCAAGACGATCGTATAATTCTTACATTTTCTATCAATGTTATAAAGACCTGTAAACTGTTCACACCCTCACAATTTTTGTCTCTTAAGCAATTGCAAACCAATAGTCATGTTGAGAAAGTTCTAAGAATTTATTTTCGCCTTATTATATTTTTGACTTTATTTGTTACTGAGGTGGGGACAGATGTGAGTTCTGAAAAAATATCTTGCCATGCTCAAGAAATAAGACAGGTATATAAGGCTATGATAGAGCAGAAACACATCTCGCCTCATCCCTATGGTGGCTTTAAGCTTTGTGATCCATGAAGTAATCCAAAATCATAAAAACTAAGAAATTATTTCAATAATAGAATTTCAAAATGCGTAAGACTAAATTTTTATTAAAAAAAAAATTGTAATTTAATTTTTTTATTAAAATAAATAATGAAATTCTTTTTAAATTTATTGAAAATTTTGGTATTTTGTATCAATTGGAGTAGTAATCTAAAATTATTGTTTGACTTAGAGAACAAATTATGTTATTTGTTTTAATTTTTTTTCTAAAAAACAGTAATACTTATTAGAATATACGAACACGAAATTAGTATATAGGGGTTTTTTTAAATATGCTTATAATATATTATATAACTAGAATACCATTACAAAATTGCTAAACTTTTTTGGTATATAGAGTTTTAATGTATTGAATTTATTGATAGCACTCATATAGATATAGAGCAAAAAGAATGTAGCCACTTGGCTGCTGACATAACATAACTACGACCAATGATGGAATTTCTTGAGGACCAAAGGGGTCCCTCCCGAAGGCCAAATTTTAATTTTTTTTGATGCATGGCTCCTCAAAATTGAAACTTCTTCCCCCAAATTAAAAGTTTGCTTAAAGAACCCGTAAAATTAAATGTCTACCTAATCCATATTCGTGGCCCCCTTCCAAACCAAAAAATGAAACTACCCTTTTACTAACAAAAAAAAAATCCAATGAACATTAAAAATATATTTTATTGTATGTGAATTTATGTTTGTGATTCTGTATTGACTATACCTAGCTATATTTCATTTTGTTGGTGTTAGGTGTTTGACTTATTATAAAAAAAATTTAAATGATTGTGTATGTGGCTAAGACTATGATGTGTTTAGCCGCCTTTTTTTTTTTTTTTTTTGCAATAGATTATGATTCTCCATTACAATCATTAAATTCTAGATTTAGTGATTATGTAGTGAAATTGCACTCTTACCTTAGTTTTGGATCTTCGAAGAGGCAGATGAATCTTTTAAAATCTATAATATTTTTTTGGTAATAAATAAGTTTTGAATCTTTTGATTGCATCACTTAACATATCATGGAAAACTACTATTGAAAATGGAACGTCACTATTATGGGAATAGTGCAATTTAAATTTCAAACAAAAAAAAGAAAAAGAAAAACTTCCAAACTAAAAAAAAAAAAAATTGACAAATATGTATGACTTGTATTAATAACCAGTAAGAACCATAAACCAATAGTCTGCCAACTCGTTTATAGAGAGGTTGTACTATTCTAATTTATGGAATGAGTTAAATTGTATCTAAGAAATGGTTATTATGGAATTATTTTTCTTTTGTTTATATTTGTTTTATTGTTTATACTAAATAGATGCTCATTTTATTTTTCATTTGTTAATTAGTTTTGAATTTTAGTATACTTCTTAATTTTTTTTCTCCATTTTTTGGCTCTTTAGAGATAAAATATTGATTCTGCCATTTTTTTAGTATGATTTTTAGAACATAGTTTTTATTATATAGTGAAATATATGATATAATATATTAAGAGAAAAAAAGAAAAGGACAGTCGGTGCAAAATAAGGCCCAAAAGGGACCCAATGCAGATGGGCATTTGGGATCTCATGGACCATACAAGTTTTTCTAACCTCTATTGCTACTTTGGGGGCCATGATTCTCCTCCCCACGCTCAACGATTTCGTACTCTTTCATAGTGTACTAGATTATCTACCGGGCCCCTCAAAGTTATTGTTGTCATGATTGTGGCCCTCCTGTATTTCAAGTGTTATACATCACCATTTTAGAGTATATTTAGTAACTGTTTTTTTTCCTTATTTTTTATTTTCAAAAACAATTTTTAATTTTTGAAACTAAAAAACTTGTTTGGCAACTTAAAATGGACAAAAAACAAAAACTATTCTTAAAACTCAATTTATGAAGGAAACTGAAAACATGTAAAATGCTGTTTTCAATTTCTAATTTTCAAAAATCAATAAAAAGACACATTTAATTTAATAAATCTATCTCATTACGAATGAAAATTTCTGCCCGACCCATGGGTATTCGGCTCGGCCTGACCCTAATGGGCCGGGTTTCACCAAGTCCAATAAGGAATATGGTCGGGTATGGGTTTAAAAAAAAAACCCGAAGCGGGTCCGGGTTTTATAAAAAATTTGGCCCAAAACCCGGCCTGAACTTGGACCCGGCCCGGTAATTATGAAATTACTAAAAAACCCCTATATATATATATATAGCTATAATCTTACCCTAACTCCCTCATTTTTCAGCAGCAACTCACGCCTCCCTCCTCACCTTCACTGCCTCACAAAAGCGCACACAGCACACAACCTCACACGGTCCTCACAAAGCACACGACCTCACATGGTCCTCACATAGCACACGACCTCACACCTCACACAGTCACAAGGGCCACAACTACTGTCTCTGCCTCTCATGCCTCCTCATTCTCTTGCTTTGACACTATTTGTTGCAGCCACGCTCTTCCTAAAGTACACCGTACTCTGCTTCTTTCTCTCTTCAGAAATTTGTAACATTTTCTTTCTTGCTAGTTCATGTCAACTGAAAAGTAAGTGATTCTCACTTTTCAGCAAGTGGGTTTTATCAATGCTGGATTGTATGTTACTTCTCTACTTAAAATTTTGCAATTCTATGCTATTTTCCTCATTTTTGTTGGAGCGATGGTGGAAGCCATAGGTGAAAGGATATTTATATGTGAAATGGATATATGGGTTTACTTGAAATTGTTCTAGAATTTGATACTTGATAGTATATAATTGTAGAAGAATGTAATATGGAAATTTTGAAAACTGTTTATTAAGAAATGTTACTGGTTATTGGTAAATAGGAAGATCATTTGATAGTATATAATTTTACTGTTTATTAAGAAATGTTACCGGTTACTGGTCATTGTATTGTTTATTAAGAATTTGATAGTATATAATTTTAAGTTTATGAAATGATCATTGCATTGTTCTAGTTTACTAAGTACATAATAATTTTCCTTTAAATAGGTTTGTACATTATTGCCAAATGCAAATATGACAGTGTCAATTACAAGGTGAGAGCTTGAAATTTTGTTGTAAAAATGAGAGCTTGTACATTCCCTGTTCTTTCCCTTCATATCTGCATAGTTTGTTTAATGGAAGAAATTGTTTATTGTTTTTTGTGTTTGTTGGGAATGCAGAGCCTAAAACGGAGATGGAAGACACAAACAAATCTAGTTCTTCCTCACCAAGCGGCTCTCCCTTGAGAACTGGACGTTGTCCTTTGCTAGCTATGTGGTTTCCTTCGCCATTTTCATGATCACCCTCGCCATTGTCGCCTGGCAGCTCACCCTCAGGATCACCATCACCTTTATGCCCATCAAATAACGAGTAAGTGTTTGAATTTGTAGTTAATCATGTTTAATTATGATTGGGTTGATAGAATTTGTGAATATGTGTAATTATGAATTTGTGCATATTAATCAATGAATATGTGTAATAATAAATTTGTGAATATTTGTTTTGATTCTAACTCCCAAACTTTTGAACCAATTAGGAGTCCAAAATCCCCGGTGGTGGACTTAGTGGAAGAAGACTTAGAGGTAGAGGAACAAGAAGGGACAGAGGAAGAGGGAGAGCAAGAGCCGACAAATGAGGACTTGGATACAAGTAGAAAAAGAAAGACTACCTTAGATGTTTGGGATCATTTTACAAGGAAGAATGTTAATGGAAAATTTAAAACCCAATGTCATCATTGTATCAAACTTTACTTGGGTGATTCTAGCCAAGGTACAAACCATTTGCGTAATTATTTAGCAAAATGTCCACAGTTGAAGTTTAAAGATATAAGGGATATGTGACAACAAGTCTTAATTAAACAGCAAAATAAGGTGGATGAAACTATGAGTTTAAATGCTTACCAATTTGATCAAGTCAAAGAGAGGAATAATCTTGCTCGTATGGTCATCCTACATTAATACCCCCCTTTCAATAGTTGACCACATTGGGTTTAGCGAATTTGTGGCTTCTCTTCAACCTCTGTTTAAACTTGTCTCAAGAAATATTTTGAAGAGTGACATTCTTAAAATCTATGATAATGAGAGGGAGAAAGCTTTGAAGATTACAAACAAGAATGGAAGTAGGATGGCAATTACAATTGATATGTGGACTTCAAGTAACAAAAATAAAGGGTTTATGGTCATTACCGCTCATTTTATTGATCATACTTGGACGTTGCAAAGCCGGGCTTTAAGGTAATTTTTTTATCTATAAATTGAATGTTAAAGACTTTACATTTAGAATGTTTATTGAGTTATGTTAAATTGAATGTTTAGACTTTATGTTAAATTGAATGTTTATTGAGTTATGTTATAATTATTCCTATTATTTTTCTAAGTTTGTTTATGTTCCTTCTCCACACATGAAAGATGTCCTTGTTGAAGTCTTTGTTGATTGTTTTTTAGAGTGGAACATTGATAGGAAATTGTCCACAATAACTGTTGATAATTGTAGTACTAATGATGCCATGATAAGACTTCTCTTGAATAAGCTTGATACTAGTTCTCTTATGTTGGGTGGGTCTATGTTGCATATGAGGTGTGTTGCACATATTTTGAATTTTATTGTTCAAGATGGGTTGTCTCTTATTAGTGATGGTATTGAAAGGATTCATCATAGTGTGATTTATTGGATTGGATCACCAAAAAGGAGGCAAAAATTTGAAGAAAATGCACGTCAATTGCGTGTTCAATGCACCAAAGAGTTAGTCTTAGATTGTAAAACTCGTTGGAATTCAACTTAATGCTTTCTACTGCATTGATTTATAAAAATGTTTTCCCGCATTTGGCTAAACGTGAAACATCTTATACTTGTTTGCTACATGATTATGATTGAGAGTTAGCCAAAGATATTTGTGGGAGGTTGAAGTTGTTTTATAGTATGATTGAGTTTTTTTCTGGTCGTAAGTACCCCATAACTAATATGTATTTTACTTTGGTGTGTGAGTTGAAAATTGCATTGAATGAATGAAGTTTGTCTTCAAATGAGATAATAAGTACGATAGCAGAAAGAATGCTTGCTAAATTATATTCTTATTGGGCTAATGTTAGTGTTGTTATGGCTGTTTCTGCTATCTTAGATCCAAGATATAAGATGAAGTTATTGGAGTTTTATTATCCTAACATTTATGGTGATAAGTCTGATTTGGAGATTGAAAAAATTAAGAATCTTTGTTATGATTTGCTTGATGAGTATGGAGATATAGATGAGTCCCTTGTAGATAATGAATGAAGTTCTCATATTCCTGCAAGTACTTCAAGCCCTGTGGCACAAATGAAGTTTAGGTTGAGTGGGGCAATGTTATCTTTTGATTTGTTTTTGAACAATAGTTCAAGTAGTTCAAAGAAACATGGGAGTGCTAGAATGGAATTTGATCATTTCATTGATGAGGGAGTGTTGAAGAGGAGTGAAGATTTTGATATTTTGGGATGGTGGAAAAGTAATGGTCTCAAGTATCCTACTTTACAAAGGATTGTAAGAGATATTTTAGTCATTCCTGCCACAATTGTTGCTTCAGAATCTGCCTTTAGCACTAGTGGGAGACTTTTAAGTCCACACCGTAGTAGGCTACATCCCAAGACTGTAGAGGTAATGATGTGTGCTCAGAATTGGTTATGAAGTGAAATCAACGGTTAGCAATTGTCTAATTTTTATTTATAAAATGAAAATTATATTTTTATATTTGCTAGTTACAATTTGATGAAGTTTATTCCATTTTTTAATTCATTATTGTTGTAGGTTCTTCAACTATGTTTGAATATTGTACACTTCAATCAATTCTTGATGATGAGGAGCCTAATGAAGAGGATGGGAGTTGTGTCACAATTGTGGAGGATTAGACATTTTGTATTAATTTAGTAGCCTTTTTAATTTCTTAGACTTGTTAGATTAATTTGTTGGTTTGTAATTATTCTAAGCCTTTTTAGCCTTTTGTAATTTCTTAGCCTTTTAATTTGTTGGTTTGTGGAGGATAAGACATTTTGTAATTTCTTAGCCTTTTTAATTTCTTAGACTTGTGGGATTTATTTTGTAGTTTTTTAATTTCTTGAACTTGTTGGACTTGTGATATTTATTTCTTGGACTTGTTGGATTTATTTTATTTTTATGTTTAGCTAGTGATTTTAGCTATGATTTTGTTGATTAATGATTAAATGGTTATCTTAGTTAGGTCATTTATTGATTTAAAATCTTAGCTATGATATATTGATTTATAGATGTATAATTAACAGGTGATTTATTGATTTATGATTAACCTATGATTTGGATTGATTTGGCTACCATATAATGTGGCCTAAATGCCAAATTTTGGCATTTATGCCACGTTATATGGCTTGAATGGGCTTGAATTTAGGCAAAAAATCTTAATGGGCTTCAAATTTTTTTTTTGTTGCGCTAGATTTGGGCCCAAGCGACTAAACGGGGCCTCGCGGGGCGGGTTTGGGCGCTGAAAATAAAATCCGATTAATAATCGGGTCGGGTTCGAGTATGCAAAAACCTGACCCGAACCCAAGCTGTTGCCATCCCTATATCTCATTTAATGAGTTAGCATTAGAGTTCAAATCCTAGTAACAAAATATTTTAGTAATTTCTATTTTTTTCTTCAAAAAGCTATCTTTTTAATTTCAACTAACCCAAAAATGTTTTTGATTTCAAAAATACAATAAAATTGTTTTTTCTTTATATTCCCAAAAACAAGTTTTTGAAAATAGAAAACAAAAACTGTTACCAAACATAACCTTAGTTTCTTCCTTTATTTTTATTTTTTATTTTTGCAATCTACCTTTATAAATTACACGAGTTTGAGTTTCTAACCCAAAATTATAATACTGGTTTTAATATAAACACACCACTTCATATATATTTTATTTTGTAATAGGAAAAAAAAAACCACTATGAATTATCCATGTAGATTGACGAACCAAAAATTTATGGTCGTCATTATACAAAGATTGTCATTCAACCAGAGAAGACGTTACGCATTTATTACAATCATTGATGAAAAAACGTAATTGACGGACCAACAGTCACAGAATGAGCTGTGGCCTCCAGACAAAGATTATCTAACACACTAGCCGTTGAGCATAAATGCAACACATCGTTGCCCATTAATGAGACATACAACTATAAAAGAGAAGATAACAGAAGCTAAAGGTACACACAAATACTCTACGGAATCACTCTCTAGAATCTTTCTCCTTTATTGACTTAAGCATCGAAGGCAGTTTGGCTAACGCCACACTAGCACGTTACTCTTCCACCCAGTTCATTTTGCAGGTTTCTCATCTACAGAGACGACCCCATTCACAGCATCGTCCATTCGTTATGATGAGGACCTCAACTATTGATTTTTTGCATCATTAGTTTGGCATCGTCTGTGGGAATGCTAATCATTCAAGCCATCTCTCCCCGTGACAAAAGAGTTCCTTAAAGTGCGAGATGGAAGCAGAAACTAGACCTTAGCTAGATGCTATGCAACAACAATAAATCCAAGCCCTTTTGGCAAATGTGGAAGAGCTAACTTGCCAGAATGAAGAGCTAGGAAAGACGATGGAGTCTTAAAACACAGAACGTCAGTGAACGGGTGAAAACCAAAATGAAGAAGAATCAAATTCTCAAGCCAATAGGCGAGACAGAACTTCAGGAGAAGATTCCACCAGGGTGGAGATTGAGCTCTACAACATGAGGAAGGAGGTGGACGAACTAAAAAGTGCTATGAAGGACAAAGGCAGAGAGAATCTGGATGGGATGATTTGAAGGACAGACTCACCCTTCACTACTGAAGTACTGAACCATTCCCTCCCACCAAAATTTCGTCTCCCACAGTTGGAGTCATATGACAGTTCCAAAGATCCCTTGGATCACATTGAATCATTCAAGACACTGATGCTATTACAGATGACCCCAGATGAAGTGATGTGTAGGGCATTCCCAACAACACTGAAGGGAGTAGATCAGCCAGAGTATGGTTCAACAAGATACCCACAGGAACCATTGTATACTTTAAACAACTCAGCAAGGGTTTTGTTCGTCATTTCATTAGGGGCAAAGGCAGAAAAAACCTACTGACCATCTTCTCAACATTTAGCAAACAGAAAGAGAATCACTAAGGTAGTACGTCACTTGGTTCAATAAGGAGCTGCTGCAGGTAGACGAAACTGAAGATAAAGTCATCCTAACAACCTTCTAAGCAGGATTGCTACTAGGAGATTACTTCTTCTCAATTACTAAAAGTCCACCAAAAATAGTAGCGGAGTTGCTTCGTAAAGCCTAGAAGTACATGAATGCAAAGGATGCAGTGCTCGCAAAGGAGATGGAGGAGAAAAAGGAAGAGAGAAGAAGGAACAAACAACAATCGAGATAAGAAGAAGGATACATGAAGTGGTGGACAGACCAAAGGGAAAAAGGAGCTTCCAGATTTGAAACCCAAGTTCACCAACTTCACTCCTTTAATAATGCTAATTGAGCAGGTCCTTATGCAGATAAGAGGCGATCCTTCCCTAAAATGGCTAAAGCCAATTAGCATTCCAGTAGAAAGAAGAGACAAGAGCAAGTACTGTAGATTCCACCAGGACCATGGGGATCGTACTGATGAATGTAGGCACTTAAAAGACCAGGTTGAAACTTTAATCCAACAAGGAAAGTTGTAGAAATACTTTTGACAGAGCCATACAGGTACCAACGGAAGGACGACCAGGACAGAACTTTGGAGATAGGAGACATCAAACCCCCTGCAGGAGAAATAAAGACCATCTCGGGAGGAATAACAGCATGCAGAACGTTGAAATCCCTGAAAAAGGCACAGGAAAGGGAGATAAACAGTGTCCATTTATGGCTCCCTCCAATAAAGATTCCAAGGAATGATGAACCCGATATTGTCTTCTTAGAGAGAGATGGTTGTGGAATCAAGAAACCCCATGACGATCCACTTGTAATCATGCTTAAAGTAGAAGAGTTCAACATCCACTGGGTGCTCATTGACAATGGAAGCTCAGCAGATATCATCTACTTACCTGCATTTCAGCAAATGAAGCTGGATAAGAAGAAGACCAGGCCTTTCACCTCACCTCTGGTAAGCTTCACGAGGGACAGGATCGTCCCTAGAGGCATTGTCCCTTTAACTGTGATTGCAGGAACTTATCCGGCACAGGTCACCAAGGAAATTGATTTCCTTATAGTTAATTTTCTTTCAACATACAACATCATCTTGGGAAGACCTGCACTCAGCAGACTAAGAGCAGCAACGTCAATATATTACTTGAAAGTGAAGTTTTCAACAGCCCATGAGGTAGGAGAAATCAAAAGAGACCAAGTTTTGGCAAGAGAATGCTCTCAAGCTACCTTAGCATTTGGAGAGAATCACACATGGGTGATCAACGAACCAAAGCCCATTCCTAAATGGTTAGAAACACCGCAAGAAGTGGAGATTATCCCAGGAGACTCGACAAAGATATTGAAGATCGAAACGGCACTTCTAGCCCCTGAGAAAGAGAAAATCATCTCCTTTTTATGGGAAAACCAAGATGTTTTCGCTTGGAAACACGAAGATATGCTTAAGATTGATAGGAAGATCATACAATATCGTCTTAACGTCAACCCAGAATACACACTTGTACAGTAGAAGCGGAGAGTGTTTGCACCAGAGCGTAACAAAGTTGTAATTAAAGAAATAGAGAAACTACTAGAAGTTGATTTCATTAGGGAAGCCTTTTATCCAAAATGGCTTGCAAACGTGGCTATGGTAAAGAAGAGCAATGGCAAGTGGAGAATGTGCGTCGACTTCACAGACTTGAATAAGACTTGCGCAAAAGATAGCTTCCCTTCGCCAAGGATTGATCAATTGGTAGACTCGACTGTCGAACACAAGCTCTTAAGTTTCATGGATGCATTTTCTAGATACAACCAGATTCTCATGGACGAAGACGATTAAGAGAAGACCTCATATGTTACCAGCCAAGGATTGTACTGCTACAAAGTTATGCCCTTTGGACTGAAGAACGCAGGAGCCACCTACCAAAGGTTGGTGAACCGCATGTCTCATCAGATTGGAAGGAATGTGGAGGTGTACGTAGACAATATGCTAGTAAAAAGCAAGGATGGAGCCAACCACTTGGACGATCTCAAAGAAACCTTCAGCACACTACATAAGTACAATATGAAATTAAACCCTGCAAAGTGTGTTTTTGCTGTTAGTTCAGGAAAATTCTTGGAATTCATGGTGTCTCAACGAGGTATAGAGGCAAATCCAAACAAAGTAAAAGCAATAATCGAGGTCAAATCACCAAAGACGGTAAAGGAGGTGCAGAGCCTGACAAGAAAGGTTGTAGCCTTAAACAAATTCGTCTCTAGAGCAATGGACAAGTGCATGACATTCTTCAAGGTATTGAAAAAAGCTTTTCAGTGGACTAACGAATGCGAGGAAGCCCTTGCCAAGTTAAAGGAGTCCCTGATGAAGCCACCTTTGCTAAGCCCCTCGGTGATGGGAGAGAAGCTGTACCTCTACTTGGCAGTATCCAATACTGCGATAAGTTTGGCACTGATTAGAGAAGAAGGGAATGTGCAAAAGCCTGTCTATTACACCAGTTAGGCATTTCAAGGTGCAGAGGTGAGTTACCCAAGGATAGAAAAGATAGCTTTCGCATTGTTGGTCGCCTCTAGAAAGCTTCGTCCTTATTTCCAAGCACACCACATCATTGTCATGGTAGATCAGCCTATAAGAAAGACAATGAACAAGATGGATACAGCAGGACGACTCATCCAATGGGGGCAATTGAGTTGGGCCAATTCGACTTTAAATATCGGCCCCGAGTAGCAATCAAAGCCCAGGTGTTGGTAGACTTCATTGCAAAGTTCACTTACCCTTATAAGGAAGAAGAACCTCTTATGGAAACATGGATGGTCCCAACGGATGGGTCTGTAACGAGGAAAGTAGGAGGAGCAGGAGTTGTGCTCAAATCTCCAGTTTAAGAAACATTGAAGTATGCTGTCAAATTATAATTCCCAGCAACAAATAACGAGGCAGAATACGAAGCATTGCTGACAGGGCTAAGCCTAGCAAAAGCTCTAAGAGCAAAGAATCTTATCATCCAAGCTGATTCTCAGCTGATAATTGGACAAGTGAAGGGAGATTACGAAGCTAAAGAAGAAAGGATGCAGAAGTACTTGAAGATTGTCCAATGACTTTCATAGTATTTTGATAGCCTAGACTTTGTGCAAATCCCAAGAACCAAAAACGCAGAAGCTGATTTCCTAGCAAGATTGACCTCGTTAGACGACTACAAGGCAACCTCTAAACTTTGTGTAGAGATAAGGGGGCAGCCAAGCACAGAAGGTGGGCAAGTTTTGAAGATAAAAGAACAAGATGAGTGGATGACTCCCATCATCATTTGTTATTTGAAAGAAGGATGGCTCCCTGAAGATAAGATGGAAGCAAGGAAGATACAGATTAGGGCAGCTCGCTTTGTCATTATTGATGATATGCTTAATAGACGAGGATATTCACTTCCATATCTAAGATGTGCCAGTTCTGAAGAAGCAGATTATGTGCTCCACGAGATATACGAGGGAATCTATGGAAATCACGCTAGGGCAAGATCCTTAGCAGGAAAGACGATCAGAGCAGGATATTACTGGCCAACCCTATAGAAAGATGCATACAACATCGTCAGAGCATACGACAAGTGTCAACGCTCTGCAAATGTCCAGACAAGACCAGGAGGGACGATGATACCCATATCCTCACCATGGCCCTTTGCCCAATGGGGAATTGATATCATGGGTCCCTTCCCTCTAGGGAAGAAGCAACTCAGGAATCTGATCGACGCAATTGACTATTTCACAAAATGGGTAGAAGCAGAGCCAGTGACGACGATTACATAGGCTAAAGTTACAAGCTTTGTATAGAAAAACATCATCTGCAGGTTTGGAGTCCCACATGTCATAATATCATACAATGGAAAGCAGTTCGACAACCCCAAGTTTCAACAATTTTGCTAAGACTTAGGAATCAAGAATCACATCTCTTCTCCAAGACACCCTCAGGCCAACGACCAGACAGAAGTGACGAGCAAAAGTTTGCTCAAAATTCTCAAAACTAGGCTTAAGGGGGTAAAGGGGGGCATGGCCTAAAAAGCTACAAAATGTCCTTTAGGCGTATAGGACGACCACAAGAGTCCCAACAGGAAAAAAACCATTTAGATTGACATTTGGCACTAAGGCTATCATACTAGTGGAAGTAGGATTGACGAGCTTCCGAGTCAAAACATATAAAGACCAAAAGAATCAGTAGGAGCTTAACAGCAATCTGGACCTAATCGATGAATTCAGAGAAGAAGCTATGAAGTGAATGGCCAAACACAAAGAAGCAATTGCCAGGTACTACAACAGAAAGGTCAAGGTAAGAAGGTTCAACACAAGAGACCTCGTCCTTAGGAAGGTGCCACAGGCAACAAAGGACCCATCTCAAGGAAAATTGGGACCAGCCTAGGAAGGCCTCTACGAAGTAATCTGTCATTACAGAGAAGGCTCCTACTACCTGAGGTCTCTAGACGGCCAAGAATTGCCTCGACCATGGAACATAGAACACTTGAAGAAATACTACCAATAAGGAATGCTTTACATTTTCAAGTTGCTTAATCTTCATATCAGTATGTATGGCAACCATTACTTTCGTCATTCATAAGATCAATAATACATGAAAGCATTATCCATGTGTATTTATCAATGATTATCCATGACTTGTCAATACAAATTTAACAATGATTATCCATGATCTATCACTATCAAAATGTGTGCAACGCTTAGGAGTCGTCCTTGGGAGATGTCTCAAGGATCTCTATCATTAAAATTTCAAATTAAAAGCTATTCACACATAACCAATGGCATCATAGCCATTGAAGTTGTTCATAAACAACTACCAAAGTCGACTAAATCAGAGTTGTTTAAACACAACCAACATAATCATCATTCAAGAAAAAACAAAAAATGGTTAACCTAAAAGATGCTTCAATACCACGGCCCTAAGTCACGAGTAAAGCGCAACACCGTCATTCAAACATGACTCAATGAAAAGCTATTCAAACATAGCTAAAAATACTAAGTTGTTCAATCACAACTAGCATCGTCATTCAAACATAACTCAATGAAAAGCTGTTCAAATACAACTAAAAATACTAAGTTGTTCAAATACAACTAGCATCGTCATTTAAACATGACTCAATGAAAAACTGTTCAAACACAACTAAAAATATTAAGTTGTTCAGACACGACTAACATCGTTATTCAAACATGACTCAATAAAAAGTTGTTCAAACACAGCCAAAAATACTAAGTTGTTCAAACAAAACTAACATCGTTATTCAAACATGACTCAATAAAAAGTTGTTCAAACATAGCCAAAAATACTAAGTTGTTCAAATACAACTAACATCGTCATTCAAACATGACTCCATAAAAAGCTATTCAAACACAGCCAAAAATACTAAGAGCTTGTTTGGATGGGATGAAAACTGAGTGATATCACTCAGTTTCCACGATCCATCGTCCAAACCAAGTGGGACCCACGGATGAGCATCTGTTTGGAGGAGTTTTGGATGACTGTTTTCATGACTTAGTGACTCAAAAAAAATGGATGCGGGTGAGGGAAAGTGAAAACAGGTTTCAGGTGTTTTCAAAGCTTGAAAATTGAAACTCAGTGGCAAGTCTGTAAATAAGATGAGATTGTGGGTCTCGAAGCCAGTGCATTGTCACATCCATCTCAGGCTTTGAGTTATTACCGTTGGAGCTCCCCTGTTCCATATAATTTCTCCCCAAAATTTTTGTTGAAAATTTTCCCTCTTCTTACTTCCCTCTCTTAGCCTCTTCTCATTTTCACTTCCCTCTCCATCCCCAGCGAGCTAGCTCCATGGCACCATAGTCCATGATTGAAGCACTGAACCAGGCCTGAGAAGAACACTACGTGATTGAAGAACAACGTGTAATTGAAGCACTAAACCAGGCCTGAATCTTCACTGGCGAGTTTATCGAGCTCTGTCACCGTGTCCATTCCTCGCTCTCCCTCTGCCAGGTGCAATATATATCTCTCTCTCCCTCTCCTTTTTCAATGTTCGTGGTTTGATTTGGGTTTTTGTTCGATGTGAAAGGGGATTTTTGATTTAAAGTACTGATGTTGGTTGTGGATTATGAGACAGCATTCCTCGTAATCTTTTAAAATATTATGAATTTCATAAGTTCTACCTTCGTTTTGAACCTGAAGTGTTAAATCCTTTGGAACTTTGAAACATTTTATATTTTAGTATTGGACTATTGGATGCATTGATAGATTACAACATAAATTGATTGGCTTGATAATCTAGAGATCCTATGTTTAACTTTGGCATTTGTTTATGGTTTTAATTCAAACTGGTTGTAGCTTTGACTCCTGGTTTATTAAGATATCTTGCTTAAGCAACAGGTTTGATGAGCTAAGTCACATGTAAATTGTTTCCTTGTACTTTGGTCGTGTGGTGGCATGTCCTATTGGTAATTATTCTTCTCCTCACATGGAGGTCATGCCATTATGAACAAATGCACATTTTTTTTACTAGGTTAGTTGAGCACTTGAGCTTTATCAGATTTTGATGTTTGTGGATTTGTGGTTGAAATATCCTACTGGTTATATTTACCTTATTGCTGGTACCACTACAATATGGCTTTACAAAAATATGCTAGGTGACATGTTCACTAAAATGATATACTTGGTAGTATTCAACACAGGGAATGTGACAAATTCCCATATGAGTCCTATGCTTCAAATGTAAAGAACTAGAAATGAAATTTAGAAATGAGAAATCATTGGAAAAAAAGCTATAGCCAGAACAACATACCCTATAACAGAACATCGAGGAACAGGGCTAATAAGGTCTAATTTTATGGCAGATGAGTTCTATTTTGATCACTTTAATGACTATTAATTAAAGTAGGATTGATCTGTTTATTTATTGCTTGACATTTTCTTCCAAATAGAATGTTATAATGCACATCTGTCTCATTATGGATACTCTGTTATGTCTATTGTTTTTAGAAACTTACATGTGCTATTAGAAACCTTTCATTCTTATATGTGATTTTATATTCATGGGGTTGTTTGTGAGTCTTTTATATTTAAGTTTACCATTCTGCCTTGAAGAGAAATATGTGGTTTTTCTTTTTTTACTCCATTCTAATTAGTTGGTATGTTTTAGTTGATTTTCTCTGCAAATTATGTCACTGGCAGTAGGTAGTATCTTTTCCTTTGATTTCTTTACATCTTAGTACTGCAGCTGATAGTAAAACTGGCACCTGAAGAATTATGAAATAAATTGCTTTCTAAATAGGTTTTTTTGTCTTCTTCACTTAAGTTGAGTGGCTGGTTAGAGATTCAAGTGGCCCATTCATAGAACTATTAATATACATATATATATATATATATATATATATATATATATATTAACCTATGCAATTGCGTTGGAAAATTTGTATTAGATGGCACAAAAAACTCAGGATGCTGACGACAAAATGTGGCCTCCCCACATTGAACAAATTTTCATTGACATTATGGTCGATGAACAACAAAAGGGGAATATGGAACATGGTGTCCTTAAGGCTAAAGCTTGGCTATCAATTTCAAAAACCCTAAATGAGCAAACTAGGAAGAGTTTCCTCCCTAAGCAAGTGAAAGATAAGCATAATAGGCTTTTGAGAAAGTGGGGCCAGCTTTTGAGGCATATTGGGTTGGGGTGGGATGAGACAACCCAAGCGGTTACTGCTTCTATGGAGGTGTGGACTAACGTGGTTGCGGTACGTTATATTTACAACCCTAATTCTTTGCATATTTGTTTGTAATTTTCAATTTCATATTAGTAGGATTTTGATGTATATATTGTCATTTTAGGAGGATTCTAAGGCAGCTGCATTATGGAAGAAAGGGTGTCCTAATAATGACAAGTTGAAGCAACTTTTTGCCCCTAATACTGCAACCAATTCCCTTCAAATTTCCTCAAACACGGCAGCCCTAGATAGTGATGAAGAACGTGCCCTGGAGGAGGAGCTTGCCAATGAGGCACGTCTTATCTAGTTGGGTGATGATGATTGCTACAATCCCAACATGGAGGGCATAACCCAAGATGATCCCTTTGTTGATGAGCAAACCCAACGTGCGAACAAACGTCCCATGGAAGAGCCTACTACCAAGGGGAAGAAGGTTGCCAAGAAAGTGGATAGGGCTAGTGAGATGACCATGGCTCTTTAAGAGCACACTGCCTTGGCAAGGGAAATGCTTTCCAACAAAAAGGGAAAGTCTAGTGGTAGCTCTGATCATGTTGCACAATCCACCGATGGTGGCGATCCTTGCTCGCTTGGGAGAGTTCTAGAAGTGCTAAATTAGTATGAAGATCTTGATGATGACACCTATGTTAACATTGTTGAGGCTCTCCAAAAGAAAGAGAAAAGAGTGTTGTTCATAGGCATGCCAGAGCATAGGAGGAGGTGGATGGAGCGCCATGCTCAACAACCGGATAATTAATGGGGATTGCTTTTGTGATGTTTTGTTATGTGATTTCGGTGTGAATCACTTGGTTTAGTTTTTAAGTACTATTTAAGGACTTTATGTGTGTGTGCTTGGACAATGTTCAACGTTTGGTTTTATTTCTCTTATTCAGTTGAACACTTTTATTTAATGTAGTTTTATTGTAATGTTAAAGTGTTGTGAACTATGCCCGTGAATTTGATGTTATTTAAATTAGTGTGTGGGCTTTGTTATGTACTTGGTGTTTTTTTTATAGTATTATTTTTTTTATAATATTTGTTATTTAGTTCATGTTACTTACATTGTAAGGTGAGTTCAGCTAACATTATTGCAATTCCCTTAGTACTTTATATTAATTTGTTATTTATATATTGCAATATGTTTGGTTCTAATGCTTTGGTTTTTGCAGGGTATAGCGTATAATGGTCTCCCCCAGTGATCCTTTCTGGCAATATGATTTTGATGATGCTTATTTTAACTCCGACAATGATGACATCGACATTGGTGGTTGTGGTGATGACATGGACACTAGTTTTGGTGATGATGACATGGATATTAGTGACTGTTATGATGACATGACCACTGGTGCAGACACGAACTTGGAGTATGGCAGCGAGGAGGAGGAGTTTTGGTTTGTATTTCCACTTATTGGCAAGATGGTGGCATATTTCTAGTAGCATTACAACAAGCACCCACAACGTACTAGCATTTTGAGTGGAAGCGATTATATGGCTGAAGTGAGAGATGGCAATCCTACCAATTGTCATGACATGTTCCGCATGACATTAGATCTATTCTATCACTTGGTTGATGAGCTAAAACATTATGGGTACTTGAAGGAAGGGAAGGGGCGCGTTGACGTGCAGGAGGTAGTGGCCATATTCTTGTACATCGTTGGCCATAATACTCGGATGCGACCTATGGCAGACATATTTCAGCATTCCACTAAAACTATGGACCGCAAGTTCCATACGGTGTTGCAGGTTGTCCACACATATAGCCAACATTTAATCAAGCCTGATCCGAATGTGGTAGGCCTTCCAGAGCATTTGTAGTAGAACAAAAAGTACTACCCTTGGTTTGAGGTAAATGATTTCATAATATTAGTTCTTCCAAAATGGTTGTTCACACATTACTGTATAGTATTTCAACAAATCGGCACTATTCATTGTAGAGACGCAAAGGATCTATCGATGGAACATATATTAGTGCTCGACCTTCAGCGGAAAGACTCTAGCCTCACAGGAGTCGCAAGAGCACTGTTACAACCAACGTCATGTGTGCATGTGACCATGACATGCAGTTTACGTATGTCCATTCTGGTTGGGAGGGAAATGCGAATGGCTCAAGGGTTTTTGAAGAAGCTATTAAAGACCTGAAGCACAAATTTCCATGGCCTCCGGAAGGTATGCGTCTTTAACTTAAATTCTGCCTCATATGTATTGCAGCCTTTAAATTTTCACTACTACAAGTAAGCAGCAGCTAGTTCTCTGTTTCTATGACCAAGCCATGCCCTTAGGCTTTAAAGATTGAGCTTTAAACCTTAAGTTCCGACTATTACTTTTATGGAATGAGGTTGTTGCTATATGTTACTACTCTAAATTTATTGTTTGTTATGCTTTGGCTGTGTTACATTCATGATTTCATTCATGCAAAGGAGGAGAGACCTTAAAAACTTTGTTCCATCAGTCATTCAAGTCTAGGAACTATCCAAAAAAATATGGCAAACCAGAAGTGAAAGAGATTGTTCCTTGAAGTTTGTTAGCTTTGGTTGCAATATGTGAATTCCTTTTCAATCATATCTACTCTGTAAAATCTAATCTAGAGGAAAGTACCAAAACATGCTCTCCTAAATGAAGGAGACTATCAACAAAATGTTGAATGTTAAACATAAAACTTAAAAATTCAGAAGAAGAATTTTTTTTTTTTTAATAAAACATGTTGTTCTTGTAATTTGGCATTGATTTCCTCTTTAACCTTGGTAAAGTAAGTCCTGTTTTTGAAAAACAAATTGCAGTAAAGTAAGTCCTGTTTTTGGTACTTTCCTCTAGATTAGATTTTACATAGTTCCTTTTCTTTTTCCATTGTACTTGAGATATGTTAATCAGCTGGACTTATATAAACTGATGTATATATGCACCCAGGCAGCCATTATCCAAATTTTAAAAAATGAAGGTTTGGTAAGATCATGAAGAATGAAGTAGCATTTAAAGAAAAATTCACTCACATCAGATCTGCCATAAAACTTAAGCTCATCATGTTCAAGTTTGTATTACCTTTTTGTT
Organism: Castanea sativa; assembly: GCF_040712315.1. Taxonomy (NCBI): domain Eukaryota; kingdom Viridiplantae; phylum Streptophyta; class Magnoliopsida; order Fagales; family Fagaceae; genus Castanea; species Castanea sativa. The sequence continues at coordinate 24,486,540 of NC_134022.1, read as the reverse complement.
TATAGCTATCAGCTGGCTATAATACTTGATTAGTGTGATAGGTATTGTATTGTGATAGTGGTGTATTGTACGCTATTGTGATAGTGGTGTATTGTACGCTATTGTGGTTATTTGTAAGTAAGTGTGACAGGTGTAGTTGTGTAAGAGTGTGCAGGGGGGTGTGCAGGGGGAGGGGTGTGTGTGTGTGTGCAAGGTGGTGTGTGTATACCTGCAAGGGTGTGCGTGTGTGCCTGCATGTGGGTGCGTGGGTGTCAAGTAGGTAGTTAGTTGGTTAAGGGGTGTAGTGCTTATAGGGAAAGGGTGTGGTTGTAAATAAAGCATATCAGACACCTGAATTTGATTATTTCTATGAATAAAAAAAATTTAAATTTCAGTTTTCCCCCTATAGTAGTACCTACTATATGAATTTAATTTGGTGAAATTTGCAGATATTTTTACTGCCTAAATTAGCAAATAGGTAGCCAGAAATCAAATTGATGTATCCTAGATGCCATTTAATAAGTCATTCTATTTACAAAATATCACTTCTCTAGAAATTCATGGAAATTAAAAAAGCATGCTATTAGTTTCACATTTGACTCTTACAACTCTTCTAGGGCTTCTAGTTGAGCTAGTTCTAACTTTAATATAATTAAAGTTGATCCACATTGTGTTTTTGTGTTTGTATTACATAATAAAACTCCAAAGTCATAGACCTCCCCAATCTTAACAATGGGATTAACTTAATTAGATGTAAGAGTGCTTAGAAACCATCTGTTGTAAGCTGTCTTGTGGCTGAACAAGTACAATATCATGTGGCTGGTACTTGAATTAGAATATAGCTATTTTGTTGGTACCTGAATTAGAATATAGAGGCTCTGATGATTATTTTCCTGATTTAATCCCCTTATTATTACTGATTTAGATATACTATTCTTGTAGGTTCTTATTACTTGGTTGATTCAGGGTACCCCATTGGTGCATCGTTTCTTCCACCACATAAGGCCACCTAATATCATGCCCAAGAATTCATGAGGAGGAGTACTAGGCAACCGAAATCAAGGAAAGAGTTGTTTAACTATAGACACTCTTCATTGCGCATGGTGATTAAAAGGGCTTTTGGAGTCCTGAAGGCTTGCTTTCCCACATTGAGTTGCATGGCGAAGTATAAGCAATATCGTTAGCGTTTGGTTATTTTTGCGTGTTGTGCGTTACATAGTTTTATACGCATCAATAATCGAAGAGATGTAATGTTTAACATGTGAGAGAACCTTGATGTTGATAGGGATGATATTCAAACCAGAAACAATGGGAATTCTCCTGAGTGGAGTGCAAGTGCTGAAAGGAGGCATGTGAGGGAGATGTATAATGTGGCGAAGAGAGCAATGGGTGAATTCAAGGATGATATGACTAACTGGATGTGGGAGGAGTACATACGACATCGAGGTTGATGCTTGGCATGTCTAATGATTCACCCTTTTTGTTAGGACTTTTGTATAGAGCTAGTACCCATTCCTATGACTTTTTGCTGGGACTTTTGTATAGGTCTAGGTATTGTGACTAGGAGTCACTTAGCATGATACATGATGCATTCTTTTGGACATTATGATGCATTTTTTTTTTGTAAATTTAGATTAACTGTGGACATGCTTACATGTAATGGCTATTGACATGAAGGAACTTATGACATATCAATAACCTATTGACATTTCTGATGTGATTCCTTTTGGCAATTTTAAAGTAGGTGCATGTAATACCTATTGGTAATGTAAGTACAGGTGGACATGCTTATATGCATTTGTATGTAATACCTTTTCGTAATGGAGTATTTTTCAAGGACCATATATTGTGTATGTGATATGGTTACAGGTGGAAAATTATGTATGTGATATGTGAATGTGATATGGTTACAGGCAGTTTTAGTCTTCTATGAGGGGCTTGGACTCATGAGCTTCCTCTTGTTCATGTTTACTTGAGAGTTGTCAAAGAGATATGACAACAATTTGATAATTGGGTTTGCAGCTTATTGGTGTAACACTATCAGTAAATTTTAGTGGATAAAGATAATGGATACAAGTTTTTAGGTGGAATGAGAGTTCTGCACAACTTCATGGTAATGGATGCTTGAACTTGCAATTTGTTACTTGTTGGTAAACTAAGAAAAACTATAGTAGATTGTTGGATACTCTTATATATGGGGCTTGATAGCTAGGATACCTTTTTTGACCAAGCTAAAATTAACAGGGAGAAAGATATTCATCAAAGAGTCATTTTATTAAATTAAAATGTCAAGTGTTACAGCAGATTGTTGGAGTCATGTGTCCAAACTCAATGGGTTACATATTGCCTATTACATACACCGCACTCTCATGGCAGACACAATTGACTCTTTCCAACATCCCCAAACCTAGTACTAAATAAGTAGAATACAATAAACAACACCCATGAGAGAACTAGAACTTGTTTATACGTGTTCATCTTCTTTTCAGCAATCCTTTGTGCAACCTTACATATTTTTGCCTTTCGGTTTGCAACTCTTTCCCTTTCTTGTGCTTCTTCAAGTGATGCACATGCTTCTTTCTCACCCTCAGTAGCAAGCATTGCCTCATTCTCCAGCCTCTTGAACTTTGCTATGATGATAGGTGTTGTTTCCTCGCCACGCTTGCAGGTGTTGCTGTCCAACCATCTAAAAAATTTACAATGTTGGTCATCATCTTGCAGTGTACGTGACAATATCAATTAAGGCGAAATGAAGGAACTTATGACATATCAAAAACAATGTAACTAGACACAAATGTAAACTCACCGGCATCTATTCCCAACAACCATAAAACCTCCTACCAAAGTTATGGAGCTTCAATGATGTCCTAACCACACAGCGATCCATGTCGCATAGATGGCCATTAGAGTAGGAGTAGTAGTTACTTCTTTTTGACATTAGTTCAAACACTACAACCTCTGCACATAGCAAAAAATAAACAAATATAGTAAAAACAAACAAATACCACAGAGGCAGAATCACACGAGAACAATCTAGACAAACTCAAAGTGTACTTGCAAGTGAAACCAAATACCCACAATCCTGACCTCAAAGCATAGTCACAAGAATCCAAATACCCATATTCCTGACCTCAAAGCATAGACACAAGAAACCAAATACCCATATTCCTGACCTTAGAGCATAGTCACCGAAAGCTAAACAAACACAAAATTAAAACACAATTTTTAGTAGTCATGAAGTCATACATCGGGAAAAAAGAGATGTGGGGAAAATAATAAAGCAAGTAGAGATATGAGTTTTGGAACCCATTTATGAATTTCGGTGTTCCTTTCGGGGCAGAGAAAGAAAACAAAATGAATACCAACAGAGCAAGAGAAGCAGAGCACTACAATTGAGAAACGAAAACAAAAACTCATCGATAATCTTTGATTTTTGCTAGAGATGATCTTCGACTTTTGCTGGAGAAGAGAAGCTTCAAACTTTGCTTTCGATGGGTCTGTGCACAACTTCACGAGATGGGTCTCTCTGTTTTCTGCAGATAGAAATTTGGGAAGATGGGTATTAGAGATATGAGATGGAATCTGCAATGTGTTGGATATGGGTATTTGATGGCATGGGTTAGAGATGGAAATCAGAGAGCTCGGGATTGGATTCAGAGAGTGTTGAGATTTAGTAAGAATGGGTATTTGCTGAAATTGGGAAGAAGGGAGTCAGCGTGTGTTAAAGAAGAAGGAAGGAGTTTTTAAACATTTTTTTATATGGGCTAAGGTTACTATTCTGCTCCTATGGCAGGTGTGGGCTCCACTAAAAAGGGGAAAAAATGAGTGATATCAAAATCTGAGTGATGAACCAAACAAATTATTTTGAGTTTTGGGTTGTTGGTGAGTAATGAGTTTTAAGTGATGGATAATGATTTTGAGTTATGAGTTATGGATGTTGAGTAATGAGTTAGCCCCAAACCAAACAAGCTCTAAGTTGTTCAAACACAACTAACATCGTCATTCAAACATGACTCAATAAAAATTTCTTCAAACACAGCTAAAAATACTAAGTGTTCAAACATAACTAAGATCGTCATTCAAACATAACTCAATGTAAAGCTGTTCAAATAGCTAAAGAATACAACTAAGGTCGTCATTCAAACATGACTCAATAAAAGTTGTTTAGACACAGCTAAAAACACTAAGTTGTTCAAACATAACCAAAAAACGTCACTAAGCTAGTCAAATATGACTTAATAAAAAAAAAATCATCCCACCGCAACTGAGGGTAAAAAGCTGCTTAAATGCAGGCTAAACATAAAAATTGTCTCAACACAACTAACATCGTCGTAAAGGGTTGTCCAAGCATAAAAGAGTTTTTTACTACAACTAAAAGCAGGAAATCCATAAACCTATCTATCATTGTCAAAGGAATTGTTTAGTTTCCCAAAACAACGGGCCCAAAAGGAATTGTTTAGTTGTCCAAAACAATGGGCCCCAAAGAGAAATATTGTTCTTGCCTTGCAAGGAAATAAAAAAAAAAAGTAGAAAAAATAAAAGATTAATGCTCATCAGGGACAGGGTCTGCAGGGGTTACATCAGTGGCCTCCTTCATTCCTTTAGCAATGTTTGTGGCTTCCTCCATCACATTCTCTGCTGTAGCCTCAGAAGGACGATCAGACATAAGCTTTTTTTCAACGTCCCCAAGAGCCAAGCTAGAAAGGTCTAAGCCAGGGTGATGCTTTGCCATCCACTTCAAAATAAGATCAAAGCCCTCCAAGTAGTACTTGCACAAGTCATCAGAGTACTTATCAAAGTCTTTAAAATTCTGTACCGCTGTGGCCCTAACATTTTCTAGCTTTAGCTGAAGGACTCCAGGTCACCAATCTGCTTGTCCTTCAGCTTGCAGAAGTCCCTCTCTACTTGCAAGCTTTTCTCCAAGGTTGCCACACGTTCCTTGTCATTCTCAGCTTCAGCAGCGAGGATGGAAATTTTCTTCTTGAGCGTCTCATTCTAAGCGGATAAAGACTTGATCAAAGGCTCAGACGTAGCCACCTTCTTTTCCAAGTCCAAGAACTTCCCAAAGACGAACAGAGACTCCCCCAAAGCCTACAAAGAACCTCCTTTAGCAAAAATAAAGCAAAGGAAAAGAAGAAGTAAAAGCGGCCTACAACGCTTAGCTGCACAAGCTTCTAAATGTGAGACGACATCACCTCGCTGGATGACTTTGCCATCAGAGGACTCAGATCGTCCACAGAAAGTGCCTTGTGGGCCTTCAAAGCTACTGCATCAGCATTGTCCCAGAAGGTAGGAAGGAAAGATATACCTCTAGATTTATTTTTCTTCCTAATCTCCTCTCCACCAAAGACAATCATCTCTAATGATGAAGTGGGAGAGGCAAGGTGCTTGGTAGGAGGAGGCGTTTTCGTGGGATTTTTCTTAACGATGTCACTAGCTTTCTTCTTGGACAAAAGGCCACTAACAGTTTTGCCTTTGGCCTTCTTCTCTTGAACATTGGCTAATTTTTGCTTACTAAACCAAGTCGTCATTCCTGAAAGGACGAAGAAAAGGTCAAAAAAAAAAGAAGAGAAAGAGAGGACAAAAGGGAAAGAAGCACTTACTCTTTTTCACAACTTCCAAGTCTTTTCAAACCTTAGTAGACGGTTTCGGGCCCAAGAAATGAAGAAATAAAGATTGAGGAAAGACAGGCTCGTCAAAATCCTTGAAGGTCTCCAAATATTCCCTTACTTCTTCAACAGGAAGCTGGTACGTCTTCTTCAGAAGAAAACACTAGGCAATTGCAAAATAAGAATACGGGTAAGTCACCTATCACCGCCACTCCTAAAAAAAGGGAAAAACAGCTAAAAAGACGAGGAAGACGCACCAGAGACGGGAACTCCCCAACTACAAAAAAAACTTAGGGGCTTCGTCCAAGTCCTCACTAGGGACGAACTCCCGACCACTTCCAGAGATAAAAAAGAAATTTGGCTTCCAGTGTCAGAGAGACGAGGGATAATCAAGGATTAACCTAGAAGCCCTATCCCACGGCCTAAACTCATTATAGTTGGGGTCCTTAGACTTCCTCAAATGATAAAAATGGAGGAATTCGTCCCTCCTAATGACATCACCCTTATTGGAAGACATCCATACCACCATGCAAGAAACAAGGATTCGCCAAGAGTTAGTCACCAACTGTGCCGAAGCTAGTCACCAACTGTGCCGAAGTAAGATGCAAATAGGAAAAAAGTTCCCTAACAAAGGGATGAATAGGGAAACGAAGGCCACTGGTAAAATCAGCTTCGTAGAAACAAACCTCATCAGCATACGAGAGACAAGCTCTTTCTTCGTTACTCAAGATCCAAATTTTTACAGAATCAGGGAACTGAAATCTATCCCTGATCTGCTTCTTTTCCTTTTCGGAGAGAGAACATGAGATGGTCCAGGCCTTATAGGGGGTAGAAACAAAAGTGGCATCTGAGACCACACGATCATCAAACGAGGATAACCCCATCTCCAGGTTACTTGACCTTACCTCGGACATCCTCAACAACCTAACTTCCTCAGCAGAATGGGAAACTAAAGGAAACAAGGAAGAAAGGACAGATGTATATGGACAGTCCATCCCTATGAAGGAACTAATCCCCTCAAGACGCTCCCCCTCTATGGACTCAAGTAAACTACCTAAATGAGCAAAAAGGAAGGCTATGGAAGGACAATCCATTCTAACAGCAGAATAATCTACCATGGAAGAACCAGAAAAGAGGAAGAAGCATGAAGGACTTACCAAGAAACGTAGAAAAGAGAAAGGAAGCTCGGAGGAGAAACAAACCCTAGAGCAGAGAACTGAAAAAGGAAAAATACAGAAGAAAGGAAAGAGGAGGGAAAAACGCAAAACAAGTGGCCAAAACTCACGCAGGAAAACTGAGACATGTTCGCACGTCAAACACATCCTAGCCATACACGTGGTGCCCAACCAACCAAACATCAAATTGTCATAAATGCGTAGAACACTTAATAAAATGCGTTAGATGAATTTGTTCTTATCTAGTCTAAAAGACGAGATAACGAATAAGGGGGTAGCTGATGAACCAGAAATTTATGGTCATCATTATACAAATATTGTCATTCACCTAGAGAAGACGTTATGCATTTATTAAAATTATTGATGACAAAACATAACTGACGGACCAACGGTCACAGAATGAGCTGTGGCCTCTAGACAAAGATTCTGTAACGCACTAGCTGTTGAGCATAAATGCAGCACATCATTGCCCATTAATGAGGCATACAACTATAAAAGAGAAGATAACAGAAGGTAAAGGTACACACAAATACTCTACAGAATCACTGTCTACTCATTTTCTCTCTAGAATCTTTCTCCTTTACTGACTTAAGTATCGGAGGCAGTTTGGCTAACACCACACTGGTGTGTTACTTTTCCACCCAATTCATTTTGCAGGTTTCTCATCTACAGAGACGACCCCATTCACAGCATCGTCCATCCACTAGGACGAAGAGCTCAACTGTTGATTTTTTGCATTGTCATAGATTATAAATTTTATCATATAATAAAATCCAAAAGATCTAAAAGAGTAATAATTATACAAAAGATTTTCAGCCAAAAAAAAATTCATTATACAACTGATATTATAAATTTAAATCATCTTATACTTATTAAAAAAATGTTAGAATAAATGAAAATATAAAAATGAGTATAAAGAAAAGAAAGGGGACACAAGGATTATTTAGTTCAGCCGGATGACTTTTGTCCACAGCGGAAGCTTTTGATGATTACAACTTTGCTATAATTTCAATTGTACTATTACGATAAACCATGAGCAGAAAATATATATAGGAATTAATGGTTCGAGTTTGTTTTTTTAGAGAGTTTTAACCTATGGTATCAACTCATAATGATAACTCTTTTATTATCAAACTAAGACACCAGTCGGTTTTTTGTGTAGGCAAAAATTGAACCCCCAGATATCTTATTCAATTAATGGTTCGAGTTAGGTATACATAAACTTACAATGTAATTGGACCTCTTGAACCAATATACATGAACCTAATATCTCTATAAATAAAAAATAAAATCCCAAAATAAATCTAATTCAAATCTATATATATGATGGTGATAATTGATAAACACTAAGTGTTGTTCGTCATTGTGTCATCATCCAAAGCACAGGAAAAGTTATATCAGCTCATACAAGAAGGAGAACATATAGAGGAACTCATTCGTATACATCCAAGTCATGCCACAAAGAGAATTCTTCATAGACGAGTATATCAATAGATGACATGTACATGGACGATTTATTCATACTTGGTGAATTTTATAAAAATCCTCCATTAGATTCACATTAGCAAAATACGACACATTGCATGATACGTGGCAGAGATTCCACATACGACGCCCCATGTAACCTATTTTCTTTTTCAACCGCCAACATTACCCATGATGGTAATGGATCCAAACAAGTAGACCCACGTCTAACTCTCTATAAAAGGAGTAAATTCCTTACACCCAAGGTAAGTTCTAATCATTTGCTATTTTCTTTCCTTGTGTCTTAGAGAGAAAACTGACTTAACTGTCGGAGGGTCCTTAGCCGAGTCACACTGGTCACCTTTGATAGCTCGAAGTATTTTAGCCAATTGATTTTCGTGCTTCATCAGTTGGTGCTGTCTGTGGGGAATAATTTAATAAAGAGAAAGTTTCTATTAACTTTTTTAATTTCCAAGACAAAAAGGCTGTATGGTTCAGACTAGGGCAATGGCTACTAGTTCAGGACATTAGGAGAGTGAAAACGCCTCCAGTCACCCAAATCGTGCAACAGTTATAGTCCATGGCAGCTGCAATGACAAAACTGAGACAATAGAACCAAGAGTTAACTAGAGAAGTTAACAGGCAACGTCAATAGCATGATGGAGAACAAGGCCAAAACTCAGGGTGTGAAGGTGCTGAGAACAATGCTGAAGAGGGCTAGTCTAGGGGTACCGTCATTCACTACGTCCATCACTAGTCATCCCTTGCCTTCCAAGTTGAAAATGCCCACCTTGGATTCATATGATGGGACGCGTGACCCTTGTGATCACATTGCCACGTTCAAGAGAACTATGCATCTTCAAGGTGTGGACGAAATTATGTGCAGAGCCTTTCCCACAACCTTGAAAGGACCAGCCAGAATGTAGTTCAAAAAGTTACCGCCAAACACTATACCTTCGTTCCAGGAGTTAAGCAAATTGTTCGTCAACAACTTTGTAGGTGGACAAAGGTAGAAGCATTCCTCGTCTAGTCTATTGAGCATAGAGCAGGGAAAGAACGAGAGTCTACGCTCATTCATCAGCCGTTTCAACAGAGAAGCCTTGTTGGTAGATGAGATGGACGATAAGATTCTCTTTGCAGCCTTCTATAATGGAGTTAGTTCAGACTTATTCATTCATAAGCTATATGATCGTGAACCACAGACAATGGCTGAGTTGATACACTTAGCCCAAAGCTTCATGAACGCAGAAGATGCCATTATTGCCAAGAAGAAAAAGAAAGGTGAACAACTAGAGAATAGTTATGTGCATCTCCCAGAACAAGGTCCTCGTCCAAAGAAAGCCAAAATGGGTGGAGAAAGGAGACCGGGACAGCAAGAAGACAAGGTCATCCTTATGACGATATTCCAACTACACTACGCTGAACACTTCGCTCAATCGGGTATTGATGCATATAAAGGATGATCCATCTTTGAAGTGGCCAGAAAGAATAAAGGGAGATCCTAGCAAGAGGAATAAAAGCAAGTATTGTCACTTTCATCGTGACCATGGACATGATACAGACGAGTGTTATGACTTGAAGTAACAGATTGAAGTTCTTATCAAATAGGGGAAATTGAAAAATTTCCTTGGACGAGACCATAAGGACGAGAGACAACCGATGAAGGGAAAAGTGGAGGAATCAGTACATCCACCGTTTGGAGAAATAAAGATGATTGTACTGGGCATGTCTACAAGAAGCTAGTCCAAATCCAAAAAGACCTACTTTCAAGTTGTCCAAAATGCTCAATTTTCTGGACGACCACCAAGGATGATCAGAAAAGATGAGCTAGACATTGTTTTCACAGATGAAGACGCTAGACGATTTCACCATCCTCATGACGATGCAATTGTCATCACTTTGGCAATTGCAAATTATACAACTAGAAGGGCATTAGTAGATAATGGGAGTTTAGCAGACATCCTTTATTATCTAGCCTTTCAATAAAAGAGGATTAACAAGGAGTTACTACTGTCCAGTAAATTTGCTGTTGATTGGGTTTGGAGGAATGAAAGTTCTACCATTAGGAACAATCTCCCTACCAGTTGTGGTTTGCTCTTACCCACGACAAATCAATAAGGAAGTAAATTTCCTTGTTGTGGATTGTTCGTCTTCATATAATGCCATCATTGGACAACCAACTCTGAATAGTTGGAGAGCTACAAGATTTACCTACCACTTGTCAGTCAAGTTTCCAACAGAGCATGGCATTAGAGAAGTGCAAGGAGATCATTTAGCCGCTAGAGAATGTTACTTAGCAATGCTTGCTATGGACGAGCAAATGCAGACGATGAATATTGAAGAGAGAAGAGTTTTAGTTGAATCGATTGAAGTGTTAGAAGAAGTGCTGCTAGACGAGTCCAATCGGAAAAGTTCACCAAAATTGGAATAAGTATGGAGGAAGAGACGAAGGAGGATCTTATCAAATTCCTCAAACGAAGCACATATGTTTTTTCTTGGAGTCATGAAGACATGCTTGGGATTGATCCAAGTGTGATCACCCATCGTCTAAATGTATCCTCATCTTACAAGCCAGTTCATCAGAAAAAAGAGTGTTTGCCCCAGAACGAGACAATGTCATCAAAGAAGAAGTTCATAAGTTATTCACCGCGGAATTCATTCGCGAAGTTTACTATCCTGATTGGCTAGCTAATTTAGTGATGGTCAAGAAGGCTAATGGCAAATGAAGGATATGTGTACATTTCGCTGATTTAAACAAAGCATGCCCTAAAGATAGTTATCCTCTTCCATACATTGATCAGTTAGTGGATTCAACAGCTGGACACCAATTGTTGAGTTTTATGGATGCATTCTCAGGATACAGCTAGATCAAGATGGACAAGGCAGACTAGGAGAAAACATCCTTCATCATAAGCCAAGGTTTGTTTTGTCCCAAAGTTATGCCGTTCGGATTTAAAAGTGCGGGAGCTACCTATCAGAGGTTAGTCAACCACATGTTTTGTCCATAAATTGGACGAAATGTTGAAGTATATGTGTATGATATGCTGGTAAAGAGTGCAAAAGAGACGTAGCATCTAGATGACCTTCAAGAGACCTTTGATACATTTAGGCAATACAAAATGAAGTTGAATCCAAGTAAATGTGCTTTTGGAGTCGCATCAAGGAAATTCCTTGGTTTTATGGTTTCACAAAGAGGAATTGAAGCAAACCCTGATAAGATCCAGGCAATCTTGAACATGGAACCTTCGAAGAATACCAAAGACGTCTAGAACCTCACTGGACGAGTGGCGGCCCTTAACAAGTTTATTTCAAAAGCCATTGATAAGTGTTTACTATTTTTTAGAATATTAAGGAAGGAATTCGAGTGGATGGATGAGTGTCAACGAGCCTTTGAAGACTTGAAGACTTATTTCACTTCAACACTGTTGGTGAGCCCGTCCAAACCAAGAGAGGAGTTGTATCTCTACCTAGCAGTGTCTCCCTATGCAATAAGCTCAGCTTTGATTAAGGAAGAATTGAGATCATTTTACAATCACTGGAAGGAGATCATTTGGAGTATGTTGTCCATCTACAATTCCAGACAACCAATAATGAAGCTGAGTATGAAGCCTTACTTCAAAGTTTGGAATTGGTCAAATCACTTAGGGCGGAATCAGTCCTCGTCTAGGGAGATTTGCAATTGGTAATGGGTCAGGTGAATGGGACTTGCGAAGTTAGAGAAGAATGAATGAAGAGAAACATAGAAAAAGTTAAGCAATGTATCGAAGGCTTTACAACAGCCCAATTCTAGCAGATACCAAGGGAGGAGAATACAAAAGCTGACACCTTAGCCAAGATGGCATCCTCGGACGAGATGGTTAATGACCAAGTTAAAGTCCAGTATCTCCCAAGCATAGACGTTATGGAAGTGAATCAGATAGATAGAGTTGTCAACTGGACCACCCTGATTTTGTCTTACCTCAAAGACGAAGTACTCCCTAACGACACAGCAGAAGCAAGGAAGTTAAGGATAAGGGCTGTGAAGTTTGTACTCATGGATGAGGTGTTGCTTGCTCACTCCCAAGTGCAGGAGATTGTAACAATATAATTCTCGGAGTACCGAGGTCGAACCACAAGGAGTAGGATAAATTCAAAGACAGTATAATTGAACAACAATTTGGGTGAAGAAAAAAAGTACTTTTGCTTGGTGATTGTTAACAAGAATAATAATAAAAACTTATTTAAATCAATTGTTCAGGGGCCTTTTTCGGTTGCTCGGCCACGTGTGGTCCGTTGGAAGGATGACCTTACTAGGCCCGGGTTGTGTTTGGGGAGTTGCATTCGGAACTCAACATTGGGCCACATGTTCCAATGGCTACCGACTTATTTTTAAGCTTACAAAACCATTAAAGCCAAAGTCTAAGAATCACAATAATGGTCGAATAAATATATAATATGCAATTGATGATAGCTTTGATTAGTAGTTGTAATAATAGTTAATATAAAGTAGTATTTATTTAGAGTTAAAGTAATCATGTACTCAATGATGTAAATTTAAAGACATGGAAGCAAAGTCACTTATCTTTGTATGGTTTATAGCTCCAGCTATGTAGCATCAGTGAGCTGATAGGATTCCAGCAGAATGCCAGCGGTAGAGGCTAGTTAAGCTTGTCCCTCTTATCATGCATTTAAATGAGTTTAAGTATTGGGTAATAGTTTTAATAGTAGTTGGAATAAAGTAATATGTATTTGAATGTGAAGTAATCGTGTATTAAATGATGTATATTTAAAGATATGGAGGCAAAATCACTTATCTTTGTATGGTTTGTAGCCTAGCTGTACAGCTTCTATGAGTTGATAATATCACAGCAGAGTGACCCCAGCGGTAAAGAGGTAGTTTGCCATGATAGCTTCAAGATTGTGGGGGAAAAATGGGTGCAATTGGAGGGAAAAAGAGTATGCCCAGCTGTGTGTAGGGGCTGGTTAAGCTTGCCCCTCTTATGAAGTTATGAGAAGGGCTTTTGTATGGAGTACTTGTGCCTTCTAAGAGAAGGGCTTTATGTAAAACGGATTTGTGCCTTCCATGAGAAGGGCTTTTATAAGAGAGATAGAGAAGAGTATTGATATGTGTTTATGAGCAGCAAAACAGTAGAACTTCAGAGTGAGAGAGTATGAGAGTGGAGTTTAGAAGAGTGTAGTGTGTTATATGTAATGTTCTAGTAAATGTGTATGAGATTGTGTAAGAGAAGTGGAGAAAGAGATATTTTGTGGGATGTAGTATTTGTAATATGTTTGATTTATGGAAGTATGAGGGATATGATGGTTAAAGATAGTAAAAATATGAGATTATAACCATTGGAGAAGTTGTAGAGATTGCTTTCCAAGAGGAAAGATTTTGTACGAGAGGAGTATAGAGATGTGCTTAGGTATTTGGAGATAGGAGCAGTAAGATATGTGAATTTTCTGAATATGGAGAGTGAGAGAATGAGTAAAAGAGGGGTAATAGTGTTGTAGTGTGTTTAACAATGTTGCTGGGATATACTACTAGGTTTTTCTACTAGGAGGGTGTATGAAGACTTATGAATGACATTTATGAGCTAAGGGTTGAAGAGTTTAATTCCTAATTTGGAAACTAAAAACTCAGAACTTCATTAAGAGCTTAAGAGGGTAATTGGGGGGGAGAGAGAAAAGAAAAGTTTTTGAGAGAGTTGTTCTTCTCCCTATTGGTGTCTCCCCTTGAGGTGTTGATAGGGAGTTCTATTTAGCTGAGTTTAAGGGGGGTTTTTAGCAAAGAATATCAGCCAAAATCTATCCCAACTAGCAATGAATCTTCAGAGAATCCATCATAAGATTTGGCAAAAAAAAAAGGTAGGTTTAGCTTTAAGATGTTCTTGCTGTTTTGGGTAAGAGCTACTGGGGAAAGAGCAGCTGGGGAAAGAGCAGCAGAAAAGGAAGGTATTTTGGCAAGAAAAATATAGTTACTTTAGTTGGTTTTGGTTTTAGCCAAATGAGGAAAAATCAGTAATGCTAAGGCTGCTGGGTCAGCTGTTACATCTGTTCTGAAAAAATTGTCCTAGCTGTTAGGAAAAGCTGTGATAGCTATCATGAAACAGTTGTTGCTTTGGGCAGAAGAAAATGAGGTTAGTTGGGAGATTTCAGACTGTTGGAGAGGACATTCACTATTTATTTTATGGATTTGGTTGAAAATGGTAAGATCTCTTTCAAGGGTATCTTGCTATTTTGGGCATAGCGGCTGGCAGTTGGGATTTCAGCATTAAATGACTGATGATATTACTCCCAGCCAGGTGTTAAGTGCTGAATACATTGCTGGGGTTCTGCTGAAAATGTTTCCCCTTTTGGGTGTTTGTGCTTTTGGTGCAAGGTTCCATTACAACACATTTCTAGCAAGTAATAAAAAGATTGGTTGAAAGTTAATGAAGCTTTAGAGATTTAGTTAAGGTCTCATTGTATTGTGACTTAATCTTGGTGAGCAAGAAGAGTATTTAATGCTCTGCTCTGGCAGCTGGCAGAGAAATATATGGTCTGATTGTGGCAGACAGCAGCTGGGTATTAGAGATATCATGAATATATTGCATATAGTTGGAGATAAAAGATAGCCGATCAGATTAAGCCATGTGTTTGAGTTGGATTTTAGCTGAAAGTAGTAATTTAGATAATATAATTAAGTTTCTAAATTTGTATAGCAACAGCTGGGGATTGAATGAACAGCTATTTTCTCAGCAGTTAGATGACTGGGGATATTGAGTATTTGTCACATGATGAATATTAAGTTTTAGGAAAAGAGCAATGGAGAAGTTTATCAATTTAAGCGTTGTGTTATAAGAGATGCTTACCATATGTTACCCGCTACACACGGACTCGTCAGAGTTTAGGGAGTTGGAAAAGACATGTCTAGCAACATGTTTCTTTTATCAACTTTGAACCGCTGGAGCTTTACATAACACACCTCTTGGCCCTCCAAACCACGACTCCCAAAATTTTCCCAAAGAGACATATGAGCTTGGATCATAAGCCGAAGATGAGATGACGTATCTCGAGTTTTATTGTCATTTTGTGTAAATATGGGCTCTTGTTGAAGAAGCCGCTTGCCATGAGTGTAAGAGAGGTAATATGGGCCGTGAGCTTTGATTCATTGCTCAAGCCCAATCCATATGTTGATGTTGGTGATGTCGTGGGGTTATGATCCCAATTGATGAAGAGAAAATGTGGACTATAAATCCACTTCTTGAAGTAAGGATCTCGCAGGCCATGTGAGCCCAATCTATGTAGTTGAATGAGATATGAGTTTATTTTGGGTTTTAAAGAGATTTATACCAAAAATCAATAATATGTTGATGTGGATTGGGTTGCCAATGAAGTAATGTCATGTAGGCCGAAAAAAGAGTCATCAACATCAATAATGTAAATACTAGGGTATCAAGGTGTTTCCCTATATTGATATGAAATTCTTTGTGATCTAAGAAAATATATATTTCATAATTTATTGTTCTTATACAATTAAATACTTATGATTCAGTTGAACTAAGACAATTCAAGAACGAATGATAACCTGGATTAATAATGCAGTTAGAAAAGTTTTCAGAAAAAACCCATTCACTTTAAAACCTGATTTCTATTTGAAACTATTAGAAATTCATCTAAACAATAAGAAAAACATGATTGAACTTATTGAAAGCATGAAAGAACTAATACATAAAAAGAAATCTAATTGAACAATCAAATATATCGTAGATAAAATCCTAGAAAGAATCACATTGAATATTCATACCGTATAGAAGAAACATAACCCTTAGCCCTAGCAAAGAGTTAAGGCTACCATTAGAGAAAGAAAAATACAAGGTTTTCTCTGCCAAAATTCATTCTACATAGCCTCCCTTCAAAACCCTAATGTCTAAGTGTCTAAAGAAAATAAAACTTTTACTATTTTAATTTCCGTCCAGGTTTACAACAATAACTTGTGAGTTAATTTCAGTGTTCAAAAATTGAGAATTTTGAAAAACTCAAAACTGAAAAGTTGTAGATATTTAAGTTACAGTTCCAACCCATTTAGCCATGTGTCAATTGGATTTTTTAGGAGAGAGATACGCCCAAAATACTGATCAGTGCTCAAATTAGATTTTTCATTTTCAAATTCTGCCTCTTTGATTTCTTTCCTTATTTGAAGCTTCCAATCATGGCAAACGATCCAAGCACTCCAGCTAAACCTCCTTAGACATTTAAGCATGGTCCTTTAGCTCCACTTTAACTCTACTTTGGCATCCATTCTCTCACAAATTCTTGTAAACTCATCTTTCTCACATGATTTCCTGAAAGTAGAAAATTACACATAATGAATGACATCTTATTCAAGAAATTATGTAATAACAGGGACTATTGCAAATCATGGCTTAATTATACAAATTAAGCATAGTAATAAAGAGATAACCCCACATAAATATATAACAAGTATACATTTTAAGACGTTATCAGATGTCGTATAAAAGAGGTTTTTCTTAGCCATACTTGAGGTGTTTGACTCTAGATGAGTCCCTTTACGTGTTGAGGGACGTCCATGAAAGAGCCTGTGGAAACCATTAGGGAGCCAGATCACTAGTCAATAAGATATTTTGTGCAGGGTATTACTGGCCGACCATGCAAGCAGATGCCAAAGCTTATGTCAAAGTGTGTGATAAGTGTCAGCACTACAGCAACATCCCTAGACGACCATTGGAATATCTTACCCCAATGGTGGCTCCTTAGCCATTTGCCTAGTGGGGATTTGACATCATTGGTCCCTTTCCGATGGGGACGAGATAGATGAAGTTCTTAGTAGTGGGGATTGATTATTTCACCAAATGGGTGGAAGCAGAGCCCTTGGCAAAAATCACTCAGCAGAATGTTAAAAGCTTTGTTTGGAAGAATATCATTTCATTTTAGGATCCCTAGATTACTTGTCTCAAACAATGGGCGACAGTTTGACAACACACCTTTCAGGAAATTCTGTGAACAGTTAGGAATCAAAAATCATTACTCCTTGCCCGCCCACCCATAGGCCAACGGACAAGCTGAAGTTGCAAATCGATCCTTGCTGAAGATCATCAAGACTCAGCTTGAGGGGGCAAAAGGGATATGGCCAAATGAATTACCTAATGTCCTTTGGGCATATAGGATGACAGTAAGGACTCCCACTAGAGAAACTCCCTTTAAGCTAGCATAAGGAAGTGATGCAATGATACCAGTGGAAGTTGGATTAACTAGCTACAAGGTGGCCCCTTATAAAGAGGAGGAGAATGAAAAGTAGTTTCATCGAAACCTTGATCTCATTAACAAGGTAAGGATGTATGCAGAATAAAGGGTGGCACGCTACAAGAATCTGATGACTAAGTACCACGATGCGTTGGTGAAGCCAAGGCACTTCAACATTGGAGACCTCGTCTTAAAAAGGGTATCCTTATCCACTAGGGACCCTGCTCATGGAAAGCTGGGACCTAACTAGGAAGGACCATACAGAGTTATTAATTCCAAAAGACGAGGATCATACTACTTAGAGGCCCTGGATGGACGAAAGCTGGAACACCTATGGAATGTAGAGCATTTGAGAAAGTACTACTAGTGAAGGGAAGGCAACTTGTTAGGAAGGTCAGCATGGACGAGATTAAGAAGTTTGTTTATATTATGTTTTCATTATTTATGTTTTTAGAACAGCGTGTTAAGTTTTTAAGTATTTGAATTCCCTAAAAAGCACTAGCTACTAGCACGTGCTATGGACAACGCCATGAACTAAGTCTCTTTGTACATAAAGTAATTTAAATTCCCTAAACAAGGACTAAGTATTAGCATAGACGAGATATTCGGGCGATACTATATACTATGTCCTTAATATCCATGGATGATGCTATGTACAGATGTACGTCCATGGACGATGTTGTGTACAGACATTGTATATAAAGCAGCTTGAATTTCTAATTTGAGTGTTTATAATTCTGAAAAATCAACATCCAAGTAAAATGACGGACGACTAAAATCTCTAGATGCAGAGAATGTATTGTCATAAGCTATCCTTTTAAAAAAAAGGAAGCAAATAGTCCTAAAAGACAATGATCAAGGGAAAGAACAAATTTCCTAATAAAACTCATCTAAAAAGGATTGGAGACAAAAGAAAAGCAAGCATGCAACATTCCATGGACGACTTGTCCAACCAATTATATGGTCCCAACTATGGACGGTAACAACCAAGTAGAATTCCATAGACAAGTCTAGGGACGAGGAAATATATAAATGTTTTCCAAAACAAAGTCCTAAACATAGACGGAAAATACTTGGAATTGAAATAAAAAATAACAATATGTATAAAAACATTCATAAATAAATAAAAAAGGGTGGACAACCATTGTCCAAAAACCCTTATATAAAGTTAATCCTAAAAAGGCAATTGTATCAAAGCCTATCTTAAAACATACACGACATAAATGTACTTAAACAAATTCAAATGATCCAAAACAACGGATCATATATATAAATATATATATATATATATAAGAGACACTATTATAAGATAAAGACTTCAACATCCATTTTTTGAGGATTTTCTCCGGAGGTAGGGTTGTCTTGGGCAGGTTGAGTTGTGGCGTCATCTTCAACATTGACATCCTCAAAATTTTTCTAGAGGAGAGAACTTGCAACACCAATATTGAGCTTGATAAGGCTGAAGTCAACATCAGGGAATCGTTCCATGGCATCTATAGGAAAGTCCTCAAAACCAGAAGCATAATTCCTATCTAGAAGGTCAGTGAACTCGCTAGACACCCTAAAAACTTTGATAGCATCTTCTTGGGCTTTCTCAAAAAGGACGTGAAGCTCGTCATTCCTCTTTTGAAGATGGTCAAGACAGGTATCCTTCTCGACGGCATTCGCCTTAAGCTTCTCGACGAGGTTCTTCAACTCCTTGACCTCGTCCATGGCCTTGGCTGCCTCCTTAGCTTTAGCCCCACACTCTTCCTACACCTCTCAAACCCTTGACTCTAGTCTAATCGTTTCTTAGTCCACCTCAATAGCCTGCCTGGACGCTGCCATGAACTTTGACATGGCTTGTATATACAATTGATTAAAGAAGATGATTAGACGAGAAATATAAAATATGACAAGACAAAAAAAAAAACTAAGTAATCAAAACATACCTTGAAAAGATCATGAACACCAAAATGTTCAAATTCTTTCAAGGACATGTCATAACACACAGCCACGTCCTCGTCAGTCACAGCCTTTTGAAACCTTTCCCAAGTGAGATCCTCATTCTTAAGAAGGTTCATGGGAACTCTTCTAGAAAGCTGGGATGAGGTGGTTGCAGTAGGCTTTGACGAAGTGGCTTCAAGAGGGATGGACAAGTCCAAGTCAAGTATCTGGACAGACGGTTGTTAAGAAGTAGTAGGGATAGCAAGAACTGTCTTGATGACCCTAGACTTGGATGACCCATGTTTTGCCTTCTTATGACCTCGACAACTAGGAAGGTCTCCCAAGTCAATTGTCTTAGACAAGGTCTTTCTCTTGTCTCCAGTAGCAGGACGAGGCTGAGATTGAGTTTTTGGTATGGCCTCCTCGTCCACTAAACCCCTTCCCTTATTTTCTTTCATGGTTGCTATCCCTGTAAAGAAAAATGTTAAGGCTTGGTTAAAATAAATAATAAAAGGAAATTTTCTAAGTAAAAACTTACGTCTACGGGCGGTAAGCTCGTGGGCTAAAGCTTCAGGGAATGGTTCAGGCCTAAGTCCCCAAGTGGCAAGACGTTGGAAAGTGACTTGGGAATGGAAGCTTCTGTCAGTGAATAGACAGGCCTACTGGACGCGCTCAAGATAAAACTTGTTCAAAAAAGGTCGTCCAATAGATTAAAAAAAAAAAAAAGAGGTTAGACGAGTACAAAAAAGATAAAAAAAAAATATTGAGTAGAAAAGAAGCATACCTTTCGGACAAGGGTTCCCTATTTCTCTAGTATAGGGGTGAATGGATCCATGCCTACCTCAACAGAGTTTCCAGCCCAAAAACCAGAGACGAAGAAGAACTCCGTCTTCCAGCTTCTATCATACTTAAGAAGGGACTTTATCAATCTACAATTTGTACCCCTGGTCGAGAACTGATAAAAGCCTAGGGATTGACTAATTTTAGAGGTTTTGTAACAATAAAGGAATCCGTCCACAGTGAGAGGACAATCCCTTTCAAACACCTCCCTCCATAAAACTTGCATAGAGATGACCAACCTCCATGCATTGGGATTAAGTTGACATACTCCTAAACCTAATCTAGTAAGTAACTCTTTAGCAAAAGCATTGAGAGGCAACCTAAGTCCCCCTAAGAGATAAGCCTTATAAATATCTATTCCAAAACAAGGATCACAACACCACTCACAATGGATGGCTAACCTAGGGTTAAGATCATCTAGAATTTGGTACCAACTTCTAAGGGAGCTCTTTCTGAAGAACCTCCAAAGGACCCCCAGGAACTTCGGACGTGTATTGCTCGTTCGTAGTGTTCCCTCCACTACTACGACTACCACTGTTTCTACCTTCACTACTACTAGACCCACTGTCACTAGTACTATCATGGTACTCGTCTATTTCTCTATTGTCACTGTTGTAGATAAGGATACTACGATTTCAGCATTTTGAAGAACTGAAGGAAAATCTAAAGACAAGATGAAGAAGATACCTGGCTCTAAATGAAAAAGGCCTAAGGACGTGAGAAGACTTCTAAATGAAGCGCTGAGCGACAAATGTCAGAAAAAAAAATATTAGATATGTGAAGGGATAGGAGAGGAATTCCACTATTTATAGGCAGTGAAGCTTAGCATAGGAAATGACACAACCAACCAAGAGAAGCCACGTGGCGCTTTTCTTAAAAGAAAAAACAACATGATTGATATACCTAAGATTGCGCCACATGTCGACAATTGAATATGAAATTC
Source organism: Castanea sativa (assembly GCF_040712315.1). Classification (NCBI taxonomy): domain Eukaryota; kingdom Viridiplantae; phylum Streptophyta; class Magnoliopsida; order Fagales; family Fagaceae; genus Castanea; species Castanea sativa. The sequence goes on along the minus strand of NC_134022.1, from coordinate 24,465,379 downwards.
AAAAAAAAAAATTATAATTAGCAGGGAACACAAGGACAAGGGGGCAACTGATGGTGATAAACACTAAGTGTTGTTCGTCCTTGTGTCATTGTCCAAAACACAAGAAAAGTTATATCAGCTTGTCCAAGGAGAACATATAGAGGAACTCTTCTGTATACATCCAAGTCATGCCACGAAGAGAATTCTTCATAGATGAGTATATCAACAAATGACATGTACATGGACGAGTTATTCATAATTGGTGAATTTTATAAAAATCCTCCATTAGATTCACATAAGCAAAATACGACACGTTGCATGATACGTGGAAAAGATTCCACATATGATGCCCCATGTAACCCATTTTCTTTGTCAACCGCCAACATTACCCAAGAGTAAATTTCATTCACCTAAGGTAAGTTCTAACCATTTGATATTTTTTTTCCTTGTGTCTTAGAGAGAAAACTGACTTAACCGTCGAAGGGTCCTTGGCCGGGTCACACTGGTCACCTTTGATAGTGCTTTCTTTCTTTTCAGGATACACAACCATTACCGTAGCCCAAAGTATTTCAGCCTACTGATTTTCGTGCTTCATCAATATATATATATATATATATATATTGAAGAATAATTTGAAAATGTTAAACATCAACGATGATGATCAAAATGAATTGTTTCAAATTCTTGAATCTGTTGCTTTGTCTGATTCTTTTGAAGAGGATTTCTCCTCCTCATCTGATTCTGCTTATCACTCTGGTAGTGAAACATCTAGTTCCCCCAATGTTAAACTTGGATGTAGAGATTCATGTTGTAATACTATAAAATCTGTTAATTTTTTAACCAAAGGTGAAGAATAAGAAAACTTGCTACTAACCTTGATAAGTAAAATCGAAAACCCTGAACTACAAAAAGAATATCTTCATAAGTTTAAGCAAAACTTAACAAGAAATGAAAATGTATGAAAACTTAAATCAAAAATATGTTTTGAAGAAACTTTGGAAAGATTTAATAAATAGAAGCCCAAAGACTTAACTGTTAATGATCTCCAACATGAAATTGTTGTTGTTAAACAAGACATAATCAATTTAAAAAATGAATTTAAAACTGTTAAAAATGATAATGCTAATCTTAAACAAGAATTATTGTTGCTAAGAATTGATAAAAATCTTGACAAACGCCAGTCTAATAGTGAACATGATAAGCAAGAAGATAGAGATGAATCCACTCAACAAGCTCCTCTTTCTGGTGATGCTTCTGGTAATACTTTGATTGATAATCAACTTGCTCTTGTTAAACATATGCTGCCTCCAAAATGGTTTGCAAAAGTCAAAATTGTTGTTTCTCATGATTATGCTTTCAATGCTATTGCCATGATTGATTCTGGTTCTGACATGAACTGTATCCAGGAAGGCCTAATTCCTTCCAAATATTTTGAAAAATCAACTGAAATATTGGTTTATGCTAATGGTACCCAAATAAAGATTCGATATGAATTGAATAATGCTCATGCTTGCCATGAAAATTTTTGCTTTAAGATACTCTCTGTGCTTGTTAAAAACATGACTGATAAAGTGATTATTGGTCTGCCTTTTATAAATGCTTTGTATCCTTTCCTTGTTGAACATGATGGTATTACTATTGACCCTTTTGGGAAAAATGTCAAATTCCAATTTGCTTCAAAACATGAAATTGATACTGCTAATGCTTTGGAATTAATCCATGCTACGGCTAAACATCTAAACTTCCTTAAACAAGAAGTTAGATATAAGAAAATTGCTGAACAGCTTTTTGATAAATTATTGCAATCCAAAATTGATGATTTTCAGAAAACTTTGATGAATGAAGTTTGCTTTGACATTCCTAATGCTTTTTGGCACAGAAAGAAGCATATTGAATATGTCAAAGACCCCTCTATTAATGTCTTTCTTCTAAATTCATTCACAGATTTTTTCAAAATATATACAACCACTGTCTGTACTCATGCTGTATTCACATTCACAGGTGTATTCACATTTGGTGCTCATATTATCAAAATATATACAACCACTGTCTGTACTAATGCTCCTGATATTTCTTTGTAGAAAATTGCTAACAACCACATCAACCATACAGATACCACTAATAAGTGGATTATAAATATTTATACCACTGCTAAGTGGTATATATATTAATAGGAAAAGTTGAGAGAAAATCTAATTAGATTTCAAAATTAGAATCCAATTTTGCGCCACATGTCTCATATAATATAAGTTTTTAAATTTTTGTGCAAAGTTAGCTAATTTAATGTAAGAATTAGAATTCAATTAGAGTTAATTTTGTGCCACGTGTCACATCTAATATAAATTTTTTTTTTTAATTTTTGCCAAGTGAGTTAATTCAATGTAGAAAACGAGGAATTCAATATAAATAAACTGTAAAAAACCTAATTATATATATATATATATATATATATATATATATATATAACCAATGCTTAGAGAAAATTTAATTAGATTTAAAATTGAATTTTACTTTTGTGAACTTTCCATACATATTAAATTGTTAAGATTTTTGCTGTTATTTTTTCTTTGAACTAATGAACATATTTTTTTAATACTTTTTCTATTCATATATTTTGTATGCCAGGATCTTAAATGTAGCAAATTATAATTGAGTTGAACGATCTCATGCACCTATCTCCATTCAATTTAGGAGATACTATTGGACCAATTTATTCTTTTATTTTGTATTGTATTTAGTAGAGTTTCATGGAAAATGATTGTAAATTAATATTGTATATCCCATAGTGATTTTAAAAATTATATACATAATAGCAGTGTAATAAGAAACTTGATGTAACCAATATCATGAAAATTATAAGAAAAAACTATTTTAGTACCTCCAAATGTTCTAGTTGAACTAATATACTATGTGTTCTATAACTCAAGCTAACATCAATAACACCACTACAATTCATCATGCCCGCACCTAAGCACGAGTTACGTACTAGTATATACTAGTCGCTAACCCATGCATATGCTTGGGAATTCACCTATTTGTGAGGTAAACTAAAATAATTTTATAAAATCTTAAATTGATTAAGAAACTACATCATTGCATGATTTTCTCTTGTATGACTTCAATTTGTGTTACAATTTGATGAGGAAGCTATTGCTTAAACGTGCAATAACTAATAAAAAATTTATCAGATAGTTTTAGATACCGCAAAAAAAAAAAAAAAAAAAAAAAAAAAAAAAAAAATTTAGATATTAAAACTTCTGAAAGACCAAAAAATATTAAAAAATAAGATGATTCACTGCATAGAAATTATTGAAACAAATACATATATATATATATATAACTAAATAATAGAGAAATATAAGAAAAAGATGAGTTATATTCAAAAAAATAATCCATGACTATAATTAGATTCAGAGCCTACAAATTATAGATTGTGTGTGTGTGTGTGTGTGTGTGACTATACAACAAAGAAATATAAAAGAAAGATGTGTTACCATCAAAAAAATAATTCTGGTGTTAAAACTTTTGAAAGGCATAAAAATATTAAAGAATCATAAGATTTACTTCCTATAAATTTTTGAAACAAAACAAAATGAATATGATTACACAATAGAGTAATATAAAAGAAAATTGATTACCTTCAAAAGAATAATACATGGTATAGTCATTGAAATTTGCTAAACATGTTTAAATATTGCAAAAACTAACACAAATTCAGATGTTAAAACTTCCAAAATGCCATATATATATATATAAAATTAAAGAATAAGTTATTGAAATTGTGTGGTACAGGATCCCCGAGCCCTTTAGGCCTTTGACCCCGGCCCTATGGTACGATCCCTGGCCTAATTCGTGTATAGGGTAAGGCCCCAGGCCCACAAAGTCGTGGGCCCGAGCCTCATGCCACGGTGCTTGGACCAAGGCACAATGGGCCTGTGATCTCGGTCAACTGTGTCTCAGATGGGAACATGATTGCTCGAGGGTACACATCTTGGCTGTTCGGTAGGGCCTTGGGGAATATCGTTGCCGAACAGCCTATAGAAAAGGTGGGAACCAGTTCCAATGCCACTACTACCACTCCTAATGAAACATTCACTTCGAAACAATAGAATTGGACTCCCATCTCCACTAATAATCAGGAATAATCATGACATTCCTACTAACCTTACACTATAAATAAGAGACTAGGATGAGAAGTTTAGGGGTCGGAAAACTTTGGAAAGAGAATCGATAGAAAAGAGCAACAAAACTAAGAAGGAAAGGAAAGCAACTTTGTGAGAGGAGGGGTTGTAGAAACTGGAGAGCATTTGGGTCACCGAGCACAAGATTATCCATAGTAGGAAATCCTAAGCCCACGATAGAAATAGATTGTGAGCCCAATAACCATATTTTGGGTACGTACAGAAACAATTCCAAAAATGTGACTATTCAAATGAGAAATATAAGAAAAAGTAAAAAGTATACGAACTCATAAAGCAATAAGTTTTAAATTTTAATGGTAAACTTTAAACGATGAAAAAATATCATATACAGTCACAGGTGTATGGTTTTGTGGTTCATGTACGAAAATCACTTTTTACAAGATACATGAAAAACCATAAAATAATTTTTTTTTTTTTTTTTAACATAGTAGAGGAGAAACAAATAACAAAAGAAGAGCTCATACTTCTAGTGGCTGTAAAAGGAAAAAAAAAAATTAGGGTTTGCACTACTTTTATAGTGTTCATAATTAACTTCACAAATTTAGAGATAAATTATATATCAACATTTGAGTTTGAGTTTAAGTTGGATTTATTAGAGAGATAGAGCTTTACTCATTGTTAATTTGATATTGTTAATTAAAAAAAGTTAAATAATTTTTTTTTAAATGATAATGATATGACAAGGTCTGGAGAGGTCAATAAAAAGTCAAATAATTGTATAGAATATTTGACTTATTATATATATATATATATATATATATATATATATATATATATATATAGATTAACAAATAATTGATGAAAGTGAGCTCCCAAACACGCTAAAATTTTGGATTGTAACAAGGGTAAAATTTTGAAGAAAATTTTTATTATATTGTTTAATATTAAGTTATTAACAAATAACTAATGAAGATGGAAGTTGACGTGACATTGACATTTATATAGATGTGTAGAGTACAGGTAAAGCTAACACCAATATTGGTTTTTTGTGATGGTGTATATCCATTTAAATTTCTATAGTGTTTGTTTTTGAATGGATTAGTAACTTATGAGACTAGTGATTGTAAAAGGAGTCTGGTATATATTTAATAGAAAGAAATAAATCAGATTTAAAAATTATAAATAAAAAATGCTGACATGAAAAATTGTGGGAGTTTTAGAGGTTTCGGTTTTATATATATATTAGTATTATGTCCATATGATGCACGGTTTGGTAAAAAACATTTATATATAAATAAAAAAAAAATATTTTTTTTATAATATAATCAAATCTAATAACAAATAAAATAGTAAAAATATTTTTTAAAATTAAGTTACATTGAAAATGTATATTATGTAATTTTTTTTTTTTGCAAAAAAATATATTATAAAATATATTAAAAAATTATAGCATGTTTTAAATTTCTAAAAGCTCTTTAGTAGTAAAATTTTAATTTAATTATATATATTTTAAAATATTCTATAAATATTGCTACAATTTAAGATGTATTAGACCTTTTGATATAGTTTAGTATACGTTGCTGCAATTCAAGATGCATTAGACCTCTTTTTTTAGTGTAATATACGGTTGCTGCAATTTAAGATGCATTAGACCTTTTGATTTAGTGTAATATACGTTGTTGCAATTTAAGATGCATTAGATTTCTTTTTTTTAGTGTAGTATACGATTGCTGTAATTCAAGATGCATTAGACTTTTTTTTTTTTTTTATGTAAATGTTATCTTTTTAAAATCTAAAAATCTAAAAACATTTCTGCAATTTTGTGTCGCCACTTGGCACAACCACATCGTTTAAGCCTAACTTTTATTATATAGTATATGATGTTATAAAATTTTAAGTAATTAAGGCAAGTTTTAAATTTCTAAAAGCTCTTTGGTAGTAAAATTGTAATTTAATTATATATATTTTAAAATATTCTATAAATATTGCTACAATTTAAGATGTATTAGACATTTGATTTAATGTAGTATATGTTGTTGCAATTTAAGATGCATTAGACCTTTTTTTTTTAGTGTAATATATGGTTGCTGCAATTTAAGATGCATTAGACCTCTTTTTTTTAGTGTAGTATACGCTATGCTGCAATTTAAGATGTATTAGACATTTTGATTTAGTGTAGTATACGTTGCTGCAATTTAAGATGCATTAGATCTTTTTTTTTTTTTTTTGTAGTATATGGTTGCTGTAATTTAAGATGCATTAGACTTTTTTTTTAATGTAAATTTTATCTTTTTAAAATCTAAAATTTTTTAAAAATTTCTGCAATTTGATGTCGTCACTTGGCGCAACCACGACGTCTAAGCTTAACTTTTATTATATATATATATATATATATATATATATATATATATATATAAACATAAGTTATATTCTCATAAAAAAAAACATAAGTTATATAACTATTTTTTTTTTTCAATTTCTCCCTGGACTGCTTTGCCTAAATGCCTGTTTGGTTGGGCTTTTAGGGGCTAAAACGCAGCTTTATTTAAAAGCTGGACTTCTTTGAGTGTTTGGTGAAGCAAAAACGCAACTTTTGGGTAAAAGTTGCGTTTTGAGCCAAGGCAAAAACGCCCAAAACACTTATGGAGGTCTGGAGGTCCATAAACAAAAAAGTTCCTGGGCATTTTCCAGCTATCCGTTGGCTCATCCTAAAATTACCGAATTACCCATTGTGCAGCTGCCCCTCATTCCTCTCATCTCATCTCTCTGAGACTTTCTTATTTGAGAACTAAATTTTGATCTGAGAAATTTATGAGACTTTGCTGATCTGAGAAATAAATTTTGAAGGTAGAGATTTGATCAACAAAACACTAAGCACAGTGACTCTCACCTTCAGAGTCTCACGCATAGTGACTCTCATTGCAGACGAAGTGGTAAGAGAAAAAAAAAAAAGAAAAAAAAGAAAAAAAAAAAAGCTCAGCGGAATGAAAAGAGAGAAAGGAAGAAGAAAAAAAAAAGAAAAAAGGAAAGAGCTCTGTGGAAAGAAAAAAAAAAAAAAAAAAAAAAAAACTCTGCGGAATGAAAAGAGAGAAAGGAAGGGAAGAAAAAAAATAAATAAATAAAAGAAAGAAAAGAGTTCTGCGCTGGAGGAACAGGGGAAAGAAGGATAAGTAGAAAAGGGAAGGCTACGTGTGTGGACTGGAAAAAAAAGAGGGAAAAAAAAAAAAAAGAGAGAAAAAAATCTTAAGAGTACGTGTATGGAGGAGAAAAAAAGAGGGAAAGAAAAAGGAAAAAAAAAATGCTATCACAATATTTTCACAAAATTTTCACAATAAATTTGAAATGATAGGTTATTATTAGCTAATATTGGTGAGAAAAAAATAAATTTTTTAGAAAGAGAAAAAAATAATTTTAATAGTACGTTTAAATTAAAATCAATATCAATTTTTATCATAATATTTTCACAATAAATTTTAAGTAGTAAGTTATTATTAGCTAATATTAGTGAGAAAAAAATAATTTTTGTAGAAAGAGAAAAAAATAATTGTAATAGTACGTTCAAATTAAAATCAGTATCAATTATCACAATATTTTCACAATAAGTCTTAAGTGATAAATTATTATTAGCTAATATTGATGAGAAAAAAAAATTTAGAAAGAGAAAAATTGATTTAAGTATATGAAGTAGTTGATTTAAGTATGAAATAAACTCCCTTATATCTACATTGTCATTTTTGGTAATTTACCCTTCAAACTACAACTTTTATAAATGCTAGCCAAACACTCAGCTTTTTCAAAGAGCATTTTTTAACAGTTTTTACCAAACACTCAGCTTTTTGAACAAATACTTTTTCATTATGCACTTTTTAAAAATTCAACTTTTTCATTATGCACTTTTTCAAAAAGCTCAACCAAACTCACCCTAAATAGGATTAAAAAAAAAAAAAAAAAACTACCCTTTGATGTTGATCTCTTTCTCTCTCACTCGCACAAAAATTATAGGAGTGTCCTTGTTCTTAAGGCAAAGATTCGATTTTCAACGTTATGCGGTCGGAACAAACCCCACCAGTACCACGGCACCACGTCGAGTTTTTAAAAACCCAACCAAACCCTAAATATACATCAACTGTCAAGCTCATTTATTTCAGAACATAGTACATAAATAATTCACATGCATTCCACCGTCAGCAGAACATGTCTTTACTCTGCCACATATTTAAAATTTTTTTTTCCTTCAGTAACTTTCACATATCGTAATTCATAAGTAACTAAAATATTCCAAAAAAAAAATACACGTTTTTATATTTAAAGTACAATAAGGACTATAATTTTTATGTTTTATTATATTTTATGTAAAAATATACTAATGTGATTGAATTTTAATACTTCTATCGGTAATATAGTGGTTCATTAACTGTTATACTAATTATGCCCACTTATGTTATATTGGTATCCTACCGTGCACCTTTGGTGCGGTGGTTACTCTACCAGTATAAATGTTTGTGAAGTGTAGAAGGTAAAGGCCAAGGTTTAAGTCTTCAGGAAGGAGTTTCACACACATATACACTTAGATTAAGTTAGAGTAGAAATTATATCTTATATTAAAAAAAAAATGTTATATTGGTATAATAGTTGTTTGTTAAATATTATAACAACTTATGTTATTATTATCAACAACACAATCATCCACATTTCTCAAAAATAGAAAAAAAATCCACATATTTATTACTTTTTTTCTTGAAAGTATGAGAATAAATATAAATATATCAAATTAGTTAAATAATTCTGAGAAAGTGGGGTATTAAGATGATTGAAAATAGGGCAAGACTTAGGTACAATGCTTATGTGCAGTTTATTAGGTTCCCTTCTTAAAATTCTGTTATGTGGAATTTTCCTCATATGATGGAAGTGTATTTTTAATTAAATAGCCACATTGCTCAATCTTAAGAGATGAACTTAAGGAACAACACATAAAGTATTGTACCTGAGTTTTGCCTTGAAAATATGGTGGAATTGACGCGGTTATAGGAGTGTGTGCGCTCTCATGTCTCATCTTTGGATTAATGGGCAAATACTTATTCAAAAAATGGGAAAAAACCCTTAAATTAATAATAGTATCTATACTATTATTTAAGGAGCTTCCCCTGTTTGGATTCCTCATTTTTTAGTTTAAAAAAGCTCTGACACCCCTATATTTAAGTAAAAACAAAACTAAAGGATAATCCGGTAAAAAAATAACTCTTAACTCTCACTAATTAACTCTCACTAAAACATTACCTAAAATACCCTCATCATACTCACTTACAAGTTTTCAACTAACATGGATAAATATGTAGATTAAAACTTCTACGCTTTAAGATCTACAAACTCACGTACACTGCCAGTTTCTATCTCTCATTATTCTTCAGATTGAAGACATTTAGTTTAACTCTACATCCTCCTTTATTTTTCTTCAGATTGAAAACATTTACTATCAAAGGTTCCAACAACTTTTCAGGTTCTATCTTTTGCAAGGGTACGGTGGCTTATTACTGTGGTTGACTTCGAGATTTTAAATAGGAGGGTTTGTGCTTGAACTAGCTACTTGAAAAATGATATTGATAAAGGCTGTTTCTTTTTATTTTGGCCTAGAATTAAACACAAACTCCTTTTTTATTTTTTTATTTTTTTGGAATTTATGGTATTTTTATTAAGGGAATAAGCTACTTGGATGAGAATTAAGACTGATTGGTTTTGCATTTATGTGTGCAGGTATTGGATAACATTCGATTTGAGAGCCTCACAGACTACAAGACTCTGTCTATTTATGTGTGCAGGTACTTATATATTATTCTTCTCTATTTTGGACCAAGAACTTAATATTTAATGTGATTTTAGATTGCTAACACTTTTTCTGATTTTTGAGTTATAGATTTGGTGAACGATTTGGGTACTATTGCGAGGTCTGGGACCAAGAAATTTATGGAGGCATTGCAGGCCAGAGTGAATATGAGCATGATTGGTCAATTTGGTGTTGGGTTTAAGGGAATTAAGCTGCTTGAAGTGGTAATTTACGTTACTTTTTTCTTAATGTAATTTACGCTACTTTTTTTTAGAGAGTATTATGTAAACAAGTTTTTTCATGTAATTTACAGTACTTTAAAAAAAAATGTAATTTACGCTACTTTTTTTTAGAGGGTATTATTATATATTTGATATATCATGTTAATAGTTACCCAATTTAAACCTCACATTAAGTGGTTGCTATCTAAGAAATTGTTGTCAAAAAATTTCTTTTGTAACATAAATTATATTTATCATTTGTATAATGCTATGTGAGATTGAATTTACATTTTTATTTTATAATTATTAATTTACTACTCCATAAAAAATGTATGTTAATGGTTACCCAATTTAAACCTCACATGAAGTGGTTGTTATCTAAGAAATTGTTGTAAAAATATTTCTTTTATAACATAAATTATATTTATCATTTGTATAATTCTATGTGAAATTCAATTTACATTTTTTTTTATAATTATTAATTTACTACTCTATAAAAAAATTTACATACCTTTTCTCAATTTTAACGGTAGTTGATATCTTTGAAATTTAAACTCTTTTTAACTTTTGTTATGGATGTGCAATAAATGGCTAACTATTACGATTAAAACACTACATTTTAAGATTAAAATTGATCCTTTTACTGTAAAATAATATATTTGAAATTTAAACTTTTTTCACTTTTGTTATGGATATGTAGTAAGTGGTTAACTTTTAAGATTAAAACCATACATGTAGTTATCCACAAATATGTACTGTTTTTAAACTTTGAATTTGAAAAAAGAAAAAGGGTGGCTGAGTAGTGTTTTTTGGATAGAACGTGGGATTTTAAAAAATAGTTTAATCCAAAATTTTTAAAAGTGTAGTTTTTCTTTTTTGATAAACTTTTAAATAAGGATAGGGCCACATCAATTCCCCATGTTAATCTTTTAAATTTCCCTAAAATTTAGCTTTTTATTTTCTTTCAAAATCAGATATGTTAGTGCCTAAATTTAAAGATATGGATGGAGAAGTTGTAGTAGGAGTCTTTTTTTTTCCCCAAAATAAAGAAGAGATTGAAAAGAAAAAAATAAAAGAAGAAGGGGAAAACGTGAGATTTTTTTTTTAGAAAAGAAAACGTGAGTAAGAAAAGTGAAGTTTAAAAAAATAAAAAAAAAAGATAAATCTTGATAAAAGAAAAAATGAAGAGAGGGAGAGAGAGAACGTGCGGTGAGTTTTCCAAAGAACATGAGAGAGTTTACTTTCTTGAAAACTAACAGAAAACTGATTCTATTTTGTAAGGAGTTAGATATGTATTTTGTAGAGTGTCCTTTAATTTTGTCTCTGTTTAAATCTAGGGGTCACACCAATTCCCCATGTTAATCTTTTAAATTTCCCTAAAATTTAACTTTTTATTTTCTTTCAAAATTAGATATCCTGAAAATTAGGTTTTCTTTTATATTTTTTTTTATTCTGTACAGATGAGGGTTTTTATGTTTTGTTATATTCTTTTCCGAGTTCTTTTTCATTCAGTACGGATGATTTTTGTTTTGTATAGAATTATTGATATAGGTTACCGTGGGATAAGGATAAGATATTTTTAAACTTTGAATTTGAAAAAAAAAAAAAAAAGGTGGCTGGGTAGGGTTTTTTTTTCAAAATAATGGTGGCTTTTTTGGATAAAATGTATGACTTGATAACTGTCATAAAAAATGAAGAATAACAACAACACCAGTAAAAAGGAAAATAAACGTGGATGCACATCTAGATCCTTTCCTTAAAAAAAAAAAGCAAAAATTTGAGTATCTTACCATAAAAGAAAACTAGCCTTTGAGCACGTGCTTAGAGGCTCTTCTATTTTTTGGGTAATTCCAAATTATAATAAAATTTTAAATTAACCCTTACCCAAAAAATAGAAGAGCCTCTCAAATTATTATATTAATTAATAACAAACTTATTAATCTGATGTATAATAAAAAAATGGAAAACATTTTATAATGTTGATTATAAAAAAAATAAAAATAATCTATAATAAATAAACTAAATAATAAAAATTTATTTTTCATAAAAATAAAAAAGAAAATACATATTTTGTATTAAATTTATTTGTTCCATAGAAATTAGTGACTATGATGCACGCATGAAAACATTTATGCCTCTTTTTTTTTTTTTTCACTTTTTAGGTATAGGAAAATTTATGTCTAAATTATTTCTAGGGTTGATGATAAAGTGGTGAAACGAGGAGAGTCAAAATGCTATCATACGGATGAAACCAAAAAAGTATTTTGTATCAAATGATACAACATCATCTATATCAAAATTTAATAAGCAAGAGATATGTATGCAAAAATAACTACCTATTAGCATGTGTCTCTCAATTATTAGTGGGTTAGTTATATTATCATTTAATACCAATTGCCTTTTCAATAAAACCACTATATATAGTCATTTGTGTCACAATAAATAAAGTTCACAGTTATTTTTATTGAATATTTTATAGAACCAACCATCAATTACCCGAGAACTTAGTTGGCAAAAATTAGGGAAGGGAAGCAATTTTGAGAATTTAAAAAAAAAAATCCTAATATATAACTGACAAATCTTTAATGCATATATATGCATTATATATAAGAGAAATCAATTTTTAGAAGAACTAGTATTATGCAATGCATGGTTTAATTAAGACTCATATGTAACTTAAACAAAAGATAACAACAACTAAGTTTTTGTATTTATCTAAAAATTGATAGAGATGTATAGAAAAAATCAATAAGAACAATTATAATTTTGTGTCTATCCATGAGGTGTTTAAAAAAAAAATAGAATTAAAGGTTGATATTAGTAGTTGTATATGTGTACTATGATTGTTTTTTTTTTTTTAAATTAATGTTGATATGAACAATTAGTGTGAAACCAAAATTCTAATTCACTGGAATGCTAGAACTCATAAATCATAAATGAAGTAGATCTCCTATTGCTAATTAAATAAATCACTTAGAAATTATAAATAAGTGAATAATAAAAGGATTAGATGAAGAATTTGGATTGTATTCAAATTGAAATTTTTATCAACTTAAAAATTATAAGAGAAGAAGATAAGAACAAAAAAAAATTACATATATTTTTAAAAATCTAACAAAATTTCTATAATTTGGTAAAGTCACGTGGCTCAAATTCTTTACATCTTAGTTTTTGTGGTTAAGCTTCTTCCCCTTTTTTAGATTGGGAGATAAGAGAGGAAAGGAGAGGAGTGTTGTCTCTCATGGGAATTCAAATGGATTGGATAATGAAAATCACTTTCTTGAATTTCCATTTCCTCTTAGGTCGGGATATTAAGATTTTTAGGAATATATTTTGAAAAGGAAAAAAGAAAAAGAAAAAGCCGGATAATGATTGTGATAATGTGAACAACTAGAGCAAGAGTTAGTTATAGTCAATCTTACTAATCTCACATATACCTGGAACATGTTTAGTCTCTCCGTTGACGGGATTGAGAGGTGCTGAGATTTCATTTTCTCCATTTTGTGCATTACATATTTACATCAACCAATGGAATTGTGGATAATTAAACCACTTTCTTGTAACAAATTTTCCACTTTTTCTTTGTGGCTTTAATATAGAAACAAATAAATTCTATAAAATAAAAACCCTCCCAGAAAGTGTCAGCATTTCAGAACTGACACTAGAAAGGGAATTTAATTTACACCATGTGGGAATTCCTTTTTCCCTCCAAAAAAAAAAAGGGGTGGGAATTCCTTTCTTTCTTATTTATGATTATGAAGATTCCAAGAATATTACAGCTGCGTGCTACTCCAACTATCCTCAGAATGGGAAATGAAAGCATTTTTTTTGCTCAAACAGCTGTGAGTGGAAGTGGGTACTCTCTGGCAGTGCCCTCCTTTAAAAAAAAGTGCGACAAGGATTGAAATCACTTTGAGCAAATGGAGAAAAATACTTTTCGATAGTGAACAAATCCAAATTAGCAAGCTTTGGATTGAAATTCCTAAAACTAGTCAAAGATCCAAAAATGAACCAGTCCGCATGCTTGATGTCATGACACTCCGATACTCAGGCGTGAGATCAATAAATGTACATCCTAACTTTTCCTTTTCAATAATGCTAGGGTTTGGCTTCCTATTTTTTTGAGTTGAAAGTAAAAAATTAATTTATTGCTACATCAACGGAAATTAATTTTTTATTTTAGCTGTTTGCCATATCGATCAGCAATTTTCATCTAGACTAAATTGACATGATACTGAAAGCAAATTAAAATACAGTGTAAAGAATAAAAACTAAATAAGTAATTTACCCTAAAAAATATTATAGACATATAATATGCATCACATATGACATAACCTCAATGAAAAATAGAAAATAGATACGTCAATTTTCTAGAGTAGGTGATGCAACAAAATTACAAAAGACCGAGTCTTGAGTCATGACAATTGATATGGGAATTGTATGTAGTTAATACGAATCTTTTCTGCTTCAAATTAAGTGGTGGTCCTAGCTACTACTTGGAATGAAATCATTTCGAAAGCGAAAATGCATGAAAGACATAATTAAACTGGTACAAGTTGTAGGCAAAAGAATAAAAGAAGGGATTTTCATTAGAAGTCATTTTTCTCTTCAAGTTGTCTCGGAATACACCCAAAAACTCAATGGAGAATTGAATTCCATACAATGCTACACTAAAGGAAAACATCAAAACGTTAATACTCTCATCGAACCCTACGGGCAAATACTAAATAGAGGTTAAAACATATGTATATCACTCGGCAAACAATTATCAAACATGGCTCTCTATAACTCTTTCCCCCCACACTCTCCTATCTTTTTTTTCCATTTCTTTTTTTTTTTTCTCTGGAAAATGTCATACCTGATACTACTAATTAGAGAAAACCGATAATGTACAACATGTACAAATAGCTTATGAGGTCCATCTTTTTTTCTTCACTCTGAAATCCTCCTTTCCCATGGCCTGACTTTTGTCATTTTGTGAAGCAAAAGAGTTCCGATTCAACTCTTTCCCCATAGCCTTAAAGTTAAGGGCGAGGTTCAAACGAGGAAAGGCTTACCCTTTTTTTTTCACCCTCAATTGGAGGAGCACCGGCATCGGTACCAAACGATCAAAACCCTCCAATTTTGGTACTTACTTTGCACTCGTTCACACTTGCATTAGCCATGATCATGATTTTTGCCGAGTTAAAGATATAGAAATTGATGATTGGACAAAGTGAAAATGTAGATGAAAAAATTTGATGGTCATTCACTATTCTTTTTACTTCCTAGCTCCAACTAATGTCTAAGTGTCTAACTCGGCAGTCATGATGATGATTGAGGCAAAAGTAAACGGATCGAGCAAAGTTGGGTACACATATGATGCCTCCAATCATTCATCGATCAATGTTTTACTCTCTCTATCGATTTTCTATATCTCAAACTCGACAAAATCATGGCAATATGACTTAGGACAAAAGTGAGCTAGCAAAGGTTGTAGTATTATGTTTTGCTTCCACTTTCCAATACCGTTCGATGTCCTCAGCTATTCTTTTCGCATCCATTGATGCACCAAGAATTCCGCGTTTTGTAAACCCCACTGCGTAGAGCCCACACTCGCCTTTCCAACCATTTGGAAATGCCCTTCGAGGCAACCCATCTTTCTTTGAAAACATTTGTCCCTCCTGACAATATAAGCCCATATAATCTCTTTTTCAGTCTATGAAACTAGGGTTAATATGTGGAAGGAAAATAAAACAAGAAGTAAATAAGTTCACAATATTTTCCACGGACATGACTCATTGTAATTGATGCATAATACAGGTGGTAAGCGATGATGCTACAACCGCAACAGACAAATAAAAAAAGACATTGGCTTAAAGAATCAAGGAACTAAAACTAGAATGAAAAAGATAAAAGAGGAAAGGTACCTTTAGCCAAGAGGGTACATTGCTTCTGTAACCGGTTGCTAAAATAATGGCCTCAAAGTTCTCTATTTTTCCATCAACAAACTCCACAGCGTGACGTTTTAGCCGCTTAATGCTTGGAAGCACCTAAAACAATGTTGAAAAAGTTAAGACTTTTGAAATTATTTAGCTTCTGCATAAAGAATCAACTAAATTTAGGAACTAATTGACACCCTCAAGAAATTATTCACTCCTACGAGAGAAGTTCTCTCTCATCTTTAGAGGCACTGTGGGCCCGTGGGATTGAATTATTTCTCCCACTAAATAAAAAAAAAAAACTTGAATTTATTGGTGAAAACAAAATATATGGCTAGATTTAACAGTCTTTTCTTAATAAGGCTGGAAAAAAAGTTTCCAAAATTTGGAAAGGCTCAAAAAATTGTCATGCGTAGTTAAAGTGAAAAACAATAACAAAAATTAGCAAAAAGATGGTGATTTGATTCAAAAAATAGAAAAGCAAGTGTGCCATCCAGAAAAGCAAATAATAAGTACAATCATTTGTCAAAAGGATAGTAAAATCTATGAACAATTTGTGTTGGCAACAGGAAGTGAAATAAAGTGAGATATGATTTGATAAAAGGGAAGTACCTTAATGTCACCACTTTTGATTTTGGCAAGTGTTCCGACATCTAAGACTGGGGTCTTTCCGGACAAGTTTTTGAGTTCGAGGGGACCCAAGCTCGGCCGGTCCAATCCGAATCGAGAAGTGTCACCAAGAATGAGCCATGACACAATCAGCAGTAGCCGATCGACAAGGCGCATGGGCAGCCACTTGAGCAACCACATGGACAGCCCGAAAGTCGATTTTCCCAGCATCTCTCGTGGTAGGATGTGCACCTTCGAACCAAAAAAAGTTACACCCAAAAAAGCTTAATAAAAATGGACCAAAAGAAACATAGAAAAGACATGGAGGTGATGTGTGTGAGGCCCTCATTATTTTGATAGGACTAGGAGGCCTAATTTGACTCTAAGCTACATGATACTTTATGCTTAATGGGGGTGGATTGTGTTTCTTTAAAAATACTCAAAATCATAATAGGGAAGAAGAAAAAGGCCGAAGCGGTTGTGTGATTTTGACAATATTTTTAACTTCCTACGTTTCTGAACAATGTTACGCATGCTTGAGAATTCCTAGAAAGTGAAGGATTGTCTTTCCAAAATTGAATACCGCAGCTTTAAAAAAAAAAATTAAAACAAACTGTTGGAACTTGAAGTCACTAACTCTTAACAGCAATAAGCAGTTAACAAAACAGTCATAGTGAAATGAGTGTTCTACATATTGCACAAAAAAAAAAAAATAGGGATTATAATTGTATAAAACATGTTTGAAGAACCACATGAGTGTTCTAGACACCGAAAAAAGCCTTTCCCAACATTTTTTTTCTCTCTTCCTTAATTTTGGGAAAGCTTTTGTAAACAAAAAAGAAAAAGAAAAAAAGAAGAAACCTAGAGAGATTTATACTGGCTTTATCCTAGTGTTCAATAAAAAAAAAAAAAAAAAAGTCCATGATTGGAGAGACAATAAGCGGCTAAAAATAAAAAGTGAGCTTCTTGCTTTGTTGCGCGGGAGAGAGAGAGAGAGAGAGAGGACATGGCTATGAAATAAGAATACTTACTGAGTCTCTGACCACAATAGAAGGTTTAGCATCATGGTTGCAAAGATCCAAACAAACCTCCATGCCTGAATTCCCACAACCCACAACCAAAACTTTTTTACTTCTAAACTCTGCCCCACACTTATACAAACTAGTATGCTTTATAGACCCTCCAAATTCTTTAATTCCTTCAATCTTAGGCATCACTGGCTCTGCATTTTCTCCGGTGGCCGCGACTAACCAGCGACACACATACTCTGTCATCTCACCGTTTAATCCCACACTCTTTACACGCCAAAGACGAAGAGTACAGTCATACTCCGCTTGTGCCACAGTCTCATTGAATTGTGGCCTGATATCAAACTTGTTGGCATAATCTTCCAAGTACTGAATAAATTGTTCCTTAGTAGGGTAAGTAGGGAAATCATTAGGAAACCCCATGAAAGGAAGCTCACAAAATTGCTTTGGTAAATGAACTCGAAGGCGATCATAGGTCTTGAGCTGCCACAACGAGGCTATGCAATTGGATCTCTCAAGAACAACACTAGGAACATCCTTTACTTTGAGAGAAGCCGCTACAGCCAGACCTGAAGGCCCTGCACCAACGATCACTGGCCCTTCAACATACTTGAATTGTGAAGAACATGACTTGTTGGAATTAGAATTAGTCTTCTCTATGAATAACGGATCATGGGCTTGTTTTCCTTCTATCTCTCTCAAGTAATAGTTCCCCATATGAACAATGCAAGAACAGAACAAAATGGCTTTAGCTAGCTTGAGGTTTTGTGTGCTTCAAGAGCTGGTTGAGTAGAAAAAGACTATATTGGATAAGCTGACTCTGTTCTGTGTGTCTCGCTATGACTCTAAAAGTGTGATCTTTAGGGAGGTCAAGGCTGAAATTTTGATTCAGTGACAAATTCCTCTCTTATCTAAAGGAAGATTAGGCTGGCGAGGAAATTCCTGGAAATTTGGAGAGGATTAGAAGGGTCTTATCCACTTGTGAGAATTAGTATTTTTGGTTTTTATTTTGTGGAAAATCTGTGTTGTTCAATGGAGAATTAAGCGGAGGCATGAACAACAACTACGGGGCTAATCAGCATTGAACATTAACTGTAACACACACACCCAGAGAGAGAGAGAGAGAGAGAGAGAGGGATGGTGATATGTCTATATATATATTCCTTTTGTTCACAGAGGATTTATATCATATGTGGGCAGTAATACAAGTGGGGACATAAGCAACTAGCAAATTTCTCAATATATGAATATTTCGATTGATTATTATTTATAATAATACTAATATTATGATAACCAAAGCTATAGTTATATATAGTTCAACCCCTTAAATAGTGGAAAAAAGAAGTTTGATTGGGTGTGTATTACAGGAAATTGTTTTCCTAACTCCTAAGAATTCATTCTACTGTTTGACAAAATCCAAAAATAATAGGAGTAATTTTTTCCCCTTCTGTTTTGGAGAAGCAATAGGAGTAATATTTTGATTAGGAAAAGTAGTCCTTTTTATTATCTAGAAGATAGCTGGGCTGGTGATTATTTTTGCTTCCGGACCAACTTGGGCCAGGTGGAATATGAATTGTAACCAATTGTCCACATTAGGGATTTTTTTTAGATACTCTGGGTAATTTGTCGAACGAAAAAAGGTTTGTAATCATGGGAAAGCACTTGAGAGACAGCTAAGAATTTAGTAAAAAGGTTTTACAAATAGAGGACATTTCAAATTTGTGGAAATTCGAAATATGTAAGATATGACGATATATTCCATCTTCAAATTTTCAATTGGAAGAATTCCCACGTGTACTTGCGTCATTTGACTTCTGTTTTAATTTTTTAAATTTTATAAAATAAAGCACGGTTGAATTTCAATGTTGAAATTGTAGTGGTCAAACTGATGGTGAGGATGCCCACAGTTTTAGCCTTTTAGACCTTACCAAAAGAAGTAAAAATATGGAAACATTAAAAATATAAGTATAATCACAAAAACAAATTTCATAGTCTAAGGGTCACAAGCATGTTGTAACTGGTGTATAATAAAAAGAAAAAATGTTACAATTTCAACTTCAAAAAGCTTTTAAATTGATGTGTCAAGAATATGATTGATGTCACTTAAACAACATAATAAATAAATATTTAAATTACTTTTTTGTGATTAGTGGCAGGTCTATTTGTACTTCTTGTATATTAAAATTTGTTACATCTGAAAATCGCTTGTAAAAAAAATTGTAAAATTTATTGTGTCTATATCGCTACTAAAATAAAAGGGCAAATTACAACTTACCTACCTGCAAGTTGCCTACTTGTGATTTGAAATTTGACACTTCACCCACCTGAGGTCTGACCAAAATTTAAGTTGCTTACATGTGGTTTGAAATCTCATGATATAAGTGTTCCACTAGATTTTTTATGATCTTATTTGATCTTATATTTTTGTGTTTTTGGAGAAGAGAAACATAAAAGTGATACAAAAACACATATTTAGCCGTGTTTTTAACATAGGTGGGTTAAGGGAATCTATCTGAACTAACCTCAAATGAGTAAAGTGTCAAATTACAAACCACAAATAGGCAACTTAAAATTTCAGTCAAATCGCATATGGTTAAGTGGTAATTTGCCCAAAAAAAGTAGAGAAGAATGGCATATATATATAATAGAGCTCAACATGACAGTGGGGTCAATAGTAATAATAATACATACACTAGTACTGTTGGAATTGCGAGGTGATGGTTACCAAAGTTGGCTATGGGAGCACCGGTGACGAAGGTGCTAGTGGCAACTTGCATGGAAGTGGTGAAAATATGTACAATTTTCTAGATGCGGTAGCAATGGGTAGTGGAAACATATATAATGTGGTTGTGTGCTAATGAGTTGGTCACTCGGTCACTTGCTACTTAGTAATAGTGACTGTCTACGATTTCCTTAGAGTTTGGTAAGTAAGGAAGTTCATGCTCCAAGTTGAGGAAACATACATTATTACAAAATCCACCGTTACAAGTGAGAACTGTTGGTGAAAGGATGATTTTGGAATCATACATATGTAGCTCATATGGTGGGAGTGGGACACAATGTTTATGAACTTGACCTCTTTGATTTGATTTGAGATATGGAAAATCTTATTACACACTTGCTATTGCGTACTGCACGCACTCTCTTTTAAGTTTTTGAAATCGTAACACGATTTCACAATTTTAATTGTAATTGTGTTTTTAAACATAATTTCAGTCCATGTAATAAGGTGTGCATAATAAATGTGTAACAAAGAGTATATGGCTATCATATATTACTAGGAGATATGAAGTCACCTAATTCATGATTTATACAAGTGAGATCCTACATTCAAATTATCTCACAGTCCTAAAAATAGAGCTGCTCGCCAAGGGAAAATATTAGTCCAATTAAAAGGTATTTGATGGGTATAAATGTAAAACTAACGAATATCCTTTAGAGATTTTAACATGATTCTATTATGAGAATTTTTAAAATTCTATTACATTAATTTGAAGACGGGTTCTTGGATTTTTTTTTTTCCCTTCATATTATCAAGATTTAAAGTTTTAAACAAGCATGTTAATTTTATCTTTATTTAAATTACTGAAAATATGATAAAATTTAATCCACTCATTTCAACATATAAAAACAAGATTTTAGAAATATTATGTCAGAGTTATCCTAAAAGTTTTCATTCACATTATCAACATTTAAAGTTTTAAACAGGCATCAACAATAATTATTTAGATATTTATTTAAATTACAGATAATGTAATAAAATTTAATCTGCTCATTTAAATATAGAAAAACAAGATTTTAGAAATATTATGTTACAGTTATCCTAAAGTTTTTTTTTTTTATAAATTGATTCATAACAAATAAGATTATGTAAAATAGAAGATAATTGATTTTTAACTTCAAATGTAAATTATATCATAGCATTTGGAGTCAAAATTGAAAATTCCCACGCTTTGGAATACCACAGCAACACAAATGTTTGTTGAGAAAGGCACAAAAATGTCCACTTGCCGTGTTAAACATGATCGAAAAACTTAATTCAAGTTCAAAATCCATCATATTCATAATTTCATATTGTTTTGATTGTTTTGTTTTTTGATAGGATCGTTTTGACTCTATTGAGTGTTCCTATGTGACAAAATTGCCTCTATTAAAGTTTCAACAACCCCAAAGTACAACGACAAAAATAAATAAATTGAGTAATTGCAACTAGAGGAAGTCACAGACTCACAGCATATCATAGCCTTTCCAGTTTCCAACCGTACCTAATCATGGGGAAAAATCAAAATATCAGCAAAGAGCTTTACGGAAATGAAATGAAGCCCATATGTGTTGATGACTTCTTTTTTGACTGAATGTATATGTTGAAGACTCGTTCAAAAGAGGGCCACCATTAGACATGACAATGCAGTTTGTTATTAACTACCTCAGCTGAAGAAATCATCCTCTCTCTCTCTCTTTCTCTCATAAAATCATCCTCTCATAACATATGAGATCCACACATTTGTAGATCCCACGTACTGCAAAAAGATCGACCTCCATCTCATAAATAATAAAACCATTCCATATGTTACTTCCTCCTACCCCACCTTTTAACTATCAAATGAGATTATGGCAAACGATACCTTTATATGATCCTTATACTTGATACATTCTAAATATGTTTAATACACATTTCAGTTCTATGCATAAATAAATTTGAATCATATTACTTTTCCACTAATGATTATATCTCTATTTTTTTTCCCTGTTTAGAAAAAACACTACATTTTGTTGCTCAAAAAAGGGTTTCAAAACGAGTCTTATTTGCCTTTCCCAAACCATGACACCTTCTTTTTTTTTCTTTTTTTTTGTCAATGTGAGTGTTCAAAGTTCTTTGTGTTATGTCCCAAATAATATTATCAAAAAAACTACCAATTCAAAATAGCACTCACACACAAGAACACAAATATTTATGTGGAAATCCCTTTCTCTTTGAAGGGAAAAACCATGGGACGATTTCCGAATTAATTCATTATTATCAAATCAATTACAATAATTCTTATGTATGTCTCTCGGCTAAAGAAAAAATCTCTTATTTTTCTTTGCTCTCACACACACAAATTATCTTTCTCAAAGGCAGTAACACTTTGCTCTCTCATTTTTATTTTCTCCTCCATGCATAGCTCTTTGTGCAGCAATCCTTTTTGCTCTATTCTTCAATCTGTGGCACACACTTATTCAGCACAAACCATATTTTTATATAACCTAGCTGCACACCACAATCCCAATACAAGTCAAATATGGAGTCTTTCAACCATTAGCCACGGACTCTTATTTCAAATATGATTAGTTCTTTTGCTTTCCTAAGAGTTCACTAACTCCTAATTCTACTTAAAGTAGAATTCTTGATATAAGCTCATTGAATGGACTATCACGTGGGTTAGACCCACAACACTTTGAGCGCCTAACTATTCTCTCAAATGTATATAGTCTCATCGTCTTACAGGACCTACACACATTATTTCAAACACTTATACCATAAAAATAGTTTGTTTACCCTTGTGTAGGTGTCTCAAGCCTCAACTATCAAGAATTATGTTAAGTTTTATATATAAATGTAACTTATGCAATATATTTCATGTTTTATAAGATCAATATGATTAAATAAAGGTGAGTTTTAATTAACTCAATGTAAAATTTCTCTTTGTCAAATAATGGAATCCTGCCAACTTACCCAAATACATTTATAGCTTTTTTTTTTTTTTTTTTTGAGAAAGAAGACAATGAATTTCATTAAATAAAAAATTAGCCATGATCGGCGAAAAGTACATGAGACAAGTGTGGAGGAACATCCTCCGTCTGGCGCTCTAGGGTTTTAGAGATTTTAGGGTGTCTTTCCATATAAAAAAGATACGGGCATTATCTTGTGTATTTTCCAAGATGTTTCCATGCATAGATATCCGTGGAGCGCAAGTCAAGATATGTTGGACCCGTCGGTCTCTCCAACCCGTCAGCTACTTGCTTCATCCAAGGATCCTCGTCGGCTCATGGAGGTGTCCGTCAGGTATCATGGTGGGGTCATTGCTTTCGTTTCGTTGCTTTTGGGCCCCTGTTTATAACCATGAAGCTGACGGGTCCATAAGTACCATAGGCTTTATGGTACGATATGTCTTAAATCATATCTCAAAAATACCCTTATCAGCTGCCCCCTACTCCGTGGTCTCGTCGGCTTTGGTTGACAGGCCGCAGAGTAATGCAGGTATTTATGACCATTAATTAGGTGTTTTGTTGGAGTGTGTGCTATTGAATGGCTTAAGCAATCTTAAGTTTAAATGCTAGGTGACACGTGGCATTAGCTGGTTGGCCTCGTTTCCAATCATAGGCCTTGCCTCGTATAATGTGCCCCTGGCTCTATAAATAGTTCCTCTCCTCCTCTTTTATTTTCCTTTACTTCTTTATGAGAGCTTTGTGAGACCTTAAGCTGTCACACAGTCGATCTACTGTTCGTCATTTTAGAATCGTTGTCTTTAGAGGACCGTTGACTAGATACTTCGTCTGTTATTTTGGTAAGTTCCCTTCTCTTTGTTCTAAACTTTAATTTTTACTTTCTTTGCAACCTGTTGTCCTTTTATGTTTTTAGACCTATCAAAATAGATTCTTAGAAAACCTTCGTCGCTTGTAGGTGGGTAGATGTTAGATAGAGAAGCGACAACTGAATTGTTGTCGTCAGTCCGTGAGGGTGCGGGCTACGACAAGATCTATCCGTCGGGGCGCGAGCCAAAGGAAGATTTCCCTTGGTCCCCAGAAAGGGAACCATCTACCAACTCTCTCAGTGATGGAGAGTAGAATGAGGAGGAAGGGATGAGGGAGATGTGGAGGGAGATGAGTATGACAAGGGAGAGGAAGATGAAGAAGACGGGGTGGATGAGGATGAGGAAGACATGGAGGATGAGGAAGATAGTGGGAATGAATCCAAGGGAAATAAGTCAGCAGGAGAGGACGGGGTTGCCCACCCTTTATTCTCCTTGCGATATGGACGGTCAATGATTTCCTCTCGACAAAGACCAATAAGGTGTTCAACACCCTTCGAGACAGTTATCAAATCCCTGATCATATCCCTATTCGTCTACCCAGAAAGTTTGAAAGGTGTTATTCTGGGAAGACCGCAGACATGGGCATGTATAACGCCATGTTCGCCGCGGGGTTGAGACTATCATTGATAGATTTACACTGTCAGTTGGCTAATTACTTAGGTCTGTCAGTTAGCCAAATCGCCCCTAATGCTTGGAGGATTTTTATTGGAGCTAAGGTGATTTGATGTCAGCTCAGTGGGGGGAACTGTTGGCTTACCCTTGACGAGTTCTTTTATTGCTACCGTCCCCAGCACATCTCCTCGTCTCAAGGGATTTACCATTTCCTTGCGAAGAAGATGTCGCTTAGGCTAGTGTCGAACATGCCGGATTCAAATAGAAACTGGAAGAATAGGTACTTTTTTGGCCAAGGGACGGAATGAGTGTGTAGACGGGAGGAATGGGATAGCATGCCCCATGTGTGTGACAATACATGAGGTATTGTCAAGGATTTAGGTGTGTCATCGTCCATGTTTTCTTACTCTTGCTTTGTTTTTGTTATCCATTTAATATCCTCTGTTTTCTCTTTCAGCCCGGGCCCATCAGCAAATAACCGACGAGCAAGAGACTTTCATCTGTCATGTACTGGAGATTCCTCTGGGCCAAAGGAAGTGGAAGGACCTCGTCACTTTAGACACTCTTCACACATACTGTGGTAACCATGAACCATCAGCTGAAGCCCATTGTTTAAACGCCTTTTCCCGTTAACGTAAGTTTTGAATTTTCTATCTACTAGCAGTCGTCTGTCTTTTTACTAACGTCTATTCCCTTCCTTGGCAGAAATGGAAGTAGGAAGGCAGAGGGCATTGGTGAAGGCAGCTGCTACGTCACGCAAGCAGAAGGAGCAAGGTGGGTCTTTAGCGTCAACCTCCAAGGTTGTCGCTAAAGGGACACTAAAGAGAAAAGGCGATGGTAAAGACGTCCGTTCAAGCAAGAAGGGGACAGGCCCCACCGTCGGAGACAAGCAGCCTAAACAGTTGTCACCCCCCAAAACTAATCATAGGGTTGGTAAAGTGTTGATGATGGGGAAGGGCCCCGTCGTTCAAGGCGCCGTCCGCAGGCTGCTTACGCATAAGAACCACACCGTTGAGATGGTTGATTCAATCATCAAGGAGATAGAGCTGGATCCTTGTGCCGACTAGACCACGGAGGATTTGGAGGTGTCTAGCCTTTCTTACTTGTCCAGGGTATGTTCTCTTTAAGTTATTGTGTTGTATTTTTTCTCTTTATTCTTTTCCTAACAGAGGTTTTGACACAGGCATTAGTGCAAATAAGGGCGCTGCAAGACCGGTGTGTTGCCAACGAAGGGGTGATACGTCAATTTCGTAAGCGTCAAGAGATTGAGAACAAGGAATAGGACCAATACAAGGAGGCCATCCGTACGCTCAACAAGGAGCTGACGCTCATAACCGCAAAGTTAAAGGAGGAATCCCGTCTCTGAGAAGAGGCGGAGAAGGCAAAGACCAACCTGACGATAGAGCTGGCTGCTCTTTGTGAGTAGATAGAGAAAGCTAAGGCTAACGCCGTTGCGGAGTTCCAGATCTCCCAGCCTTTATTCGATGCTTGTGGCGTCTACTATGGCGACGGATTCGACAACTGCGTAAAACAAGTCGGGTCCGTCTACCTTGATCTGGACTTGTCCATGATCAACATAGATGACACCATGCCGCAGATGCCCAGAGGAGATGATGTTGTTAGTTATGAGCCCATCGACTCTTCCCACACAATTAAGCAGGAGGCGAAGGACGACGATGTGGTCATTGCTTAGCCTGCTCCTGAAGGCATCATTGCACCTGTGGTCCTGTCTACTGTGGATCTGTCAGTTAAAGGTGGTCAAAGCATCATGAACCCGACTATTTCAGATGTCCCTCCGTCTTAAGCAATTTAACTTAAGCATTTTTTTTAACTTAAGCATTTTATCTTACTTTTCAAACAATAGTGGATGGCCCTTTATTTTTGGGCTTTGATGTAAACATTTCACCCTTTACGGGCTTTTATTTATTGTCATTTTCATTTTTATATCTGTCGTTTACATTTATTTTTACTTACTGTTTTAATATGCCTTTGCCAAATGTGGGTTTTTAATTTACCCGTCTGTCCCATAAGACTAAGGTTAATTTTTGGGGACCGGGTACTTGTCGGCATCTATGCTCGTCCACCCTGGAGGTTGGATGAGGTAGAATTCTTAAAACCAAGCACCCGTTGGTGTCCGTGGTCGTCTACCCACCTAGTAGGTTAGGACTTGGTATAGTTTTCGAGGACCAAGTACCCATTAGTATCTGTGGCCATCTGTCCACCGCATAGGTAGGACTTAGAATATTTTTTGAGGACCAGGTACCCATCGGTATCCGTGGCTATTTGTCCACCCTGTAAGCCCATAGGTAAGACTTAGAATATTTTTTGAGAACCAGGTACCCATCGGTTTTATAGTTTTTAGGAAACTCGTTGGGTTTTTTAACCTGTCACTTTTAATAAAAATATTCTAGGGTGACCGTGGTCTGTCCACTTTATAAGTTGGACTTAGTTGATTTTCGAGGTATACATGGTCCGTCCACTAAAAGACAGACATACCTGCATCTTTGTTAGAAAGTATACACTTGCACATAGTGTTGCAGAATAACTCCTCTTATTATGGTAAAACAAATGCATAAACCACATGCTATCTGAAAACTACATTTAAATTTCCTATTGGACAGAAAATACTGTAAATAAAGATAAAAAATAGACTGGGAGTGAGGAGTGGTAGCTCATATGCTATATCGTCTACTGGTAATATTTTTTTAGGTGCTCGGTGTTCCATGGGTGATGCAACTTTTGACCGTCGAGTGTTTCCAGGTGATTGGTGTCTTTCCTCTGCCACGAAACGATTCTGAATGGTCCTTCCCAATTGGGCCCTAGCTTTCCTTGGAAAGGATCTCTTGTAGCGCTCGTCACCTTTCTCAAGACTAGGTCACTAATTGAAAGTCTTTGTGCCTGACTCTGGAATTGTAGTGCTTGGCCATGAGGTCCTGGTATCGTGCTAACCTTTGTTTGGCTATCACTCTGGCCTCATCCACTAGGTCCAGTTGTAGACATATGGCTTCCTCATTTCTACTTTCCATGGTTTGCTACTCTAAATCTTGTGAGTCCGACCTCAACAGGGATAACAGGTTCGCTCCTGTACGCTAGTCAGAAAGGTGTTTCCCCTGTAGGTGTTCTTGTTGTCATCCTGTATGCCCATAGTACGCTTGGCAGCTCGTCTGGCCATATACTCTTTGCCCTCTCGAGTCGAGTCTTAATGGTCTTGAGCAAGGATTGGTTCGTGACCTCAACTTGTCCATTGGCCTGAGGGTGGGCAGGTGAGGAATAATGGTTCTTGATTCCCAATTGTGAGTAAAAATCCCTGAATGACTCGTTGTCGAACTACTTTTCGTTGTCAGAGACCAAGACTCTAGGGGTTCCGTACCCGCAAATAATGTTTCTTCAGACGAAGCTTTATACATTTTTCTCCGTGATTGTGGCTAGTGCTTCAACTTCTACCAATTTGGTAAAGTAGTCTATACCGAAAGCTAAGAACTTAAGTTGCCTTATCGTGGTTGGAAATGGGCCCATGATGTTTAGTCCCCGTTGAGCAAAAGGCCACGGGGTCGTCATCGGAGTGAACTCTTCTATTGGCTTTCTAACGATGTTGTTGAACCTTTGACACTTGTCGTAAGTTTTGACATAAGCTTAGGCATCCTTCTACATGGTAGGCCAATAGTATCCTGCTCGAATCAGCTTGTGTACTAACAACCGCAATCCCGAATAGTTTCTGCAGACTCCTTCGTGAACTTCCCTCATGACATAATCTGATTCCTCGGTGGTTAGGCATCCCAGGTACGGTCAAGAGAATCCTCTTTTATACATGTTATCTTTTATTAGGACGAATCATGCCGCCTAGACCTTCAACTTCCATGCGGCCTCTTTACCGTCGGGTAGTGTGCCATCTCTCAAATACGAGGCTATCAGTGTCGTCTAGTTACCTTTCAGACCTATTTCCTATACAATCATGCCATCTATCACGGGCGAAATTTGGGCAAAAGAAAGTATCTTATCGGAGATGAGCGTGTGTTCTACTGACATGGCCTTAGCAAGGCGGTCTGCTTGCTCATTCTCTTCCTTTGGGATTTGAACAAACTTAGCCTGAAGGTTGTCGTCTACCCACTTTCTTACTTACTCCAGGTACTTCTTCATTCATTCGCCTCTGCACTCATAGTCACCGTTCACCTGGCTCGTGACTACCTGAGAGTCGCAATAAGCAATCACACTTATGGCCCCTATTACTTTAGTGAGGTCAAGTACTGCCACTAAGGCTTTGTACTCCACCTCATTATTGATCGTAGGGAAGTCGAGATGAACCATGCGCTCGATCTCATCCCCTTCAGGAGAGTGGATTACTATTCCTGCACCGTCAGCCTACCTATTGGACGATCTGTCTGTATGGATACTCCATTGAGGATGCCCTTCTGCCCCCTCGCCCTTCATATTGGTGAATTCCGCGATGAAGTCAGCAACTATTTGTCCCTACACTGTAGTGCGTAGGCGATATTGTATGTCGAATTCGCTCAACTCGATTTCCCATAGTGTCATTCGTTCGGCAGCTTCTGGATTACTCATTGCTCTCTGTAGGGGCTTGTTTGTCAGGTTGACCACTGTGTTGGCTTGAGTTTACGAGCTGTGGTAACTAAGGTGAAGGCCAGTTTTTCCATCGGTGGGTATCTTTCCTCTGTGCCCCAAAGCGCTCGACTAGTGTAGTACACAAGCATTTACACCTTTTCCTCTTCTCTGACTAAGGCTACACTGACCGCATTTGGGGAGATGGCTAGGTAGAGAAACAACTCTTCTCCAAGTTTTGAAGGACTTAGCAACGGTGGGGAAGAGAGGTATGCTTTTAAGTCTTCGAACGCTTGTTGCACTCGACCGTGCACTCAAAGGACTTCTTCAATGTGCGGAAGAAAGGTAGGCATTTATCTGTTACTCTTGATGTGAATTTGTTCAGTGCCGCTACTTTGCCATTGAGACTTTGTACTTCCTTTATATTATTGGGTGGTGCCATTTCCATTATGGCTCGGATCTTGTCTAGGTTGACTTCAATTCCCCTTTGAGACACCATGAATCCTAGGAATTTTCCAACCGTTACCACGAATGCGCATTTGCTTGGATTAAGCTTCATGTTATAAGAACCGAGTGTATCGAAGGTCTCCTTGAGGTCCTCCAAATGATGATCTTCCCTTTTACTTTTTACCAGCATATCATCCATGTAGACTTGGACATTCCTCCCAATTTGATGAGAAAACATCTTGTTCATGAGCCTCTAATACGTTGCTCCTACATTCTTGAGACCAAATGACATTACTTTATAATAGAAGAGGCCTTAGTTGGTGACAAATGAAGTTTTCTCCTGATCGGCCTCATCTAGCTTGATCTGGTTGTAACCAGAGAAAGCATCCATGAAACTCAATAACTAGTGCCTCGCAATTAAGTCTACCAGGACGTCGATCCATGGGAGTGGGTAGCTATCTTTGGGGTAGACCTTATTCAAGTCCGTGAAATGTACGCACATCCTCCACTTTCTGTTGGCTTTCTTAACCATCACTACATTGGCTAGCCAGTCGGGATAGTATACCTCCTTTATGAATTCTGCATGTTACAACTTGCGGACTTCTTCCGCTATAGCTTTGTCCCGTTCTTGGGTAAACACTCTCTTCTTCTGGCAGATAGGGGAAAAAGAAGGTGATATGTTTAGCCTGTGAACCATGACTGAGGGATCGATCCCGGGCATGTCTTCATGGCTCTAGGCAAAGACATCCTGGTTCTTTCTTAGGAAGGTTGTGAGCGCTTGATGAACGGGTGGACTGGCGAGGGTGCCAATCCTGGTCGTCCGTTCAGGTCTGGAATCATTGAAAAGTATCTCCTCCAACTCCTCAATGGGCTCTGCAACCGTCTGTTACTTTTCTATGCTCAAAGTCTGTAAATGGTTATCCATTTCTAACATCGCTATATAGCATTCGCAAGCTGCCACTTGGTCTCCACGCACCTCCCCTACCCCGTACTCGGTAGGGAACTTGATCATTAGGCTATAGGTTGAAGTCATGACCTTCCACGAATTGAGTGTAGGTCAGCCCAGTATGGCATTGTAAGCGAATGAGTAGTCAACGACAAGGAAAGTCATATCCTTGGTGATCTGTTGAAGGTAATCTCTAACCATTACAAGTAGTGTAACTGCCTCGATGGGGTATACTTTTGTGCCTCCGAACCCAACGAGTGGTGCATTGGTAGGTACGAGCTGTTCTTTCTCGATTCTCATTTGTTGGAATGCCAAATAATACAGGATATTAGCCGAGCTTCATTTATCGACCAAGACCCGATGGATGTTGTAGTCTCCAACACGTATGCTAACAACGAAAGTGTCATCGTGGGGGTGGCGAAGACATCTGGCATCTTCCTCTAAAAACCCAACTATAGGGTTGTCGACCCGTGCCATCTTTGGGATAAACCCTGTCAGCTGGACGTTCTAAACCATCCTAAGGTAGGTTTTTCGCGCCTTCCTAGTCGAGCCACCTACCGTAGTGCCCTTTACTATCATCCTTATATCCCCTATGGGTGGCCTGGGGCACTCGCCATTTCTCCTACCAGCCTGTTCTTGCGGTGGGACGTTATCTGTTCTCTCTTTGCTGATGAATCGTTGCAGCTTTCCCTGTCTAATGAAGGCCTCGATTTGTTGCTTCAAGTCGTAGCATTCAAATGTGTCGTGACCATAGTCACGATGAAAACGACAATACTTGTCTTTGGACCTCTTGTTAGGATCTCCCTTTAACTTGTCAAGCCACGTCATGGTCGTATTGTCCTTAATCTACATCAGGACCTGATCGATCGAGGTAGTCAGCAAGGTGAAATTGGTAAACCTTTTAGTGGGTGGTTTGGAGTGCCTATCCTCCCATTGGTCTCTAGTCCTAGTAGTCTTCCATCCTTTTTCTTGCCGCATATCTTCCTACCTCTCCTTCTTCTTGGGTTTTTCCTTTCAAGCTAGCAGTGCGTCTTCCGCATTCATGTACTTAATAGCTCGGTAAAGCACGTCAGACATGGTGCCATTAGTAAAAGAAGCAACGAGTATCTTGTCATCAGCTTCATCTATCGAAAGACCTTCTTTGTTGAATGGGTTATGTAGGACCTCAATGTCTCAACCTCCCATTGCTTGATACTCATCAAGCATGCAGTGGATTTTTTGTACCTATGCCTCCCGATAAATTATGATGCGAACTGCGCACTTAGCTCTTTAAAGGTATTTATGGAGTTAGGTGTCAATCTACTGAACCATACCCTGGCGAGACCTTTCAGTGTAGTTGGGAAAGCTCGGCATATGATCTCGTCCGAAATACCTTGTAAGTGCATGAGGGTTTTGAATGACTCCAAGTGATCCAAGGGATCCTTAGACTCGTCATAAGCTTCTATCTATGGTATACGGAACTTCGCGAGAAGGGGGAACGAAGTGACGGGTGCTTTAAAGGGCGAATCTGTCTAGTGGACCAGTTCGTCAAGGTCGTTCGACACCCGTCCCTTGAGGGTGTTCATCATGAAGTCCATCATTTCCTTTATCATCTGCATCTCTACAACCATGTGGGGCAGCGCTGCATCTGCGATAGATAGACGGCTGGTGTCCTGTCGATCTTTTCGACTCAGGGCATTATTGCCCTCTAGTCCTTCTCTATCCCGCCTATCGGCAGTGTGCTGGGGGTTGTTATCCTCTTGTTCTTCCTTCTGTTTATGGGGCCCTGCATTCCTTTGGTGCAACTATTCTTCCAAGTTGTGGTTTTGCTCAGTAAGACATTCCACAACCGCAGTTAAAGTCTACACCTGCCTTTCAAGGGCAGTAGTGCGTGGTTCACCTTCTTGATTGTTGTTAGTTGCCATCGAGCGTGTGAGTACCATACAACTCTTTGTTTGGGAAGCGGTAATATGGCTACTATCATTCTTTCCCACAGACGACGCCAACTGATGATGCAAAAATTGTCAGTGAGCCAAATAGTCCTCATGTGCTCTTTGACGAAACCTGCGAAACACAAACACAGAGAAGACCTTACAGAGAGTACCGATGTGGTACCGACCAGAGACCCTCTAAAGGTTAAGTTAGAAAGAGAATTTCTACAACTTTAGAGTGCCAGAGCTGGGAAATTATGCGTATATGAGAAAAGAGGAGCCTGGGCGCTTATATAGTAGTAAATGGTGAATGAGATCCCTTCGAAGTAGGGAAATTTCCTTGTTGGGAGGGTCTGGCGCTCTAGGGTTTCCAAGATTTTAGGGTGTCTTTCCATATAAAATAGATACGAGCATTATCTTACATATTTTCCAAGATGTTTCCATGCATAGATATCTGTGGAACGCAAGTCAAGATATGTTGGACCTAATTGGATTAAGGGAGGAGGGAGGAGGAGTGGAGGGAAGTACACTAGAATTGAATAAAAATATACTAATTTTGAGCTAATTCTACTTTACTCCCTCTCCTCTCCCTCAATCTAAATGGACCATAAGTTAAAATGGTTATTAATAATATAATTGTGAAAAATTGATCGTTAAAGATATTTTGTTTTTCAAAAAAAAAAAACATTTTACATGTTTTTTTTTAGTCAAATCGAACATCCTTTCTTTCTTAATTTTAAGAAATAAGAGAAAGTATCATAATACAACTATTATGACAATCATTTTTTTTTAGAGGTAATGTTGAGTTCGTCAATTATAGATGGTGAAAAAAAATTAAAAGATAATGAATTCATGTAAAAAAATTATCTTTTATAAAAAAAAAAAAAAATTGATTACAGAAAAACTTTATTAAAGATCAAAACAGGCTAAAACAAAACAGCAAAAGGGCTACTCACAAACTTACTGACATTCCTCCTTCAAGATTACATTTACAGCAACAGAAGGGCTACCTAAATTAAAAGATCCAAAAACAAAAATTATGCATAGACCATCTAGTTAAGGAGTATGCTACTTTATTTGCTTCGCTGTTAACTAACACTAGCATTCACAAAGTTTAGGAACTCTCGCTCTGATATCATTTTTGGCGAGCAATCCTTCCTAATTCACATTTTTGTTGAAAGAATTTCTTTTGTAATTCCTTACATAAGGATTCAGAAAATACCGAATCTTCATCTACACAAGCAAATCTATATATATAATAATAGGTGAAACTGAGAAAAACTCAAATTATAATTCCAAATTAAAGTTTCAATTTTAGGTCATGTGTCCTAAATTATTTATTTTTAAAGAGTTTTATTTCTTAATTTTAGAATCAAATGTGGGACCACATCATAAGTATTCATCCAAGTGAGTTATTAAGTACAAATAACAAAGAGTCTAGAATAAATGAATCATAAATTTTTTAAAAAAAAGTGTTTTACAATAATTTTAAAAAAATATGGGCAATTTACATTTTATATGTAATAATATTCTTACAAATTTTTTTAAAAAGTTAACAAAATATAAAAATGACTATCAATAGTATTTAAATTATATATATATGAATTATATTATACATCTTTAAATGTATCTATGCATATACATAAAGTTACAAACTAATTGTTAATAAAATTAAGGCATAAATGCACTTTTAGTCCTTACATTTTTACCTGATTTCTATTTTGGTCCCTACATTTTATTTTTACCACTTTTAGTCCTTAAACCAATTAACGCGTGACATTTAAGTCCTTACCGTCACCCAACTAACAGAAAATGCTGACATGGTTGACGACACAGTAAAATAATAATTAAAAAAATCTATTTTGGCATTAAAAAATTGCCACGTCATAATTTAAATTTAAAAAAAATTAATTTATTAATTTTAATTGAATGAAAAAAATTTATAAAAAAAAAAAACATGAAGAACATGTTTTCTTTCCTAACCTGTGATTGCCCTCAACTCTCGGGAAGAACATGAAGAAAACAAACCTACCTGAACTCAAGAACACACAAACCTAAACATTTTCTCAAATCCAAACATTTTCTTTCTTTTCAGATCAAAACACCACAACCCCAGATCACAACTCTCTAAAACTCTCCTGTCTCAACTCTCTGCTTGCTCGGTGCTTGTGGGTTTTCCTTTGATTTTTTTTTTTTTGGTTTCTGTGCGTGGGTTTGTGGGGATTGGCGTGGTGGAGGAGGGTGTGGGTTTGTGGATCGGTGTGGTGGAGGAGGGTGTGGGTTTGTGGATCGGCGTGGTGGAGGGTGTGGGTTTGTGGTGATCGACGTGGTGGAGGTCTGGGTTTCAGTGGCTGGATTGAAGTTTGGTGGTGGGTTTCAGTAGCTGAGATTGGAGTTTGGTGGTGGGTTTCGGTGATGGCACAGATCGGAGTTTGGTGATAGGATTCATTCACAGATTGGAGTTTGGTGATGGGTTTCGTTCTCAGATCGAAGAGGAATGGTGCCTGGACTAGCTGAGTTTTTTTTTTTTTTTTTTTTTCATAAGATTTGGGTGGGGTAGTTTGCTCTGATGAGTTTGTGTGGATAGTGGATGGGTTTATTGTTTTGGATTTGTGGTGGATATTTGATGGTTTTGTGGCAGATTTCGATGGATTTGTGGTTGTAATTTAAGGGCAGTCTTTGTGTTCTTGAGTTTTTTTATTTAGGTTGGAGTTCTTTTGTTCTTCATGTTCTTCCCGAGTTTTTTTTTAAAAAATTATTTTCATTCAGTTAAAATTAATAAATTAATTTTTTTTAATTTAAATTATGACGTGGCAATTTTTTAACACCAAAATAGATTTTTTTAATTATTATTTTACTGTGCCGTCAGCCACGTCAGCATTTTCTGTTAGTTGGGTGACGATAAGGACTTAAATGTCACGCGTTAATTGGTTTAGGGACTAAAAGTGGTAAAAATAAAATGTATGGACCAAAATAAAAATTAGGTCAAAATATTAGGACTAAAAGTACATTTACACCTAAAATTAAATTATTAATTGTTTCAAAAGTTTAAATTATTAAAATATAGTAAATCTAACAGCAACAAAATTCTTAATTCTTCAAGTAACAACATCACCACCATCCCTTAACATTAACTAGAAATAATTATCTACTACTTAACATTAACTGCTTCATCAAAACTTTCTCCAAAAAAATAAAAACTGCTTCATAATTATGACAAATTTTGCATCGTACAAGAGATGAGAAGATTATTCATAAAAAAAAAAAAAAAAAAAAATGAGAAAATTAATACACCATATAAATAATCAAAATTGACATTTCATCCAAAAGAAGAAAAACAAAACAACTGACACAAATCAGAGATTCGAGAGCAAACAAATAGTACAATGCCTTGTAGTTTGCACTGGGAATTAAATTCTGAGTTGGTGAGATAGAGATGGAAAATCATTGGGGACTTCATGGATCCCGTCAGCTTCACAGTGATGCACATTGTTCAGTCCTTGCATCGTCCTTCGAGTCTCTCTCTCTCTCTCTCATTATTACTTGTAAAATAATTCAAACCTATATTTATTGTAAATCTTTTTCTTTCTTTTTTTTGGGAGAATCTATTTATTGTAAATCAGTGAAGCCATACTATGTCATTCTTTTTTTGATAGGCATGCTATGTCATTTAAACTCAATACTTGTCAGTTATTTTTATGTTATCAACAACCAAAAATATTAAAAAAAAAGTCAGTTATTTTTAAAATTTCGCAAATAGTAAAGTTTGCCATCATAATCCTTTGCCAATTATTGTACTTCCTCGATGTGAGGATAAAACGCCTATAAACCTTTTCTTTTATTTTAAGAAAAATGTTAACAGATATTCTTAGAATATTAGTTGATTCATGTAAAAAAAAATTTTATAATAAAAAATTAATGTTTTGACAATTTTTTTCATTTTTCATAAAAGTAGTGTGAGGAATAAAATGACCTAAGTAAGTATTTGGACATTGAACTTTATTGATGGGCGCTAATTCTTTTTAGACTAAAAACCTCTGGAGCTGCAGGTCAGCCCATAGGTCGAGAGTCCGAGGAGTCGTCCGAGGACGAATCTCTCCTCGGACAGACCCGCGATGACCCTGGGATTCGCCAAAAAGATCAAGGCAGAATTCTGGAAAAATCGTTGGTTAAGAGGGGGATTCAAGTACCCTCTAGACGCAACGGTGTGAGAGAAATATCTCAGAAAAAGGCTGCTACCTCCACATTAAAGATCCTGCACCTACTTCCCTTGCCGCATTAATGGGGAAGTGACCCCTGAACAGTAGGGAGGACCTTCTGGCCATTGTTTAAGGACTTCAGGAAGGTGGTGGAAAGGAGGAGAGAGGCTCTGAGGGTAAGATTTGTGTGACACGTGGATAAAGAGGGAAGAAGAAGAGGTATTTAAAGAGGAAAGAGATTAAACAAAGGAGGGGTGGAGAAAAAACTAGAGAAGGACTAAGAACTGTAATCTTTAAAAGAAAAAGAGAAAATATATATAAATCGTCATCGGCTTACGTCTGAGGAGGTTCATTTGCCTATTCGTCCATTGTTTGTAAATATTGTAACATTTTAACCTGTTCATCAAGCTTCGAACACCACTAAACTAGATTGCGAACTCACACTCTACAAATTCAATTGTTTAAGGCTCATTGGGCCTGAGCCCATGTGTGTTTTTGGGTCCAAGCACAATTGTATACTTACAAGTAGTGTCAAAACTTTCCTAAAAGAAATTATTAACTAATGCCTTAAGGGCGCTCAGCATAACCCTTATTTCAAATATATATATATATATATATATATATATATATATATATATATATATATATATATATATAAAAATCCCTCTTATTCACCTTTTTTATGTATAACATTATTTAGAGAGTCTTATATCTTAATAGTATTATTTAATTCTTCTTAGATAGAATTTAGAATTTAGGTTTCAGTTTTACTTCTCCACTTTTTTTTTTTAATAAAGAATATAAAAAAATTAATTTTTTTTTTTGACTTGAAGTTTTGTTACAAGTGTTAAATGTAATGATGTGTGTGTGTTTCTCAAATTTTTTTTTTTTAAAAAAAAAGTGTTAAATGTAATGTGGAAAAAAATTGGAGTGTTCTCTAACCAAGACTCCCGGTGCATTATTATATTAAGCAAGTAAATAGTGACAGAATTAGAAGTAAGGTTCGAATCAAATAAATGAAACACTACCAAGGATGCTATTATTACAAAATTATCATTTGAACCTTGTTATAAATAGGCATACATTATGATTGTGCTATAATATGAAAGAATCCATTCCCCGTTAAAAGAGAAAAATATGACACGATAAGATTCTAATGAAGTATGAAAATTTAAAATCAATTATATATATATTCAAAATTTTTTCTTGCTTAGCAAAGGTTACAAGGACGAAGCCATTCTTACACCAAAGGGTCACGGCCCTCCTGAAGTTTTTTTATTTATTTATTTATTAGTGTGTGTATCTATAAATTGAAAGTTTGAATATATAAAAAAACACTTGGCCACAAAAAGTTGAAAACTAGCTCTCCCAAATTGAAATTTGACTGAAATAATAAAATTTTTAAAAAGGTCAGTTGACCGATTTATGTTTGGCATGACAATTTGCTTGTTTGATGTTTGGGATTCAAAATTAAAATTTTGAAAAATTGTGTTTTGAGTGATACTATCCGACTCCACTTAAAGGATTGTTTAGGTACTTCCTGTTTTTATTTGTTCATTTGTATATCTGTGAATTTGGGGTTTTTTTTTTTTTTTTTACTTGGAAACAATAATTAATTTTTTTAGTATGAAGAATACGTGATATATTATGATAACAAGTATGACACTTAAAAAAAAATTCAATAATTACAACTTACAACACAAGGGGATGAAGTATTTGAATGGTGGTTCTCCTCATAATAAAGAGTCCACAGTGCTATTAAGTTATAAAGTTCTTGGCATAAGTACAGCTTTTAACTATCACAGTTAATGTTATTTCATTTATTGAATGATGGTAATTATATTTTTCATTCTAATTTCTTTGGCAATTATGAATAAGCATTTTGAGGCATGAGTTTTATCAAAACTTGGTTTTACAATAAGCATTTATAGAAAATCACTTTCTTTGGCAATTAGAAAGTGATTTTCTAAAAAAGAAATGATATCTCCACAAAAAAGTAATCTTAGTGTTAGATTCAAATTTGAACTAATCACAACTAACCATTTATGATTTGTTGTGAAAATGTTGTAAAAATATTGTGGACGTAGCATCTCTCAAAAACTTTTTGACTTTGTGCATTGAATGAAAAATTGTTATGCAATTTAATACAAAATTAATCATAGATGATTTTCATGATTTAGAAGAATATTGAATTATTTTCTTTTTTTGAGAATCACATTAAATTTTATTTTGATACAACATGAATGACTGAATATAATTTAATTAAGAAATAGTCATTTAATATCTCTTTTTTAGTTTATGTTTTGTTTAATGTTGAATAGATACTAGTTTATTATTTATATATTAATCTAGTTTTGAATTTTTTTAATATTTTTTAATTATTCTCTTTTTGGTTAAAATATTTTTATTCATGTTTTAGCCCTTAAAAGAAAAAACCATTCCATATATCATTCATGGAATAGCAATTAGTGTGCGTGTACTATAGGGTATAATAAGACCCTACAATTATAGTTTCTGGACAAACAAAACAATCCTTGGGTTATGGTGGGAGATTCAGATTCACTCGGCTTTCTTACAATTTTGTTGAACATAGTGCTACGGATTACGGAGGAACAATTTGGGGGCATGTTTGGTATCAAGCAGGATCATGAAAAAAGTAATCACACATTTGGTACTTGGCAAAATCATCCACCACAACCATAAACATTTAAAGAAAAAACCATTCCATCATTAGAATAGCAATTAGTGTGTGTGGGTGTGTGTGTGCAATTATGGTTTATGGACAAACAAAATAATAACTCTTGATTTGTGGTGGGAGATTCAGATTCACACGGCTTTCTAACAAGTTTGTTGCACACAGTGCTACGGAATACAGAAGAACAATTAGCTAGGGGGCATGTTTGGTATCAGACAAGATCATGAAAAAGTAATCATGCATTTGGTACTTGGCAAACTCATCCAGCCACAACCACAAAAATTCCACTAGGAAAATCATGTATTCTCACACCCTCCATTGCGTAATTCATAATAGTTTAAATTGCAATGACAAACATAGATGTAGTTGGGTTGGTGCCAAGGGATTTGAAATACGGCACAACCCTTTTCTCTCCTAATTCCCTTCCCCTCGTGTATGCTGAAAGAGAAAGTATGTATTAAATAAAAAGTGGCACATTAGATATATATATATATATATATATATATATATAAAAGCATTATGGTATATAAATCTATATATTTAGTTTTCCTATATAATATCTAAGAGCATCTAAACCTTTAAATTCATTCAACATCCGGGTATGCAAACCCAAAAATTTTCCCATCTCAACTACAGTGAGGTTGCATATATGCAACCTCACTGTTCATGAGGATGCAAAGATTAAATACTCTTTTAATCTCTTCTCTCTCTACCTTTCACTTTAGACTCCTCTGACCTTTTTTTTTTTTTTTTTTTTTTCTTTACGCTCTCTACTCTCTTCCTCTCACGGCTAACGGTGAAGCCTCTTTAGGTGGCTTCAGATTATCGGTGTGGGTGGCTCCGGATCGGGTTTCTACCCTCTTCCTCTCACTTGATCTGCAATCTTTTTTTCTTTTTCTTTTTTTTTTTTTTTTTAAATATAGGTTTGCTGACTGCATGTAGGTGGTGTTGGTGATGGGTCTCGGAAATAGTGGTATTTGATCGGTGGTTTTGGCGTTTGTCTTTAAGGTTGCTGTTTTTTTTTTTTTTGGTTAGTGGTTATTGGGGTGTGTGGGGTGGTGGGTGGGTTTTGATTTTGGGTAGGTGGGTTGGGAGTGGTGGCTGGGCTTGGACGAAATTGGTGACTAGGTTGGGAGTGGTGGCCGAATCGTGAGTGATATATTTGTGGTGGATGGTGATGGTGATTCCTTTTTTGTGGTGGTGAGTTGTAGTGGTTGTGGTGGTGGTGGTTGAGTTTTGATGGTTGTGGTTTGGATTTTCAGTGATGGTGGTGGCCATTATTTTTAGGTAATGTTGGTGGTGACAATTTTTTGGGGTAATTTTGGTGGTAACAAATTGGGGTTGGTGGCTAAGTTTTGGTGGTGTTGGTGGTGGCTGAGTTTTGGAAGGGAAGAGAGAACATAATTTTTTATATTATATGATGATGTAGTTTATATTATTTTAATCAGTTGGATGTAAAAATAGAAACTGGAATTTTAGAGGAGTTATAAAATGAGATGGTAAAATAGATAAAGTAAGTGTAAGTGCACAATTTGTACCCGGACCCAAACAAGTGATGGGCTTAGGCCCAAAGAACCTTATACAATGAAATTTATAGAGTGTGGGCTTGAAACCTAGGCTTTACGAATATTGGACAACAGATAGGAGGGCTAGATCGTCACTACCTAAGCAACTAATAGATAAGAATAACAGAAATTCTCCTCGAACATAAGCCAAGGATGGTTTGTATTGCCTTTATTTCTTCGAATGATAGACTAAAGTTAGAGATGAAGTGGACAGTCCCCCCCTTCTCCCTCCTTCT
This sequence comes from Castanea sativa, assembly GCF_040712315.1. Classification (NCBI taxonomy): domain Eukaryota; kingdom Viridiplantae; phylum Streptophyta; class Magnoliopsida; order Fagales; family Fagaceae; genus Castanea; species Castanea sativa. The sequence goes on along the minus strand of NC_134022.1, from coordinate 24,423,916 downwards.
TCTGTTCTCTTATATCCATCTTCTTCCCCCTTTCATCTTCCACGTGTAGCCCAAATCGCCCTCTTAGATACTTGTCACATCCACCACCTTCTTGAAGTCTTCAAACAATAGCCGGAAAGCTGAATATTTACTATTCAGATGCCATTTTCCTATTAATGCGGCCAGGGAGGTAGGTGCAGGGTCTTTAATGCGGTGGTAGCAGCATTTTCCCTTGATATTTCTTATACGTTCCCCCTCTCTATAACCATGTGGAACACATCTTTACCCAACAAGCTTTCCAGAATCCTCTTCCCAAACATCATGACGTGTCATACGATCTTCATTTGACTTAGCCGAGGAGATGCCTCTCCTCAAACAACCTCACTAATCTTTCTAGCAAGAGTTGGCTCGTGGGCCTTAAAGGCTCTGCTCGGACAGGCTCACACCACCAAATCAGGCCCAAAACCTAAATGCATGTTTTGATCATTTTAGCCCCACAGTAAGTTTTTAAGGATGCAAAATAAAACTTTTTTGCATTCCTAACTGCTAATGCTCTAAACATGCATGTGTGCGCGCGAAGAGAGAGAGAGAGAGAGAGAGAGAGATTTTGCCTATAAAATGTTTAAATTGAAGTTTGTGTTTAAAAAAAAAAACGAAGGCTTAATTTTATTTTTGTTGGGTCAACTATTTAATTTATTAGTTGGACACATGGCTAAATAGGGACAAGTCATGTGAAAAGGGAGTGTTAACAAATCTACCATGTCATTGATAGACTAGTAATAGATTAAAGCCGAAGAAGTGACCTATGTTTTAATCTATTGGCAATTCAGGAATAACAGTTATCTCGAGCTTTAAAGTTCATTGCACTTTGAGTGGGCTTGGTAACCTAAGATAGTTAATTTAGGTTGCTTCCTTGTTCTCAAGGTTAACTTGTGCATTTCTCAACAAGATATATTAGGGAGACTCCAATTGCGTAATTGATATAACATATAAGAATACCATCTAATCTAAAAACTTAAACTTATGAGTTTGAGCCTAATTATATTATATTAACTACTCACACTTGTCATTATTATTTCATGTAAGATTTTACTCATATGCAACACATGTATACCCAACAATATTTACTTTGAGCAATTGTGAATCATGTTGAGTAATGTGAAATCTACTTTTGCTTAAATATTATTAATCAAGATTTGCCACATATAAAAGGAATGAATTTATGACTTGAAAAATATGAAAAATTCTTAAATACTATCGGAGTATGGAGAAATAATACTCCCTTCTCCCATATTCATGGTGGACCCCAATATGAATTTAATGAATAGACTCCACCATAAATATGAGATGAGAGAGTATCATTTTTCATACTTCCAAAACACCTACGAATTACTCGAACAATAAATGCAATAAGGTTAATCTGAAAATCAGCATATTTGTTAAGTACAAAGAAAAACATATAGTCCAACAGTAGAGTTGTTAAAGCAATAATTAAACAAGTAGTTTTTTAGTAGTGTAATTTTTTTTTTTTTTTTGGAGAAAATTTAGTAGTGTAATATTAAAATAGAATTATGTCTCTCATTCATACTTATAATCCACATGGATAGGTTCATTATAATCCTTTCTTCCATTTATGATTAATTGTTGCTTCTTCTTCTTATTCTTACACATGTCAGTTTGTCACAATCCCGCGAGATGCTTCTGAAAGTTTCCTAGCCACTATAAAGTCTAGCCACTTGATATTTTGAGCAAATAAAAATTCAAGTCTTTGAAACTGCCTAATCGTTCGGTGAGAAGAACAGAACAGCCATAAGTTCTTCAGAGGCATTAAACTATACGATCCTCTGGTACCTATGCTTTTGACCCTGTCAGGCCGCGTCCCACCAGTATTATAATTTATAAGTTGAGTAATCCTACCGACACAAAAAATTTCATACATTAGAGTCTATAAATTTTTACTCTTTTTTATTTATAACTTTTTTATCTTTTACTAATTATATGCCACATCTTTCTATTAAAAAATTATAAACAAAAAACTATATGCCACATCGATGTGTGAAATTTTCTGTGTGTATAAATTTGCTCTTATAAGTTTTGACGGGTATTCTTGGCTTTGAACTTTGATATCTTTTGTGATATTATATGTCTGTAATTCAACAAGTCTTATCTCTTTTTTCGATACTATCTATGTACTAAAAATTTGACAAGATTATTAATAAACTCTCTCTTTTGGATTGGATAGGTCATGAGGGCTGGCATATCGTTCAATTTAAAGAAACAATAATTCAGCCCAAAAAAAAAATAGAGAAATAATAGCCTCTTCATTTTTGCTTTAATGTTTTAATTATTCAGTTGACGCTTGATGCCCATCTTTTGAATATGTTTACACCGAACCATTATCAAAAGTGAATTTTGCCATTTTGGATTTGTGAATTTTGCCAACGAAGTATAGCTCTATAAAGTAGATATATCATTAAAAATTAGATGATTTAATTATCCAACAAAGAGATGTATTTAACCCTATGTTGGAGAGGAGAAAGAAATGTAATAATTGTCTTTTCCCGGGAGTGTGTGCTAATCATTGTAATTTGAAAATGTAAAGTTAAAAAAAAAAAAAAAAAAAAAAGACATTACATGAAAGCTAAAACCTATATGAAAAAGATGTTAGGCAGAAATGTGTAATGATAAACATGGTTTAGTTTTTCTTCATACTAGGTTCTGTGAAGACAGACGTAGCTCCAACAAAGAGCTAAGAGCCAGGGACAGATATGAAACAAAAATGGAAAAGAGGAAAAGGAAACCCATATAAATAATTGGAGCATAATGAAATATAAAAATAATATAAGATTAAAAAGCAAGCCGAAAGCTTAGGTTATAAAAGTAAAGAACACTGTAGCTGTGTATCCTATATAGCCATATAGTGGGGGTGGCAATAGAGAGGAGAACCTATCTCCAATTTGTAAGGAAGAGGTCAATAGGCATAAGCTTATTTAGAGCTAAAAAACAAATTTTTTTAGCTAAAAAACAATCGGGAATGAGATTTGGGGTCAAAAAGTTGTCACTATATTTAGTAACATATTTAGCCCTGTCAAATGGGAACCAGAACTAGCTAGCATATGAGCCTTAGCCCTCCTATGTCAAATGCCACTTCTTTCTTTTGTTTGATTTAATTAATTCTCAATCGAGGGAAGTGGGCCATGTTTGTTAACTTTGACATGGGTCCCATGAAAAGCTTGATAAGCCCAAACAAACCAATGATTTGGGCTTACTTATACCACGCGTATCCACTCCCACCAAGACCTAATCCTGCGGGCCCATCATCCAATTTCCTCTTCATTTTTTTATTCAAAGAAATTCAGGGCATAAAATTTAACGCAGCTAATGCGACAAAATTCATACGAATCTGTATTATTTAAACAAGTCATAATAATTAGTTGAAAATTTTTTTTTAGTCGCTGTTTAATATGTTGGAGTAAAATAGCTCCAAATATATTTAAAATCAAATTTTTTTTCTTGTTTAATGTGCTTTCCGAAATTTATATACCTTGTGAATATTTTGGCTAAATTGGGCTATATGGATTTGAAATCAGAGGAAATGAAAAATAAATAGTAATATAAATTGTAGGATATGAATTTTAGCAACCAGGATAGATTTAAAACTATAAGAATTTTGCTTTAACAAAAGCGAATTTGGAATAATATCTTATATCTAATCATTTTAAAATACATATTAACATGCCTAAAATTTAACCAATAATTTCATCTATATCGTAATGTGTACTTTTGTACTTTATTATTAAAGTCTTTTCAAACAACAACCTTGTATGTTATTCAAATACTCCAAGAGTTATTTCACGAACATAATAAATTGTTACCATATTTAATTACACTTGAGGTATCAATCTCTCATAAGTCAAAATAAAATACAATAACAATAATAAAATATTAGGCCGAAACCTACCATAATTAAAAACAGTAGTGTTATGAAAATGTTCATCACATTTAGTTATATCCTTAGGCTTTCTCATTTTGAAATGAACCAACAAAAAATTACTCGTCACAATTATTAGTTAATTATGGTAAGAGTTAAGACCGTTCCTTGCACTGTATTTGAATTTTCTTATGAGAGTCACACTCTCTTATAATTGGTGTTCTCACTCTAATAATACAGGGTCACAATCTTGCTCCAAATGGATATAAATACACTCATAATGCTAATATGCTTATCTCTCTCTCACTCTTTGTTGTGGCATGTCTAATCAAAAACTAAACTTTATATATTTGATTATTTATGCCTACTTTACCGAAGAACATTTATTTTGCAGGATAACTTTATCTAAGAACATTGGAAGGTTTAGTACCACTTGGAATGGTTTAATAGTTTAAAGCACCCTTTTATTATATAATTTTCTTATACCTATCCTCTTTGGTCATTATAAATTGCATATCTTGTTTGCATAGCCCACATGAAACTTAATGATGGACAATCACCATAATGCTCTTAGAAGCTTCACTAACAGCTCCATCATGCAATCTAATTTGTAGTTGGGTCTCAAACAATTCCTCACCACTAACCTTTGTTATTTACTTTAGCACTTAGTCACTTTATCAACAATTATAGTCAACATAATATTACTTTGCAAGGGATATTATCTCAGTTAAATGATGATAATCCGACTTATAGGGGCCCTAAAAGATCGTGGTTTCATCATACTTAAAGCTTCATTATAAGAAAATATGCTAAATATATGATTAAGCAATAATCTTCACTAAGACAATGAATTTGAAGAATCAGAAGAAAGATTATCTCAAGCCCCATTCGGAATCTCACACAGAAAGCACCCGTGGTTTCCACAAACTTTTCTTTTCCTCTAATTTTTATTTTATTTTATTTTATCTTTCTCAATCTTTCTTATTGGGTAATTTTATTAGTCGGCCACCATATATTAATATATAATTATAAACAAAGAAGATGACCATATTATTTATGTTGAACTCATCAAAACAATATTATGTATGTTGAAAGTAAACCGAATTAGAAGCCACATAAGTTAAATAGTAATTGACTGCATAAGTTATCAGTTTTTCTAGAACAACAACGATTACCAAAATATTTGTCACAATTTGATAATATATGCAAATATGATTGGTGAACTAATATTTTTACATATATTCATCACTTTTTTTTTCTACTATTCGCAATCACACTTATCAGGATTGTGGCAATAATTCTAACACAAAAGTTTTGTGTATATTTGTCTCATAAGTTATAATAAATTCATGTGGTTTTACTTTGCATAGGAAGGAATAATAATAACTATTTAAAAAAGGCAACTTGGGTAACTAAAAAACACAAGAAATCAGCCAGCGATATATAATTTTTTTCCCCCTCCCTATTCATGTCGGCAAAACCACCTCTAAAGGAGCTGTTCATTGTAAATATTTAATTATTTACCAACTAAGATCTCTGTTTAACTTATTCTTTGTTAGTTTTTATGGAAAACGCTTTTCAAAAAATATTTTATTCATTTTTTTGGTATTTGGTACTGCAAAAAATAAAAATCAACAAAAAAATAATAATTTTTTGTCATAAAAAAAAAAAAAGCCAAAAGAGGAGAGAGAGAGAGGCTTCTAGCTACCACATTTGCTAAAACCCTATTTCTTCTTTCAATTTCCTTTACTCTAGCACATTATAGTGATTTTAATCATTCAAAACCTTTCTCTAAGAGTCCGTCATAGGCATAATTCATTTTCAATATTGCCTCAAAACCTTGTAAAAATTCTTTCCTTGAATTTTAATTACTGATGAACCAGAAATTTATGGTCATCATTTTACAAAGATCGTCATTTACCCTCATAAGACGTTACGCATTTATTACGATCATTGATGACAAAACGTAACTGACGGACCAACGGTCATAGAATGAGTTGTGGCCTCCAAACAAAGATTTTGTAATGCACTTGCCGTTGAGCATAAATGCAGCACATCATTGCCCATTAATGAAACATATAACTATAAAAAAGAAGATAACAGAAGCTAAAATTACACACAAATACTCTATAGAATCACTCTCTACTCATTTTCTCTCTAGGATCTTTTTCCCTTGCTGACTTAAGCATCGGAGGTGGTTTGGCTGACACCACACAGACGTGTTACTCTTCCACCCAGTTCATTTTGCAGGTTTCTCAATTACAGAGACGACCTCATTCACAGCATCATCCATCCGCTACAACGAGGAGCTCAACTATTGATTTTTTGCATCATCAGTTTGGCGCCGTCTGTGGGAAACACTAATCATTCAAGCCATCTCTTCCCGTGACAAAAGAGTTCCTCAAAGTGCGAGATGGAAGCAGAAACTAGACCTCAACCAGATGCTGTGCAACAACAACAAATCCAAGCCCTCTTGACAAATGTGGAAGAGCTGACTCGCCAGAATGAAGAGCTACGAAAGACGATGGAGTCTCAAAACGCAGAACGTTGGGGAACAGGTGAAAACCAAAATAAAGAAGAATCAAATTCTCAAGCCAATAGGCGAGACATAACTTCATGAGAAGATTCTACTAGGGTGGAGAATGAGCTCCACAACATGAGGAAGGAGCTGAATGAACTAAAAAGTGCTATAAAGGACAAAGGCTGAGAAAATCTAGATGGGATGATTCAAAGGACAGACTCACCCTTCACTACTAAAGTACTAAACCATTCCCTCCCACCAAAATTTCGCCTTCCACAGTTGGAGTCATATGACGGTTCCAAAGATCCCTTGGATCATATTGAATCATTCAAGACACTGATGCTATTGCAGATGACCCTAGATGAAGTGATGTGTAGGGCATTCCCAACAACACTGAAGGGAGCAGCCAGAGTATGGATCAACAAGATACCCCCAGGAGCCATTGTAGAATTTGAACAACTCAGTAAGGGTTTTGTTCATCATTTCATTGCGGGGCGAAGGCACAAAAAACCAACTGGCCATCTTCTCAACATTCAGCAAGCAGAAGGAGAATCACTAAGGCAGTACGTCACTCGATTCAATAAGGAGCTGCTGCAGGTAGACGAAGCTGAAGATCAAGTCATCCTAACAACCTTCCAAGCAGGATTGCTACTAGGAGATTTCTTCTTCTCAATTACTAAAAGTCCAGCAAAAACAGTAGCGAAGTTGCTTCACAAAGCCCAGAAGTACATGAATGCAAAGGATGCAGTGCTCGCAAAGGAGATGAAGGGGAAAAGGAAGAGAGATGAAGGAACAAACAACAATCGGGATAAAAAGGAGACACGAGGTGGTGGACAAACCATAGGGAAAAAGAAAGAGCTTCCAGATAGAAAACCCAAGTTCACCAACTTCACTCCTCTAATAATGCCAATTGAGCAGGTCCTTATGCAAATAAGAGAAGATCCTTCCCTGCAATGGTCAAAGCCAATTAGCGCTCCAATAGAAAGAAAAGACAAGAGTAAGTACTGTAGATTCCACCAAGAACACGGGCATCATACTGATGAGTGTACACTTGAAAAACCAGGTGGAAACTTTAATCTAGCAAGGGAAGTTACAGAAATACATCAAAAAGACGGAGCCATACAGGTACCATCGGAAGGACGACCAAGACAAAACTCCGGAGATAGGAGACACCAAACCCCCTACAGGAGAAATAAAGACGATCTCAGGAGGAATAACAGCATGCGGAACGTTGAAATCTCTAAAAAAGGCACAGGAAAGAGAGATAAACAGCGTCCATTCACGGCTCCCTCCAATAAAGATGCCAAGGAATGATGAACCCGATATTGTCTTCTTACAAAGAGACAGTCGTGGCATCAGGCAACCCCATGACGATCCACTTGTAATCATGCTTAAAGTAGAAGAGTTCAACATCCACCAGGTGCTCATTGACAATGGAAGCTCAGCAAATATCATCTACTTGCCCGCATTTCAGCAAATGAAGCTTGATAAGAAGAAGATCAGGCCTTTTCACCTCGCCTCTGGTAAGCTTCATAGGGGATAGGATCCTCTCTAAAGGCATCGTCACTCTAACTGTGATTGTAGGAACTAATCCGACATAGGTCACCAAGGAAATTGATTTCCTTATAATTGATTGTCCTTCAACATACAACATCATCTTGGGAAGACCTGTACTCAACAAACTAAGAGGAGCAACGTCAACATATTACTTGAAAGTGAAGTTTCCAACAGCACATGGGGTAGGAGAAATCAAAGGAGACCAAGTTTTGGCAAGAGAGTGCTATCAAGCTGCCTTAGCATTTGGAGAGAATCACACATGGGTGATCAACGAACCAGAGCCCATTCCTGAATCGTCAGAAACACCACAAGAAGTGGAGATCATCCCAAGAGACTCGACGAAGATATTAAAGATTGAAACAGCACATCCAGCCCCTGAGAAAGAGAAAATGACCTCCTTCTTAAGGGCAAACTAAGATGTTTTCACTTGGAAACACGAAGATATGTCTGAGATTGATAGGAAGATCATACAGCATCATCTTAACATTAACTTGGAATACGAACCTGTACAGCAAAAGCGGAAAGTGTTTGCACCAAAACGCAACAAAGCTGTAACTAAAGAAGTAGAGAAACTACTAGAGGCTGATTTCATCAGGGAAGTCTTCTATCCAGAATGGCTTGTAAACATGGTTATGATAAAGAAGAGTAATGGCAAGTGGAGGATGTGCATCAACTTCACAGACTTAAATAAGGCTTGCCCAAAAGATAGCTTCCCCTTACCAACGATTGATCAACTGGTAGACTCGACTGCTGGACACAGGCTCTTGAGTTTCATGGACACATTTTCTGGATATAACCAGATTCTCATGGACAAAGACGATCAAGAGAAGACCTCATTTGTTACCAGCCAAGGGTTGTACTGCTATAAAGTTATACCCTATGGACTAAAGAACACAGAAGCCACCTACCAAAGGTTCGTGAACCACATGTTCTCTCATGAGATTGGAAGGAATGTGAAGGTGTACGTAGACAATATGCTGGTAAAAAGCAAGGCGAAGCCAACCACTTGGACGATCTCAAAGAAACCTTTAGCACACTACGTAAGTACAATATGAAATTAAACCCTACAAAGTGTGTTTTTGCCGTTGTTTCAACGAGGTATAGAGACAAATCCAGACAAAGTAAAAGCAATAATCGAGGTCAAATCACCAAAGACAATGAAGGAGGTGCAGAGCCTGACAGGAAAGGTTGTAGCCCCAAATAGATTCGTCTCTAGGGCAATGGATAAGTGCATGCCATTCTTCAAGGTATTGAAAAAACTTTTCGGTGGACTGACGAATGCGAGAAAGCTCTTACCAAGTTAAAGGAGTACTTGATGAAGCCACCTCTGCTAAGCCCCTCGGTGATGGGAGAGAAGCTGTACCTCTACTTGGCAGTATCCAATATTGCGGTAAGTTCAACACTGATCAAAGAAGAAGGAAACGTGCAAAAGCCCGTCTATTACACCAACCAGGCATTTCAGGGTGCAGAGGCGAGTTACCCAATGATGGAAAAGATAGCTTTCGCGTTGTTGGTTGCCTCTAGAAAGCTCTGTCCTTATTTCCAAGCACACCTCATTGTCGTCATGACAGATCTACCCATAAGAAAGACGATGAACAAAATGGATGTAGTAGGATGACTCATCCAATGGGAAATTGAGTTGGGCCAATTCGACATTGAATATCGGCCTTGAGCAGCAATCAAAGCCCAAGTGCTAGCAGACTTCATTGCAGAGTTCACTTACCCTTATAAGGAAGAAGAACCTTCTATGGAAACATGAACGGTCCAAACAGATGGGTCTACAACAAGGAAAGTAGGAGGGGTAGGAGTTGTGCTCATATCTTCAAAAAAAGAAACATTGAAGTATGTAGTCCGATTATAGTTCCCAGCAACGAATAACGAGGCAGAATACAAAGCATTGCTGACAGGGCTAAGCCTAGCAAAAGCTCTAAGAGCAAAAAGAATCTTATCGTCCAAGCTGATTCTAAGCTAATAATTGGACAAGTGAAGGGAGATTACGAAGCCAGAGAAGAAAGGATGCAGAAGTACTTGAAGATCGTCTAACGACTCTCACAACACTTTGAAACCTAGACTTTGTGCAAATCCTAAGAACCAAAAACGCAGAAGCTAATTTCCTAGCAAGATTGGCCTCGTCAGAAAACTACAAGGCAACCTCTGAACTATGTGTAGAGATAAAGGGGCAGCCAAGCACAGAAGGTGGGTAAGTTCTGAAGATAAAAGAACAAGACGAGTGGATGACTCCCATCATCCGTTAATTGAAAGAAGGATGGCTCCCCGAAGATAAAATGGAAGCAAGGAAGATACAAATCAGAGTAGCTTGCATCGTCATTATTGACAACGTGCTCTACAGATGAGGATATTCACTCTCATATCTAAGATGCGCCAGTTCTGAAGAAGCAGATTATGTGCTGCACAAGATATACGAAGAAATCTGTGTAAATCACGATGGGGCAAGATCCTTAGCAGGAAAGGCACTCAAAGCTGGATATTACTGGCCAACCCTATAGAAAGACGCATACAATATCATCAGAGCATGCAACAAGTGTCAACGCTTCACAAATATCCAGACAAGACTAGGAGAGACGATGATACCCATATCCTCACCATGGCCCTTCACCCAATGATATATTGATATCATGGGTCCCTTCCCTTTAGGGAAGAAGCAACTCAAGTTTCTGATCGTCGCAATTGACTATCTCACAAAATGGGTAGAAGTTGAGCCAGTGACGACAATAACAGCGGCTAAAGTCACAAGCTTTGTATGGAAAAACATCATCTACAGGTTTGGAGTCCTACAAATCATAATATCAAACAATGGAAAGCAGTTCGACAACCCCAAGTTTCGAAAATTTTGCCAAGACTTGGGAATCAAGAATCACTACTCTTCTCCAAGACACCGTTAGACCAACGGCCAGACAAAAGTGACAAACATAAGTTTGCTCAAAATTATCAAAAGTAGACTTGAGGGGGCAAAAGGGCATGGCCTGAAGAGCTACAAAACGTCCTTTGGGCATATAGGACGACCATAAGAATCCCAACAGGAAAAACACCATTCAGAATGACATTTGGCACTAAGGCCGTCATACCAGTGGAAGTAGGACTAGTGAGCTTCCAAGTAAAAAAATATGAAGACCAGAAGAATCAACAGGAGCTTAACAGCAATCTGGACCTAATCGATGAAGTTAAAGAAAAAGCTATGAAGACTAGAAGAAGTAGGACTGGTGAGCTTCCAAGTAAAAATTTATGAAGACCAGAAGAATCAGCAGGAGCTTAACAGCAATCTGGACCTAATCGATGAAGTTAAAGAAGAAGCTATGAAGCGAATGGCCAAACACAAAGAAACAATGGCCAGGTACTACAACAGAAAGGTTAAGGTAAGAAGGTTCAACACAGGAGACCTCGTTTTTAGGAAGGTGTCACAGGCAACAAAGGACCCATCTTAAGGAAAATTGAGACCAACCTAGGAAGGCCCCTATGAAGTAATCCTTTATTCCAGAGAAGGCTCCTACTACCTGAGGTCTCTAAACGGCCAAGAATTGCCTCAATCATGGAACATAGAACACTTGAAGAAATACTACTTGTAAGGAACGCTTTACATTTTTAAGTTGCTTAATCTTCATATAAATATGTAATGACAACCATCACTTTCATCATGCATAAGATCAATAATACATAAAAGCATTATTAATGTGTATTTATCAATGATTATCCATGACTTGTCAATACATATTTAACAATGATTATCCATGATCTATCACTATCAAAACGTGTGCAACGATTAGGAGTCATCCTTGGGAGATGTCTCAAGGATCTCCGTCATTAAAATTTCAAATTAAAAGCTATTTTCACACAACCAACGGCATCATAGCCATTGAAGTTGTTCATACACAACTACCAAAGTCGACTAAATCAAAGTTGTTTAAACATAACCAACATAATTGTCATTCAAGACAAAACAAAAACTGGTTAACCTAAAAGACGCTCCAATACCACGACCTTAAGTCATGAGTAGAGTGCAACACCGTCATTCAAACTTAACTCAATGAAAAACTGTTCAAACACAGCTAAAAATACTAAGTTGTTCAGACACAACTAGCATTGTCATTCAAACATAACTCAATGAAAAGATGTTCAAACAAAACTAAAAATACTAAATTGTTCAAACACAACTAGCATCATCATTCAAACATGACTCAATGAAAAGCCGTTCAAACAAAGCTAAAAATACTAAGTTGTTCAGACACGAGTTACATCGTCATTCAAACATGACTCAATAAAAAGCTGTTCAAACACAGCTAAAAATACTAAGTTTTTCAAACATGACTAACATCGTCATTCAAACATGACTCAATAAAAAGCTATTCAAACACAGCCAAAAATACTAAGTTGTTCAAGCACAACTAACATCGTCATTCAAACATGACTCAATAAAAAGCTATTCAACACAGTCAAAAATACTAAGTTGTTGAAACAAAACTAACATCGTCATTCAAACATGACTCAATAAAATGATGTTCAAACACAACTAAAAATACTAAGTTGTTCAACAACTAACATCGTCATTTAAACATGACTCAATAAAAAGATGTTTAAACACAGCTAAAAATAATAAGTTGTTCAAACACAACTAAGATCTTCATTCAAATATGACTCAATGTATAGCTGTTTAAACACAGCTAAAGAATACAACTAAGGTTGTCATTCAAACATGACTCAATAAAAGCTGTTCCGACACAACTAAAAACACTTAGTTGTTCAAACACGACCAAAGATCATCGCTAAGCTAGTCAAATATGACTCAATAAAAAAAATCATCCCACGGTGACTGATGGTTAAAAGCTGCTCAAATGCAGGCTAAGCATAAAAGTTGTCTCAATACAACTAACATCGTCGTAAAGGGTTGTCCAAGCATAAAAGAGTTGTTTACTACAACTAAAAGCAGGAAATCCATAAACCTATCTATCATTGTCAAAGGAATTATTTAGTTTCCCAAAACAACAGGCCCAAAAGGAATTGTTTAGTTGCCCAAAACGACAGGCCCCAAAGAGAAATATTGTTCTTGCCTTACAAGAAAAAAAAAGGTAGAAAGAATAAAAGATTACTGCTCATCAAAGACAAGGTCTGTAGGGGTTGCAACAGTGGCCTCCTTCATTCCTTGAGCAACGTCTGTGGCTTCCTCCGTCACATTCTCCGTTGTAGCCTCAGAAGGACGATCAGACATAAGCTCTTTTTCAACTTCCTCAACAGCCAAACGTAGTACTTGCATAATTCATCAGAGTACTCATTGGAGTCTTTAAAATCCTGTACCGCCATGGCCCCAACATTCTATAGCTTCAGCTCCATGTCACCAATCTGCTTGTCCTTTAGCTTGCAAAAGTCCTTCTCCACTTGCAAGCTTTTCTCCAAGGTTGCCACACGCTCCTTGTCATTCTCAGCTTCAGCAGCGAGGATGGCAACCTTATTCTTGAGCGTTTCATTCTGTCTTGAACTTCGGCATCACCAGCTTTCGTGGGATCTTTCTTAACGACATCACCAGCTTTCTTCTTGGACAAAAGGCCACTGATGGTTCTACCCTTGGCCTTCTTCTCTTGAACTTCGGCTAATATTTGCTTACTAAACCTAGTCGTCATTCCCGAAAGGACGAAGAAAAGGACCAAAAAAAAAGAGAGAAAGAGAGGACAAAAGGGAAAGAAGCACTTACTCTTTTTCACAACTTCCAAGTCTTTTCGAACCTTAGTAGACGGTTACGGGCCCAAGAAATGAAGAAATAAAGATTAAGAAGAGACAAGCTTGTCAAAATCCTTGACGGTCTCTAAATATTCCCTTATTTTTTTAACACAAAGCTGGTACCTCTTCTTCAGACGAGGATACTAGGCAACTGCAAAACAAGAATACGAGTAAGTCACATATCACCGTTACTCCTAGAAAAAGGTAAAAATAGTTAAAAAGACGAGGAAGACGCACCAGACACGAAAGCTCCCTAACTACAAAAAACTTGGGGGCTTCGTCCAAGTCCTCACTAGGGATGAACTCCCAACCACTTCCACAGATAAAAAAAAGAAATTTGGCTTCCAGTTTCAGAGAGATGAGGGGTAATCGAGGATTAACCTAGAAGCCCTATCCCACTACTTAAACTCATAATAGTCGGGGTCCTTAGACTTTCTCAGATGATAAAAATGGAGGAATTTGTGCCTCCTAATGACGTCACCCTCATTGGCAGACATCCATACCACCATGCAAGAAACAAGGATTCGCCAAGAGTTAGGCATCAACTACGCCGGAGCAAGATGCAAATAGGAAAAAAGTTCCTTAACAAAGGGATGAACAGGGAAACAAAAGCCACTGGTAAAATCGGCCTCGTAGAAACAAACCTCATTAGCATACGAGTGACAAGCTCTTTTTTCATCACTCGGGATCCTAATTTAACAGAATCAGGGAACTGAAATCTATCCCTGATTTGCTTCTCATCCTTTTCGGAGAGAGAACACGAGATGTTCCAAGCCTTATAGGGGGTAGAAACAGAAGTGGCCTCTGAGACCACATGATCATCAAACGAGGATAACCTCGTCTCCAGGTCATTTGGCCTTACCTCGGACATCCTTAACAACCTAGCTACCTCAGTAAAATGGGAAACTAAAGGAAACAAGGAAGGGATGACAGAAGTATACAGACAGTCCTTCCCTACGAAGGAATTGGTCCCCTCAAGATGCTCCCCCTCTACGGACTCAATTTAACTACATAAAATGGGCAAAAAAGAATGCTATGGAAGGACAATCTGCTCTAACAGTAGAATAATCTACCATGGAAGAACCAGAAAAGAAGGAGAAGCACGAAGGACTTACCAGGAAACGCAGAACAAAGAAAGGAAGCTCGGAGGAGAAACAGACCCTAGAACAAAGAATTGAATAAGGAAAAATACAGAAGAAAGGAAAGAGGAGAAAAACGCAAAACAAGTGGCCAAAACTCATGCGGGAAAACTGAGACATGTTCGCACGTCGAACACATCCTAGCCATACGCCTAGCACCCAACCACCCAGACATCAAATCGCCATAAATGCGCAACACACGGAATACGAAGCGTCAGACGAATTTGTTCTTATCTCGTCTAAAAGACGAGATAATGAACAAGGGGGCAGCTGATGAACCAGAAATTTATGGTCGTCATTATACAAAGATCGTCATTCACCCAGAGAAGACGTTACGCATTTATTACAATTATTGATGACAAAACGTAACTGACAGACCAACGGTCATAGAATGAGCTGTGGCCTCTAAACAAAGATTCTGTAACGCACTAGCCGTTAAGCATAAATGCAACACATCATTGCCCATTAATGAGGCATACAACTAAAAAAAAGAAGATAACAGAAGCTAAATGTACACACAAATACTCTACAGAATCACTCTCTACTCATTTTCCCTCTAGAATCTTTCTCCCTTACTGACTTAAGCATCGGAGGCGGTTTGGCTGACGCCACACCGGCGTGTTACTCTTGCACCCAATTCATTTTGCAGGTTTCTCATCTACAAAGACGACCCCATTCACGGCGTCATCTATTCGCTACGACGAGGAGCTCAATTGTTGATTTTTTGCATCATCAATTACCATGGTCTAAATATGTTTTAAAATCCCTCTCAATGTCAATAGGAATTGATCACGATCCAATACATCTTAAGGTCAAGATTAGTTCTCATTTTAGTGTCTCCTTATGTTTATAAAGTTTATATGTTAAAATATATTTTCATTTTAATTTGAAGATGTAGATATGTTTTCTAGCTATAAGGGTCTGTACACATCTCTTAAAGTTGCATACACATGCTTCTATATGTATACGCAAATAAAGAGATGCGTTTGCAATCACATTTTTTTTCTTCCAAAATGTAAAACCTAGTTTCCATTTGTTTATAAATTTAGGGTCTATTTGGGAAGAGCTTATTTAGCTGAAACTAAAAACTTTTTGCTAAAAGTACTGTAGATAAAAGTAAAAAGTAGCTGAAATAGTACAGTAGAACCTATGAATAGTACCAAAAAGTACAATATGACTTATAAATAGTAGAAAAAATAAGCTAAATAGTAGAAAAAATAAGCTAAATAGTAAAAAAAAGTTGACTTTTTAAGCCAATGCCAAACGCAATCTTAGCGTATATTTTTGGTGATATCAATTCGTCTAGGTACACTTCCTGCTTCCTTATTTTCAGTCCTGTACAATCTTCCAAAGAATGAAAATATTTAAATTTTGTGAAAAATTTAATTTATGTTCAATGGTGAGTACTCATACCCTAGGAATGCATACAAGCTCAAGCATTTGAATGACTAGATGTTGCGTATGCTACAAGGATAACTGTGTATAAATGTCAATAAGTTATTTATGCAAACATGTCTCCTTGTGTATACAAATTGTTTTTGAAGAAGATTTACTTGCTTTGTTCCATTCATAATTGAGAATCAAAGATTTTAAGATGTTAATCAAGATAAACTGGGGTGTATGCCTTTAATATCCATTGTCCAAGCTAACATCAAAATACTAATTATTTTCAGTGTAAGTTAACATCAAAATATTTTAAAGATAATTTTCAAAAATTATAACCATACACACAAGAATAAGTCTTTTTTTTTTTCCAAAATTTTTTTCTTGTATTAGATGTTGGGACCATGCTAATTTATTGAATAAAAAATTCTAGGATCACACATTTTCTCACACCATTTACCACAACTATTATATATGGTTGACTGCGAGTGGTGAAAATGGGTGTAATTCAGTTGCGGATTTAAAATAACTTAGGGGTGGAAAAATTTGACATGACCCGCAAACCCAACACAACTAACCCGTTTATAAACAGGTCATGGGTTGAGGCTAAACGGTTTCGGGTCATTTTTGGGTTGACACGGCTAACCCGTTTAATAAACGGGTGAAGTCCATGTTTAACATGCGAACTCATCTGATCTGTTTAGCTTATTAAGTTATTAGTTTTTTTAAAATATATTATTGCTTAATTTATGGTTGTTTTTATATGTTTATTACTATATTTATGGTTGTAATTGTATTTTAATTTTAGATATATAAAAATTGATAAAATTTATATATGTTAGGTATGACCTATTAATCAAATATATTATTAAATGGGTTATTTGTATTGACTTTTACATGACTTATCAATTAAACGAGTTAAACGTGTCAAGTCGGGTCGACCTGTTTAATAAACAGGTCGTGTTCAAGTTGAGGATTCCTGACACGTGTACTAAACAGGTCAAGTTCAGGTCAATTCATTTAGTCGAATACTCATGACTTGACACAACACAAACTCGACCCGCGAACACGAATTTCTACCCCTAAAATAACTCTTATTGAATTGAGTAAGTTGTGAAACAATCACAAAGTGCCAAAAAAGTAGGCAAAACAGACACTGTTTTTGTGACGTCTTGCTTTGTTTTATATTTATTTATTTTTCTTAGTTCACTGTTTCTTCAACTTAAAATTACATTTGGAGAGGAGAAAGAAAAAGAAAAGTGAATGCATCATTCAACTTTTAATATTAGCAAGCATGTGTAATTAAATGAGGAAAACTGTAATTTCCCCCATAATTGTCTGTAGAAAACCAAGACCCGCGTGATACTTTAGCCTAATAAAGAACTCTTAATTGTAGGTTGAGTTGACAATCTTTTGCATTTTACTTTGATTAGACATAATTAAACCGAAAGCATTATGAAATGATTCTATCAAATTCTCCTATTAATAATATAATATGTGAAATAAACTATGGATATAATAATAAAATCAATCTAATCATCATGAAATTAAGTGGGGACATGAGGAAAAGAGATAGTAAAGCAATTCACTTTGGAAGTTCTTAAATAAATAAAGTTTAAGCACTAAAAACCTGAATAATCTGATATGTCAATGGAAAAAGAAGGTGTCTAGTGTGACAAACGCAATACAAAGTTTAAAGATGAAAGTGACTCCATTGTGAAGTTTAAATGTTTTTATTTTTTTTTTTGAGAGAATAGAAAAATGCCGAAGAAAAAATGTAATTGGCTATGTATAATTTAAATAGTTCTTTGCTCAAATATTCTTTTTTCCCTTCACAAAGTGCTTTCTTATTAAAAGCAGAATGAACATTCATAAATGAGTAATTTTAAAAGCAATCTAGGAATAATATAATATGTCACTTGTAGGTTATAAAGGTTAACTCGGAAGAAGTTAGATGTCTTCTTTCCCAACTCCCAAGCCTTTCCCACCTTTTTTTTTTTTTTTAATTAGTACATCTACAACTATTTTAATCTTTAATGTTTTATTTTTTAACAAAAGTTAGAATATATATAGTAGGTGATGTAGAGAACGATCAATCTAAATGATTAGTATAGAGAATGTCTCCTCAAAGAATGCCCATGGCGTCCAATTATAAATGGCTGTCTTAAAATTATTCCAGGGCAAAATGTGCATGGTTTAGTGAAAATAATATTCTCTGACACAAACAGTGTTTTAGTTTTAGTGAACTCGGGTTTGCCGCTCTATAATAATAATAATTTTTTATCATCAAGAAAAAAAAGTTACTTAGTTTTTGGTAGAAGCAAAAAATGAACCAACATTTTATTAATTAAGCTATATTGCTTGTAACTTCATGCATATGCATAAATACACTTAAAGATATACAATAAGATGCATAATAAAATTACTATATATATAATTTAAATACTCTTTAAAAAATTTTGTAAAGATATTATTAGGTATAAAATGTAAATTGTCAATGTTTTTTTTTATATTATTATTGTGAACCCCTTTTTTTTATTCATTTATTGTAAACTCTTTGATTTTTATACTTAATAACTCACTTGGATGAATATTTATGATGTGGTCCCACATTTGATTCTAAAATCAAGAAATAAAACTCTTTAAAAATAAATAATTTAGGACACATGGCACAAAATCGGAACTCTAATTTGGAATTCTAATTTGAGTTTCTCTCTGCTTCACCTATTATTATATATACTAGTGTGTAACCTTGTGCATATGCACAGATACATTTAAAAATAATCACAATTACATATATATATATATATATATATATATAATTTAGAATCTAATTAAATCTAAACTCTTCTGTTGTTGCATTCAATAATTTACTTGCCAAAAAAATTAAAAAATTAGATGGAACACATGCGCAAAATTGAACTCCAATTAAAATTCAATTTAGAATCTAATTGAATTTAAACTCTTTAATTTTTGCATCTAATAATTCACTTGACACACAAATTTAAAAATTAGATGAGACACGTGGCGCAAAATTAGACTCCAGTTTAAAATTTAATTGGATTTTCTCTTAGTTTTGGCTATTAATATATATATATATATATATATATATATATATATATATATATGACTTATAAACTTGAATTTTATTTATTTATACAAAAAAACTCATAAATATAAAATCATTCAAAAATTATTTTTTATGATTTACTTATATTGGACTCCTCATTTTTTACACTAAATTAACTCATTTGACACAAAAATTAAAAAAAAACTCAGATTAGATGGGACACATAGTACAAAATTAAACTCTAATTGAAATCCAATTTTTACATTGAATTAACTCACTTGACACAAAAATTTTAAAACTTAGATTATATGGGACACATTACGTAAAATTAAACTCTAATTTAATTCCAATTTGAAATCTAATTGGATTTTCTCTTAGCTTTACCTATTATTATATATACAAACTAATGTGTAACCCCGTGCATATGCACGGATAAATTTAAAAACAATCACAATTACATATATATATATATATATATATATATATAATTTAGAATCTAATTAAATCTAGACTCTTTTGTTTTTGCATTCAATAATTTATTTGCCACAAAAATTAAAAAATTAGATGAAACACATGCGCAAAATTGAACTCCAATTAAAATTCAATTTAGAATCTAATTGAATTTAGACTCTTTAATTTTTGCACCTAATAATTCACTTGAAATACAAATTTAAAAATTAGATAAGACACATGGCGCAAAATTAGACTCCAATTTAGAATTTAATTGGATTGTCTCATAGTTTTGGCTATTAATATATATATATATATACACACACACACACACACATATATATGACTTATAAACTTGAATCGTTTTTAGTTATACAAAAAAGGCTCATAAATATAAATGGATTGTCTCATAGTTTTGGCTATTAATATATATATATATACACACACACACACACACACATATATATGACTTATAAACTTGAATCGTTTTTAGTTATACAAAAAAGACTCATAAATATAAAATCATTAAAATATTAAAATTTTTATGATTTACTTATATTAAATTTCTCGTTTTTTACACTAAATTAACTCATTTGACATAAAAATTTTAAAAATTAGATTAGATGGGACACATGGCACAAAATTAAACTCTAATTGAAATCCAATTTTACATTGAATTAACTCACTTGACACAAAAATTTAAAAACTTAGATTAAATGGGACACATGGCGTAAAATTAGACTCTAATTTAATTCCAATTTGAAATCTAATTGGATTTTCTCTCATTTTTATCTATTATTATTATTATTATTATTATTATTATTATTATTATTATTATTATTATTATTATTATTATTATATATAGATATATAGATTAAAACCCACAAGTTGTGTTTGATATTTATATATTAATATATGACCTATTTTGAATAGTGGGTCACTAAGCAATGCTTCCTCCCCTAACAAAATAGTGGGTCTTGTTAATTTAATTATGATGAAATCCACCATTTATGTAAGAGGATGAAACATTACTTTCAGAATATTGAATAATTTTCCTATTATGAGGGGAAAAAAATCCCTTCCTCTTAATATTAGGCTTTGTACTAACTAATATTAAATTTATGATGAGACTTACCATTCATGTGATAAGGAGGTATTGCTCTAGAAATATTAAATCATTTTTCATTGATTTAGGCATTGAACTTTTGATTTGAACATTTAACCCCTACACTTTAGTTTTTTTAATAAGTTAAACATTTTGCTAGTAATGTCCATTGAAGAGTAACATATTTCCCCTAAAAAAAAAGAGTAACATATTTAATCACATGATATAAATAGTTTAATCCACGTCATCATTAATTTATAATTTTTTATTATTATTATGTACACAAGTATGTAATTAAATGTCAATTTTAATAAATAGTAATAATAAAAAGTCTAATTGACAAAATTAAAGGGCAATGGATTAATTTTTTAAATTGAAAGATTAAAGACTAAATTGAAGTTCACGTCAAAGTCTAAGCATGCTATTTTTAAAATAATAAAAAAACCATTAAAAATATAGCTTAATTTTACTATGACCTATTTTGTAATTGTTTGTTATAGAGAGAATGGATTTTATGAGATATCTTTCTCACAACAGGTAAGAGTAGCAAGATTCACACATATTGTGAAAAAAATATCTTACAAGGCCATTTCATGAAATAATTCTCTGCACGTTAGATATGTACGTAAGCAAATGGTTTTTTTTTAAATGAAAAAATATTTTGTTGCTGCAGAATTAGAGAAGATTTCCTAGTATCGGACTCGACCCATTAGTTTGATCGTCACCTTTTGTTTTACGGGTAACTTTGTGAATGAAATTTCAAAAGGTTTATGTTTATTTGGAGAATCTATTATATAGTAGGTTTGATCATGCTTTTGTCCATGTGGACAAGGACCTTTTGTGGGTTCCTCTCTCCCTAATGATTGCCTATTACGGTATTACCTATTAAATAAGTTCAAATGAAAGCTTTTAAAAGCCTTTTAAAAAAACAAAACACAATAAACTTTATATTCCATCAAGTATCATGGTGCAAATATGATGTATCTATTTGATAGCGACAAGTTGAACAAATAAACAAAAAATATATATATCAATATGAACAATCTCTTAAAAGCTTGAGGCAGCATTTCACAGGTCATGGTATAATTATTGTGACGAAAGAAGTGACTTATATGAGAAAATATATACTTCTTCCACACACACCACTACGATGGAGCAGCTCACTCAGTATGAGAGACAGAATCTGTGTGGGTCATGTCTCCCACTCCTTTAAATTTATTTTTTTCCTATTTAAAAATCTTCATGAGCTCAAATAGCAGTTTGTTTATGATTTCGCATAAGTTCAAAGCTTTGATTAGACAGTTGTGGGGATGGTACTTTTCCATGATTAAAAGCGCATTTGTCCAAAACACTTTTTATTATGATTCGAAGAGAATACTTTATTGATATCAACTTTGATAGGACACGATTCTCCAAAAAAAAAAAAAAACTTTGATAGGACACAATCTCATTATAAATTGTTTAAATTTTCACTATTTTTATAGTATATGTTGGTAAATATTATTGGCCGAGGTCATTCATGGAAGTGCGTAAACAAAATAAAGATAGATATGTTACTAATTAACTTAGCTTAATTTTATAAAGTTAAATGATTGGTATTTTTACTTGAATTTGAATGGTTAGCATTGCTTTTAACATTTGTTATCTCTTGCATAAAAATTTAAAAAACTTTAACCATTATCAACAAAAAAAAAAAAAAAAGAGAATAAATAACCTTTAACCACTTTAATATCTTAAATTATTTCAAAATCTCATGCATATAGGTGAAAATGAGCGAAGCCCATTCCCCTTCTTCCACCATCCCTATACACACTATCACATAAATATTAATATAATAAGACTTAAATTTATGAGATTCATTCTATGATGATTGTATTTTTATTATTAGATTAAAAGGTTTATTTGTTTTTAATTAGGCAAGTTGTTTGATGATAAAAACCTTTACCAATAACAAATTGTTATCATAAAATAAAATTTGATAATATTGGTCACATGCATAGATATATAAATTTTATTATGTATTTCCAAGGCAATCATTTGACCATTTGAAATATTTTTAACTGCCAAAGACTTCTTGGCAGCTATTGGATAATATAGACCAGCATCTTGAACAAAGGTACCCGCTCTCCTTGGCCTCAAGTACAAAAAAATATTACATCCAATAAAGAAAAATGACATCGGTGACAAACATCTACTTAGTCAATTTCAATAAATAGTCTTCAATTTTTGTATTGCTTCACTTCCCTTTGTAGTGACAAGATTCTTACAAATTTGCAATTAACTTTTATACACACACACGCATTTAGAATTTTGGGATAATTACAGTAAACTAACATGTGGTATAGCCTGTTTTCACTTTGCCTATCCGTGGTTTAAAACTTTAGACTTTGCCCACCTGAGATAACTTCTGTTAGGGATCTGTTACCCACCTCTCCTTTTGCCGTTAGAAAAACACATTTTTAGGAAAAAACAAACATAACAAAAATAAAAAAGTTAGGGTTTTGATTGCTTAAAAACTTCTATAGAAACAAAGTGGAGGAATAGCACACAAACCCCACTTTGATCTTGGCTTCTCTCCCCACTGTGGCTAGGATTCAAAGTGGGTTTGAAGTTGGAATTGGGGGTGGGTTTGCCATTGTGGTTGGGTTTCATTTGAGCTGCCTCAAATGAAACTCCATGGCCAACCCTTCAAGCTCGTTTCCCTCAATCATCGAAGCCACCTCAGCAGCGAGCTCCTTCTCACCAAAAAACCTTACCAAGCCCTCACCAATCCTGAGCTCTCACTCCAATCTCTGAAGCTTTCCCAGGCCGAGCCTCCATCGGACCTCCATGGCCAACCCTTCAAGCTCCCACAATAAATCTCACCGAGCCCTCTCTCTCACTCTAAACCCAAGCTCAATCTCTCTAAACTCTTGGCCTGAGCTCTCTCTAAACCCATGTTCTCTCATCTCTAAAACTCTCTCAAACGAACTCCATGGCCGCCCCCCTCAAGCTCACCCCCTCACATCAACATCGCAACCTCAGGCGGCCTCGCCTCATCAAACCCTCACCAAACCTGAGCTCCCTCTCTTTAATCTCTAAAACCCTCTCAGGCTGAGCCTCCCTTGGACTTCCCAGGTCAACCATCTCCAATCATCAACCACCACCACTCCATGATGGTTCCT
The DNA here is from genome assembly GCF_040712315.1 of Castanea sativa. Classification (NCBI taxonomy): domain Eukaryota; kingdom Viridiplantae; phylum Streptophyta; class Magnoliopsida; order Fagales; family Fagaceae; genus Castanea; species Castanea sativa. Next base: position 24,399,890 of record NC_134022.1, on the reverse strand, counting down.
CTACTCTTTGCGTCTTGGCCTAACTCGAATTTTGGGGGTTTGTTAATGATGGGTTTGGGTGAATTTTCCAGAGGGTTTTCTTGTGTTGGATTGTGAATTAAGTTTTGGTTTGATAAAGGGGATTGATTGAAAGGTTGGGATATAAAAATCTGAAATGGGTTGTGGGAAGAAGGGATGAGTGAGACAGAGAGAGAAATTAGAGATTGAGAGAGAGATGCGAGTGAGATAGAGAAATGATGAACCAAATGTGTTGGCTTGTCCATTTGATCTTGTTTTGATACACATCTTGTTTCTCTGCAAACCCCCCCCCCCTCTTTGATCTTGTTTGTTTGAGTTTTTTTTGTTATTTTTTGTTTTTAGATGAGAGAGACATAAAAGTAAAGATAAAATACATTTTTACCCCTGATTTTAATAGAGGTGGGTAATGGATGGGTAACAGATTGAGGTTCAGGTGAGCAAAGTGTAAAGTTTTAAACCACGGGTAAGCAAAGTGAAAACGGGTCATACCACAGGCGGGTTTACTGTAATTATACCTAGAATTTTTCATGGCATTCCTTTGCGTTCGAAGGCATTGTGTAAATTTCATTATAAAAAATAATTTTAAAATACCTTATCATAAAAGAAAAAAGATATTTGAGATTAACTTACCCATATAGTAAAATCTTGATGAGTAGTAACTCAATAGATTTATGTCTTATGAAATGGAGATCACTAATTTGAATCCCCTTCTTCCTCTTTGCTTAAAAACTCACTTATCAAATAAATAAAATTTTAGCTCTAAATTGGTTTGCAACTATCTTCCTCCTACTCATTATGTGCTGATTGACTTGACCGGCCATGTGTAGTTTTAGTTAGATAACTTTTTTAATGAATCATGACTTATTTAAATAAATAAATAATACACAAAGTCATAGACAATCTTATAAATTGCCACATAGAGGATAGAACAGATAGGCTAAACTTTGTCCTACCAAATGTGTGTGTGGGTGTAACTTTTAATAATATTACACTACTTCATAACTTTTTATTTGGTATTTTTTTCAACATATTTACTATTAGAAATCTCAAGAATATTGGAGATTAAAAAAATATCGCATTTATAAAATTTTAATTTTTTTATTTTGAAATTATATTCAAAATATGAGTTTATGGATTGAATATTAAATAATCTCTAATTCACATTGCATGCAAAATAAAAACAAGGAGACATGTAATCCAATGGTAGAATTTTCAAATATTAATTCAAAAATTAAGTGGTGTAATATTTATAAAAAATCACACTAGCTAACTATATTTTTTAAATTGTCCTTAATATGATTATAGGTAGACTCACACCAATACTAACATAGTCACTTTTTGTTTAAAACAATCACCATATTTGATTTTTTAAAAGTTCACCAAATTTCTTAATTTGATTTATCTTGGAGTTTCAACTTTCAAAAGTAACAATCAAAATTTTGAAAGGTATAAAATGAATAATAAACTCATGTGAAAAGTATATTATTCCAATCAAAACTTAACAAAGTGTCAAAAAAAATTGAATTCATAGCATTTTTTTTCTTTTTAGAAAAAATATAAATTTTTTATTTTGAGAAGATTATATATATATATATACACACACACATGATTAATCAAGATGGATTGAAAGTGCCAAGATATCAACCCACCTGGCAGCATAGCCACATGGCAATAATGAGCCTGCATAGTGACGGCATCATAGTGCTAGGTGAGCTGATGATAGTGTAACACTTTCAATCCATTTAGGCTACTCGTGTGAGTTTTTAAATATATTTGAACTTTAAATAAAAAAGATGTAAATGTTTATAATAAGATGACAAACTTTAAGAAATTGGACAAACTAAAAGTACAAAACGTGGAGGTTTTTTTTTTCTTTTCCCATTTATATTTATGAATTATGCTATGTTTTCTTTCTACTTTTTCCACCCCCAATTCCAATAGGCAATGCAAAAAGAAGATTTTTATTTTATTTTATTATTATTATTCAAGCAGATGACACATGTCCATTGCATATGCCTACTGCAATTTTGTGATATTATCCTTGAATATGATAAGAAAAAAGGATCAAAACTAATAGGTAGTTCAATACTTGGGCCTTGGCATTGGCAACCTTCTTTTTGTTTTTTTGTTTTTGTTTTTGTTTCTTTTTGTTTGTGTTTTTGGTAAGAAAAAAAGTTAGGTATCCAAGTACTCTGAACCTCTTATTCAATTGGATTGTATATATCATTATACTCAATTATTGAATATGATAAGATTACAAATATGATCTACTACTACTTCTCTCTCTCTCTTCTTCTTCTTCTTCTTTTTTTTTTTTTTTTTTAAGGAGAATGTACTACTAAGTACTACATCAAAACATAGTTTTTTTTTTTTTTTTTTTTTTTGGTGCCTTCGAATAAGCACCTCAATTCATATGGTTTATTGGTCATTTAGTTATATTGAATAATAAACCATACGATCATTAGAGAAAAATGAAACTTATATTGTACTAACACAATGCAATTGATTATCTAGTGTTTCTGAAGAGGCAGGCAATTGAATGAACTCAAGTTCATCAACTAATTGTTTTGGTTAGAAGGTCATCAACTATTAACAAGCTTTTTTTTTTTTTTTTTGGTTTTGTTTTATAAAGTATCATGATTGCGTGAATGACACAATAAAAAGCTTTTTTATTCTAGTTTTTATTTAGACTAATAATAGTCTCTAAATATGCTTCATCACCAATCTTAAATGCTCAGTCGATAACCAATTGCTCAAACTAAGTTGAGGACTTAAAAAAAAAAAAAAAACCTAATAAAATAAAATAACAGAAACTGACAAATTTATATGAAAAGGTAATTATTATATCAAGTTACATGTTTTTATTGGTATAAAACTTCATATTAACTATACTACGAGTATACCAAAATAAATTGTCGAAAAAGAAAAGATTTTATTAAGTTTGAAAAACTCAATGTGAGAATACAAAATAATGGAAACGCCAAACAAATAACAATGGTTTATTTCATGAATTAACATGCTGGTTCTCCTTCTTGTACTAATTATTGTCCCTCATCAGTAGTTTGTCCGATGCACACAAATCCTCTTTTTCTTTTCTTTTTTAGTTAAGCATTTATTTTCTATTTGTATTCTTCCAATTATCTTGTGGTAGACATAAAGTGTGTGGCACTATAAGAAAAATTCAGGATTAACAACTTACAACTAGAATAGAATCCAATTAGCAAAACATTTATATTTTTTTTCCCAAAGATCCCTATGGGAACTAATTGTCATGCAACCGCCCCACCAATATAGCTTTGCCAAACAAACCCCACAAGAATTGACCATTTAATTAACACTTAGGCATAAAGGAAACAAAAAATTTCTTCAATTAGTGGAAGACACCATGCCCATTAAAGATTACTAGCACAACAAGAGGGTCTCTCAAAAAGACACATTAGTGGGAAAAAGGAGTTTTTTAGATACACCTGAAATGCTAACATGTGAGAGAGAAAAAGGAGATAGTGCGGTAGCCCACCATAGGATAGGATTGAAAAGTTCGAAAAGTCTAGGCTGAACCTGAATCTTCCTTCAAAGTTTCAAAAGGAGTGGCCAACCAAGTCTCACCAGGTTTCATTAATATCCGATCCAAAGGCTCACAGCCATCTAGAACCTGTTTGGTAAGTTTGGTTTGAAGTAATAGGTAACTAAAATGTACTTGCAAATTTTGCATTTCTTGTTCCTAAGTAGGGGGAGAAGACCCTACATTTTAGGATTTTGTTATAAGAAAATTATGAACCTTTTTTGAGGAGATTCAATGAATTGACTAGCCATTCTAGATAGAGATTGTAGTAATCAAAATCTCACCAAATACGTAATACAAGTGTCTTTGATTCGAATGTCATCTCTTCGTCACCCACTATTTACCTATTAAAAGATTTTATTTATTTATTTATTTATTTATTTGTTATAACTGCAAGGAGTTTAGCTTAACATGAAAGTTGGTGAGTTGAACTTGAGCCCAGTCATTTGCGGTAGAGTCAGAGGCACCACTAGTCCAACTTACCTCTGAGCTTTTTAGTTGAGTACATATTTGCGCTTTTTTTTTAGATGATTAGAAATAATATTTTACTAATATAGTGCTAAGTAGATAGAACCAAGAAACACCCCCCCCCCCCCCCCCCCCCGGCACTAAAAAAAATCATTTTGTGTTTTGGGAGGTGCCAACCCGCCTAAAGGTGCAGTTGGTCATATTTGCCCATTTAATTTTATCTTTATATAGTATGGCTTGGACAATTTGTGACCGAGTATCAACATATGTCTCATGCAAAATCTAGTCTTAATTGAGTAAGTTTTACACTGGATTTGGGGCCCAATAGATGTCTATAAATATGGAAGGCACTAGCAGGGGAATGGTCCACTACGTTTGTTTTGGGCCTGAATGTGCTAACTTAGATAGCCCCTATTGTAAAAATTACAAAAAGAAATAGTCCTGAAGCAGCACATGATTTTTTTTGCTTTATGACATGAAGTCTATATTTTCGAAACAGAATATTTTATTTAAAATGAAAACAAGAAAGAGAAGATTTTATTGCGTATACTAAAGGTTAATAAAAAAAGTCTATCGGCTCTATAATTGAATTGGTTGACACCTTCTAGTGTTTCTAATAAAGATATACATGATTTAAATTTCCTCCAATCTCAACTATTGAATTATAAAAATAACAAATAAAAAAAAAGAATTAAATTAAATAGTCCTGAAGCAGCACATGATTTTTTTTGCTTTATGACATGAAGTCTATATTTTCGAAACAGAATATTTTATTTAAAATGAAAACAAGAAAGAGAAGATTTTATTGTGTATACTAAAGGTTAATAAAAAAAGCCTAACGGCTCTATAATTGAATTGGTTGACACCTTCTAGTGTTTCTAATAAAGATATACATGATTTAAATTTCCTCCAATCTCAACTATTGAATTATAAAAATAACAAATAAAAAAAAGAATTAAATTAATTTGGCTCAATAATAAATTACATTCTCTAAATTTTGTCGGTTTTATTTTAATCCATAATTGAGTAAGCTTTACACTGGATTTACGGTCCAATAGATGCCAAAAAATGTTGAGGGTATTTTTCTGGGAATGGGCCACTAAGTTTTTTTTGGGCCTGAATGTGCTACCGAAGAGTGCCCATATTATAGCAATCATTTTTCTGGCCCAGGCCTGGCCGGATCCGCCCTGAACCTGATATTGTGGGCCAGATTGGCCCAATTGTAAAAATTACAAAAAGAAGTAATCACTGGACCATTACATGATTTTTTTGGGGGCATGAAACCGTTATTTTCAAAATAGAAGAGTTAAATTATAATTAAAAAAAATACAAGAATATTTTATAGCATACTAAAGGTTAAATAACGAAAGAGAATTAAATTAATTTAGCTCAATAACAACTTACGCTCTAAATTTTGTCAGTTTTTGTTTTAGCCCATATAGTTTGGATTTTTTCAATTTCATGTCTCAACTTTCATTTCTTGTTCAATGTAGTTATTTTTATAGCCTAAAAAAAATTAAAAATAACATGACATAATAAAAATGATGTATTATTATTTTATTAGATAAATTAAACACGCATGACAAACTTATATAGTACTTAATAGAAAATATGAACAGAAAGATCGTTGATGCAAACAGAATAGAACTTCAAGAGGTAAAAACCAAATTCTAAAATTTTATAGTGTAAAATCCAAACATCCAAAACTTTGGAAATATAGTTTGCAATTTAGCCAAAAATAAAATTCCTTACTTCTACTAGCTATATAAAAAGTGTGAATGCCTTCTCTACAGTACTTTTGGTATAGTTAAGTTTTGTCTTTATTATGAGCCAAAACGGTGCGTTTTTATTCGTGAGCAAATGCAAAAGCAAAACAAAACTTAAAGAGAGAGTGCTGAGTGGACAGAGTGGTGGGAGGTGGAGAGCGAGCACAATACCTACCCTGTGTCCGTCGGACCAAGAGAGAGAAACGGGTGATAAAGAAAGATCTTCTTCCACTGCTATAAATTGCTCAAGTTTCTCTCTATAGATGCTCATTTTTTGTGAAAGCCCAGCAGGAGGAAAGACCCAAAGACATGAGCAGAAGAGAGTAGGATGGAAATGATATTAAGTTAAGCGGCAGGAATAATGGATAATGGGTCCATAAAGTAAATAAATGGACCCTGAAGAAGTAAATGGACCTAAAAAAGCCCAGAAGAAAGAAATAACAAACTCATGGGCTGTATGGATGTAGAAAAGTGAGAATGGGTCATGGCTGTCACAGCAGGCCCAAGGCAATGTAAGTAAAGAAAGTAAGGGGCAATAGAGAACCCATAAGCCCCAAGGAAAAAAGTGAGAAGCACTTGGACCAGAAAAGCCCAAGGAGTTAGTAAAAACCCATGGGAAACATAGAATTGGAAAGGACTGAGGATGCCCCAAGAAGGTAAATAGGCCAAGGATGCTCGAAGGAAAGTAAGTGGGACGAAGGAGCCCGCAAGTAGTAAAGGGCCCAATGAGTTTATTAGGCCTTCAGAGAAATAATGAATAAGAAAAGCCCGGAGAGGCCTAGCAGACTTGGGTCAAGCAAACCTCACGGCAGGCATAGTAAAATGATGCAGCAGGAAACAAATAACAAAGGCTGGAAGCATAAGAACAGCCCACAATCGGGCAAGGCCCAGCCCCTAAGAGAAGCAAACCATAAATGCGAAATCAGGGAAAGCAGCCCACGCCATAAGAGACCAAAGATGAACGGCAGACAGGGCAAATTGACTTTCAGACTATGGCAGACACATAAGCAGCGGGCAGAACTTGGATGAGTATGAGGCAAGGCACGCGCAAGGCCCAGACACAACCAGCCTGTACCCAGCCAATATAGGAAATGGTGAGGTCATGGGTCAGAGGTAAGGGGGGTATGGTCTAGCGGTAGGGAGGGGGAAAAACTCATTTTCGTGTTTCCTACTCAAGTCCTTTTGGAGGCAATATCCTGTTGTGATGACATACCACCCAAAAGAGGCAAAGCTGAGTTGGAACCACTAGGTGCATGCTATAAGGGACAGAAAGAAGGAGAGTACTTACACCGTGACAGGTAAGAGTGCCACAGCGAGCAAGCAAACAAAAAAGTTTTCTTTCTCTGGTGAAGTAGAATGGCACGGCTAGCGCAGGTAAGTGGCGCTGGCTGGATGACTGACCAATCAGTAATGGTCGGTAAAGAACACCCACACCAGACAAAAACGGTTAAGGGCTAAAATGGTAAAAACCCTCTACGGCTGGCCCCTATATAAGGGACATTTGCTGTGCACGGGGGGAGGACAGCAACCTCTGGGCTATAATCACTAGAATCAAAAAGAAGGTGAGAGTAAGAAAACAAGAGGAAAAAGAAAGAAAGGGAAAAAGTTAAGGAATAGAGAGAAGAAGTAAAAGAAAACAGAGAGAGAAAAAGTGGTAGGCATGCACCGAATGGGTCAATCCCCCTCTCCCTCTCCAACCCATGCTCTCTAGTAACGAGAAAAGACCTCCTTAAACATAAGTCATTCAGGCCCGCCCCTTCAAAGTAGTTAATTTCTCCTTTAGAGAGGTTAATCACGTTGAAGAGGTGATTCCCTTTCTTGACTTAGGCTTGGCAACACAACTTGATGCGGCAAACTGACATTCATTTCATTTAAGTTTACTGTTATTCATTTCGATATCTATTCCCTTGTTGTTTACATAAAACGGGCATCTCTTATCAAAGCCCATTACTTGCTTCTGTCTGAATCGTAAAGGAATCTATTATTATTATCTTTATTATATCTGTCTGCCGTAATTAACGTAACAGTCCTACCTGCCATGGGCATGTGATCAAAGCCTGATAAACAGGGGCATTGTTTGCGCACAAGCCGGACCAAGGAGGACCAATGAGGTTTGCTCTTGGACCGGTCCCAACTCCTTGATCCAGAAATCTTCGAGCCTAGTGTAACGGTAGGCAGCCCAGCCCAACACTTACAAAAAAGGCCCACACACTCTCTAAGGTTAGTTGTCGCCCTTCAGACTCTTCGATTTTTTTTTTTTAATACATCTTGTTTCTAATTTTTGTTTCTCTATAAGTCATATCAAACATGAGATTTCGGCCTAAATTTGTTAGAAAGTTTTTGGATTTTGATTTGGTGCTATTTGGGTACTGAGAAAATCAGGTAAAACTCACCTATATGATTAAAGAAAAAAAATCGTGTTAGCTTTGACTCTACATCAATCTCTCATGGTATTTAATAAGGTAGCCAAAAACGTAGTTTCAGATAAATGATTCAGTTAATATGAGACTTTTTCTCTCTCTCTTTTTGGTTTCTCTGTTTAAGACCCTTTCTTTCTCAACTTCTTTTCAATTTCTGTCTTTTCATTCTCTGAATATCTAGCTTCAAATTTACCAGACACAATTGTCTCTGATACCCAATAATGATCTGCTTGGTATCATGATGTAAGATCCTGAACTAACTGGATCAAAATATATATATATATATATAAACATATATATTTTTCTTTCTCTCCTCATTGTTGATTTGATGTAGCTTTATCAATTTTTTCGTTTGATACCCTTTTGCTTTGCTTGGCTTTGCTTTTACATTGTATAAATTAGTGGTTTTGAAAAACAATATCTAAATGAAACTTCAAATATTTGAAACTGCAGCATTTAGATTTTTGACTTTAGAATTCGCGTCCAACCTCACATCATATCTAAATCAAAGAGCTAGCTCACGTGAATTGCTTCAGCATAAATCCAGTGGCATTTGAGTTGTGGAGTTTAGATATTCAGGATGTTTGGGGTTCAATGGGTATTACCAGAAAAAGGTTCTTGGTTATTATGTGTGTGGCGGAGCAAGGGACCTAATTTGGGAATTTGGAATATTACTCCTTTAGGTATATGGTGAACTATATGAAGGAAAAGAAATCGATGCACTTTTGAAGATGTGGAGTGCACACCAACTCAGTTGCAAGCATCCTTCATTAGTTCTCTTTATTTGTGGCCTTTTGTATCGGGTCTCACAGATAGTAACTCTATTCATTCTTTCATAGAGTCAATCCATATGTAGATATTTTTCCATTTGTAATTCTTTAAGTTACTTTGCGTCTATTTTCATGTAGTAGTCTCATATCAATAAAATTACTTTTACCTATAAAAATAAATAAATATAGTGGCATTTGCTCATATGAGAGTGTAATGTGATAACTTTTGCTTCATTAATTCTTCCAATATTGTTTCATCTTTTATACTTTAATGAGACGTACGCTAAATGTTCAACTCAATGGAATTCCATTATTTTTGGTTCTTTACTATTGCAGCTCTTTTAGTCTCTTACTTGATTACTTATGAAATAACATGTGCTGATTTTATTGGTTCTATGTGCTGTTTGAACGTAAATTTAATGGTGTGTGATAGGGCAACTCTTTAACTAACTAGTTTATTTAACCATTTCTTCATCCAAACACATGCTTAGAGAGTATATTCTGATTCCAAGGTTGTTTTATTATGCTTCTAATGATTCAATCTTTGATTGTAATATCAGTTTATTTTTAACCTTATGTTATATATATATATATATATATATATATATATATATATATATATATATATATATATTGGTCTTACCGCATGCTATCGGACCAAATGTGGAGGCAGCTCTTGCAACAAGACATTAGATTACATGTGCAGTAGTGAATGTGAAGAGGGTTATTATAGTTTTCCAGGTCAAGAACTTTGAAGATACTTTAAAGAATAAGGAAAAAACATAACATTGTTTCAGTTTGTTATTTATGTCTTTGTGTTTACCTTGAGGTCGAATTTACATTATTATTATTGATGATTAGGTAAGAACTGAGAAGTATTAGAATCCAGAGGGGCTACTTGTCACTAATTTCTCAAGGTGTGGAGATAGTTTGGTGCTTGGGATGTACTGGTCTGCCTTGGTGTATGATTTTTTTATTGGAAGGGATGAAGAGATTGTTCCCTTTCGCACTCAGCAACTTAGGCAGGGGCCAGAGCAGCTCTGGTCTTGACTTCTGCCTCCACCAATGCTGCTGAAGATTGGAGCATTGCCTTTGGCGATTGCTGCAATGATCAGCTCGGCATAAATAGTTCTTTGTTGTGTAGTTTTATTTGTTTAAAATTGTATACGAGAAGATAGCTCGATTGCCCATATTTTGGTGATCCAAAACACACCTATTAACTTAACAAAATACAATACCATTTAACAAGGTTTTATTGTGTTGGGTAGAGACTCACCATTTTGGTGAAAAACTTTGGTTGTGCAAAAAGATGGTGAGAGAGAGAGAGGGGGGGGGGGGGGGGGGGCAAGAGGAGGGAGGCAACACACAGGGTTGATGAAAGGGGAAGAGAGGATAGAAAATACCAAATAGTGCACTTCTACCCCATGTGGATGTAATAAATATTCATTTCATTTTCACATAATCATTTTTTAGCTCATATAAATATTAGATTGTTTTCATAAACTAATATGCTTTGCCACTAATGTGGAAATTACTGAGAGCTTTTGTAAACAAATATAGCTTAATTCTATTCTTACAACATCTTGGCAAGTTCTTGGAAGATTATACCTTTTTCAATTTTATTTTTTTATTTTTATTTTTTGGCTATTCTCTTGTCTCCTATCCACATGTGATCTCATTTTGTATACCTTTTTAAGTTACGCTTATGGTGATTGACATCTGCTTCCATAAATTGTAATTGAGTTCGCAAATTTGAAAATAAATTATGTACTCATTTCACTTTTGGCTACTGGTCTAAGTGGGTTAAAACCAAAAGGAAGAAAAAAGTAATGATATGATTGTTGCAAAAATAGTAATTTGCTGTAGTTTTTTTATATCTTAAATTTTCTCACTCAAGGGTTTCTATCTTAAATTTTCTCACTCAAGGAGTTAACAATAAAAAACTCAAAGAAATACTATCAAATGGAAAATTTCGAAATTGAAAATGTTTTAAGAAAAATGAATACCTTGAGGATGCAGAGGATGCTTGCAACTTGCAAGTCTAGTACGAGTTGTGTTAGCTATTCCTTGATGGCGATGAACTGGTCGTGTTAAGTTACTCAAATCACAGAGTTGCAAATCAACTCCTACTTTTACTTTAGTAAAACCGACACAATTTATTAAAGAGAAAACTATAAAAGTTGATTCAACCTGAGCAATAAAAGCTCAAAAACATGAAGGGATTATTACATCCAATCAAACATAGACAAGTTGCAACCCTTAGACAAGACAGCCAACCCAAGTGTAGCCCTATTACAAAACAATTTATAAAGATTAGAAGCAAAAGTACACTCTCATTCCTCTTGCCATAAAAGATCTCCAAGTCCAGTTTGCTCAGATGGTCTATCATATGGGGGGGCAGTAACATCAATGAAAAGAAGGTTGAGAAGGGCAAGAGAGAGAGCATAATTCACATCTCTTCTTAGTTCTTACTCCTCTCCATAGCTATCACATGTGATGTGGAGCAAATCAACTCCTACTTAAAAGCTTTGCTAAATGTAAGAGCACACACTATAATAACACTGTAATGTAATAGATATTCATATGGCATAACTATTCGGTTGTTTGGTAATGTTTTTATTACAATGAATAGTTATTCCTTATAAATAGTTATTCTTCAAAATGAGGAATAACTATTCATTAACAAAAGTACTGAATATCTATTCATTCACCTTATGTAATAACTTTTTTTAAAAATTTCCTAAAAAGCCTGTGGGGACTAAAAAGACCTAAGTAAGTATTTGGGCATTGGGCTTTGTTGATAGGCGCTATTTTGTTTAGACTAAAAGCCTCCTAGAACCGTAACTCGGCCTATGAGTCGAGAGTCCGAGGATTCGTCCGAGGACGAACATCTCCTCGGACAGACCCACGATGACCCTGGGATTCGCCAGAAAGATCAAGGCAGGGTTATGTAAAAGCCATTGGTTAAAAGGGGGACTTAGGCGCCCTCCAGACGCAACGGTGTGAGGGAAATATCTTATGAAAAGGCTGTCACCTCCACATTAAAGACCCTACACCTACCTCCCTGGCCGCATTAATGGGGGAGTGACCCCTGAACAGTAGAATTAAACTTTCCAGCTATTATAAAAAGACTTCAAGAAGGTGGTGAAAAGGGAGGATGATTTTTAGGGAGGATGATTTTTAGGGAGGAGCAGAAAAGAAACTAAGAACTGTAATTTTGGCATAAAAGAGAAGTAATATATAAATTGTCTTCGGCTTACGTCCGAGGAGGTTCCCTTGTCATATTTGTTTATCATTTACAAAGATTTTGGCATTATAACCTGCTTGTCACGTTTCCAATACCCCTAAACTAGATTGCAAGCCCATACTCTACAAATTTCATTGTTTAAGGTTCATTGGGCCTGAGCCCACGTGTGTTTTTGGGTCCAGGTACAATTGAGCGCTTACAATTGGCGCCGTCTGTGGGAATCTAGTGTGAAAAGGAACTGGAACACCATGGCAGGTTTAGGCTCACACCATGCAGAATCTCAGGGATCGCAACCGGAGGATCTGTTTGAACGCCTTGAACGCCGGAGAGATCGAGAGGGTAGCGTTCACACCGAGTATCCTAGGACGAGTCGTGCTCACACTGGAGGCGTCAGTACCGCCCATGAAGATGGTGCTAAAGCCATGCAGAAGGAGATTGATCACCTTAAGAAGAAGCTACGTCGCGTCAGGCGCAGGTGTGCTTCACCCTCATCCAGTATCTCTTCCGGGAGATCCCGGGGAAGTAGTTACAGCTCTAGGTCATGGTCGCCCCCCAGCAGAACGTCCTCCTGTGAAGAGGATGGCCTATCGGGTCGTAGGAGCAGGAAGTTCCCCTCCAGGGGCTTACGGAATGATGCCATGAGCCGGGCGTTGCACCAGCTCTCCAAATCCCCATTCTCGCGCAGGATTGAGAATGGGAGGCTCCCTAGGAGGTTCACCCAGCCCACCTTCACCATTTATAATGGCCGGACTGACCCGGTGGAACATGTGAGCCACTTTAACCAAAGAATGGTTGTCCATTCTCACAATGAGACTTTGATGTGCAAAGTCTTCCCTTCTAGCCTGGGACCTGTTGCTATGAGGTGGTTCAACGGTCTTAAATCAGGGTCTATAAGTTCGTTCGGGGAGGTGACTAGAGCATTTGCGTCACGATTTATTACATGCAGTAGAGTTCCTCGGCCGTTGGACTCACTGTTGTCTATGGCTATGAAGGAGGGCGAGACGTTGAAAGCATACTCTGACAGGTATTGGGAGATGTTTAATGAGATAAATGGAGATTTTGATGAAGTAGCGATCAATACTTTTAAAGTGGGCCTTCCAACTGATCATGATTTGAGGAAATCCTTGACCAAGAAACCTGTACGGAGCGTACGTCGCCTCATGGACCGTTTTGACGAATATAAAAGGATTGAGGAAGGCCAACAGTAGGGGAAAGGTAAGGCAAAGGTTATCCCGCAGGAGAGAAGGGATTTCAGGTCGGATAGATATCACAACAGCAAGCCGAGAAGAGATTACTCCGGGCAATCTGGCTCGGCGGCACCTCAGACAGTTAATACTGTGTTCCGAGAGCCGGTGCACCAGCTACTGGAGAAGGTCCGTAAGGAACCCTACTTCAGATGGCCCGGTAAGATGGCAGGGGATCCTGCCAAGAGGAATCAGAATCTCTATTGTCAATACCATCAAGACGTGGGTCATACTACCGAGGACTGTCAGACCCTCTGGAATCACTTGGAGCAGCTTGTTAGCGAAGGAAAGTTAAAGCAGCAACTGTACCAACCCAGCAGGCAGGGCAGTCAGTTTGGCTCGAATAATCAGAGGAATAACTCATCTTGGCCTCCGTTGGGAACGATCAACGTTATCTTCGCTGCGCTTGGCAAGACTGGCTCATGTCCTACTAGGGTGATGGCAGTTTCAAACTCCCAAGCCGAGGTGGGGGGCTCCAAGCCGAGGTGGGGGGCTCCAAGCCGAAGAGATTGAAGCTAAATGTGCCCGTCTTGGGATTTTCAGAGGAAGATAAGATTGGGACCATCCAACCTCATGACGACGCCCTGGTGGTTACGTTGAGGATAAGGAATTACGATGTGAGAAGAGTAATGATTGATCAAGGCAGTGGCGCAGATATCATGTACCCTGATTTATTTAAGGGGCTAAAGTTGAAATTAGAGGACCTCACCCCTTACGACTCACCGTTGATAAGTTTTGAAGGGAAAGCCGTTATACCTAAGGGACAGATTCACTTACCCGTGCAATCTGGCTCCGAGACGGTCGAGGTGGATTTTATCGTGGTCGATGCATATTCTCCATACATAGCTATCCTTGCTCGGCCCTGGCTGCACGCTCTGGGAGCCGTTTCCTCCACCTTGCATGTTAAGGTGAAATTCCCTTCAGGAGAATGCATCGAAGAGATTCTCGGCAGCCAACTGATGGCCAGGCAGTGCATATCTGCTGCGGTGTTGCATCAGACCAGAGCGCAGTCCTCAACCTCGACTGAGAAAGATCTATAGCAATTAATGACTTTGGGTGCGCCCGATGCAGTGTCAGTAGAGGAGGCCGTATACAAAGACCTTGAGAAGTTTTTAGTTTCAAATGATCCCGAAAGGTTCTTCCAGGTTGGGATATGTTTACCACACCAGGAGAAGATGGAGTTAGTGGAGTTTTTAAAGAGCAACATTGATGTTTTTGCCTGGGACCCCTACGAGGCTCCGGGTGTCGACCCAAGCATCATTTGAACGTCAATCCTGCTATCCCTCCTAGGAGGCAGCCCCCTCGGCGTTCCTCGAAGGAGCATTCCAAGGTCGTTAAAGAAGAGGTGCTCAAGCTCAAGAAGGCTGGGGCTATCAAAGAAGTTTTTTATCCAGAATGGTTGGCGCATACGGTCGTGGTTAAAAAGAAGAGTGGAAAATGGAGAGTATGTGTAGACTTTACAGACCTAAATAAAGCCTGCCCAAAGGACTCTTTCCCGATGCCCCGCATCGCCCAACTAGTGGACGCCACGGTCGGCCATCCTCGGATGAGTTTCTTGGACGCCTTCCAAGGGTACCACCAAATTCCGCTAGCGGCAAAGGATCAGGAGAAAACTGCCTTTATTACTCCAACAGGAAATTATCATTATAAGGTGATGCCGTTCGAGTTGAAGAACGCTGGGGCTACTTACCAAAAGATGATGACCAGGATGTTTGAATTCCAGCTTGGAAAGACCATTGAAATATATGTGGATGACATGGTAGTGAAGAGCAAGGCGATATCTGCGCACCTAAAATATTTGGACGACACTTTCCAAGTACTTAGAAAGTACAGATTGCGTCTTAATGCCTCAAAGTGTTCTTTTGGTGTGAGTTCTGGAAAGTTCTTAGGTTATATGGTCACTCATAGGGGAATAGAGGTGAATCCTGCACAGGTCAGAGCTATTCAAACCTTACAGCCACCTCGGAATCCAAAAGAAGTTCAGAAGTTAACCGGAATGATTGCCGCTCTTAGCCGGTTCATTTCCCGATCAGCCGATCGATGCAGGCCTTTCTTCCAACTGTTGAATAAGTGGAAGGGGTTCCAATGGTCTGAAGAGTGCGTTGTAGCCTTCCAACAACTTAAGGAATATCTTTCCCGGCCACCCATTATGTCTCGGCCTGAGGTTGATGAGGTCCAGTTTGCATATCTGGCAGTGGCCGTCCATGCGGTCAACTTGGTCCTCATAAGGAATGATGGTGGGGTGCAAAGACCAGTCTATTACGTCAGCAAGATGCTGAATGATGCCGAGGTGCGTTATCTACTTTTGGAGAAAGCACTTCTAGCCATAGTTCATGCCACGCAGAGGCTTCCTCATTATTTCCAATCCCACACCGTTGTGGTTTTAACCCAAATGCCTCTCAAGTCAGTATTGCGTAGTGCCGACTACTCTAGAAGGGTGGCCAAATGGGGAACTATTTTGGGAGCCTTTGACATCAAATACAGGCCGCGTACCTCGGTGAAGGGCCAGGTCCTTGCAGATTTGGTGGCAGAGTTTGCTGAACCATTGTTGGAAGAAACTTTGAAGGAATCACACATGGATGAGAAATCAGTTGGTGTGATTACGAATGAAAGACCTATGACTTGGAACGTATCCGTTGACGGGGCAGCTAACCAGAGAGGGTCTGGTATCGGACTCGTCCTGGTATCCCCCGAAGGGATTATCTTCGAAAAATCCTTAAGATTGGCGTTCTCAGCTACTAATAATGAGGCTGAGTACGAAGCAGTCTTGGTCGACATGAACATGGTATATAGGATGGGCGGAAAGGAAGTTCACATGCTCTTAGATTCCCAATTAGTGGTCGGCTAGGTGACGGGAACCATGGAGGCTAGGGACCCCAGGATGCAAGAATATTTGACCGAGGTTAAACGTTTACAATCCAAATTTAATTCCTTTATTTTGTCTCACGTTTCTAGAAGTGGGAATACACATGCAGACTCTTTGGCTACCCTAGCGACGTCCTCGGCTCAGGGTTTGCCTAGGATTATCCTTGTCGAAGATTTGCTAACGCCAGCTCTTACCACCGTGGGGGCAGCCCGGATCCATTTGATAAGGCCTACTCTTAATTGGATCGATTCTATGATATCTTTTCTAGAAAAATGACATTCTCCCCGATGACAAGTCTGAAGCAGACAAGATCCGTCGAAAGGCACCACGTTTCTGGTTGTCCAAGGATCAGAAATTGTATAAACGGTCCTTCTCCGGACCATATTTGTTATGCATTGACCCTGAAACAACGAAGGCGCTTTTGGAAGAACTGCATGAGGGAATTTGTGGAAGCCATACTGGAGGAAGGTCCCTAGCTCATAAGGCACTGACACAAGGGTATTGGTGGCCCAATATGCAGAGGGAAGCTCAGGACTATGCCAGAAAGTGTGACCAATGCCAGAGGTTCGCTCCTAACATCCATCAACCTGGAGGAGTACTTAACCCTCTGTCCAGTCCTTGGCCTTTCGCTCAATGGGGATTAGACATAGTAGGACCATTTCCGAGAGCTGTGGGAAACAAAAGGTGGTTGCTTGTGGGGACCGATTACTTCACCAAATGGGTAGAGGCTGAGCCCTTGGCAAATATTAGGGATGTTGATTCCAAAAGGTTCGTCTGGAAAAACATCATCACCAGATTTGGAGTACCACATACACTTATTTCGGACAATGGCATCCAATTTGATAGTAGAGCTTTTAGGAAATACTGTGGTGATATAGGCATCATAAATAGATACTCCACTCCAGCTTATCCTCAGGGAAACGGGCAGGCCGAGGCCGTTAACAAAGTGATAGTTAGTGGACTCAAGAAAAGGCTGGACAATGCGAAGGGCAAATGGGTGGAGGAACTACCACACGTTCTATGGACGTATCGAACTACGCCGCGCAGATCCACAGGAGAAACGCCATTTTCTATGACTTATGGCGCCGAGGCAGTGATACCTTTAGAGTTTGGTTTCCCCACGTTGAGGACGAGTACTTTTACCCTATAAAATAACAACGGCCTCCTGAAAAAGAGTCTAGATTTAGTTGAGGAACGGCGAGAGACAGCTATGGTCCAAATGGCTTATTATCAGCAAAAGCTTAAACAAGGGTATGATGCCCATGTGAAGCTTAGACCACTCGCGCCTGGGGATCTGGTTCTGAGAAAGGTTGTAGGTACTGCTAGAAATCCAGCCTGGGGTAAATTAGGACCGAACTGGGAAGGACCATATCGGATTATTTCTGTAGCAGGTATAGGATCGTATCGACTAGCTAATCTAGATGAAAGAGTTGTACCATGTCCGTGGAATGTAAACAACCTTCGAAGGTATTATTATTAATAAAGGGCGTTTTTGTCGTTTGTGATTCAAATTACAAATGTATATGGGCTTATCAATTACAACTCTTGAAATATCAAACAGAAACTTGGTCATGTATGGTCCTCGGACTACATACCTAGTGGAAATTGATACCTTATTATTTGTTAAACAGAACCTTAGTTATGCCGGGTCCTCGGGCCTTCTACTTTGGGGAAATTAACATCTTAAGTTACTGTTATGAAATATCAAACAGAAACTTGGTCATGTATGGTCCTCGAACTACATACCTAGTAGAAATTGATATCTTATTATTTGTTAAACAGAACATTAGTTATGCCGGGTCCTCAGGCCTTCTACTTTGGGGAAATTAACATCTTAAGTTACTGTTATGAAATATCAAACAGAAACTTGGTCATGTATGGTCCTCGGACTACATACCTAGTGGAAATTGATATCTTATTATTTGTTAAACAGAACCTTAGTTATGCCGGGTCCTCGGGCCTTCTACTTTGGGAAAATTAACATCTTAAGTTACTGTTATGAAATATCAAACAGAAACTTGGTCATGTATGGTCCTCGGACTACATACCTAGTGGAAATTGATATCTTATTATTTGTTAAACAGAACCTTAGTTATGCCGAGTCCTCGGACCTTCTACTTTGGGAAAATTAACATCTTAAGTTACTGTTATGAAATATCAAACAGAAACTTGGTCATGTATGGTCCTCGGACTACATACCTAGTGGAAATTGATATCTTATTATTTGTTAAACAGAACCTTAGTTATGCTGGGTCCTCGGGCCTTCTACTTTGAGGAAATTAACATCTTAAGTTACTGTTATGAAATATCAAACAGAAACTTGGTCATGTATGGTCCTCGGACTACATACCTAGTAGAAATTGATATCTTATTATTTGTTAAACAGAACCTTAGTTATGCCGGGTCCTCGGGCCTTCTACTTTGAGGAAATTAACATCTTAAGTTACTGTTATGAAATATCAAACAGAAACTTGGTCATGTATGGTCCTCGGACTACATACCTAGTAGAAATTGATATCTTATTATTTGTTAAACAGAACCTTAGTTATGCCGGGTCCTCGGGCCTTCTACTTTGAGGAAATTAACATCTTAAGTTACTGTTATGAAATATCAAACAGAAACTTGGTCATGTATGGTCCTCGAACTACATACCTAGTGGAAATTGATATCTTATTATTTGTTAAACAGAACCTTAGTTATGCCGGGTCCTTGGGCCTTCTACTTTGGGGAAATTAACATCTTAAGTTACTGTTATGAAATATCAAACAGAAACTTGGTCATGTATGGTCCTCGGACTACATACCTAATGGAAATTGATATCTTATTATTTGTTAAACAGAACCTTAGTTATGCCGGGTCCTCGGGCCTTCTACTTTGGGGAAATTAACATCTTAAGTTACTGTTATTAAATATCAAACAGAAACTTGGTCATGTATGGTCCTCGGACTACATACCTAGTGGAAATTGATATCTTATTATTTGTTAAACAGAACCTTAGTTATGCCGGGTCCTCGGGCCTTCTACTTTGGGGAAATTAACATCTTAAGTTATTGTTATTAAATATCAAACAAAAACTTGGTCATGTATGGTCCTCGAACTACATACCTAGTGGAAATTGATATCTTATTATTTGTTAAACAGAACCTTAGTTATGCCGAGTCCTCGGGCCTTCTACTTTGGGGAAATTAACATCTTAAGTTACTGTTATTAAATATCAAACAGAAACTTGGTCATGTATGGTCCTCGAACTACATACCTAGTGGAAATTTATATCTGATTGTTTGTTAAATAAAATCGTGGTTAGAATTGGGTCTTATGTTATAAGTCCTAAATATTACATGGGTTTGCAAAAGAAGGTACTACTTACCAGCTAAACCAGGTCAGTCTTTGTTAGGTTCTTTCACGCTTTACTTCATAAGGCAAATATGTTTATTGCTGTTTAAAGTTTTAATTGGTCAACTGCTGAAAGTGGAGTTATTTATCTCATTCCTTCTTTTGCTGTGTGCTAATGAGAACTTAAGCATAAAGAGCAAAAGATGAAATAAACACAATACAAATCAAAATCAAATAAAACTGTCTTTTATTAATTATGTTGATACATGTCTCACTACATGGAAAATTCTATAAAATAAATAAATAAATAAATAAAACCTATGTATGACCCTAAGCTTTCGGAGGAGGATTTTGCTGAGAAGTGCTGGTAGCCTCGGTGTCTTTTAATTCTAACTCAAAGGAAGACAGAACTTGTTTTCCTTTGTCTGTTGTAGTGGTTGGAGGGATCACAGGTTCTACACTCTGGCTCAAGCCCTTCTCGGCACCGCCACTCCCTTCCTTCTCTTTGTTGGAACCTGAAGGTTCTGTAGGATCCGAAATGAGCTCTGGAATCATAGGAGGAAGAGCAGGAGGAATTGTCTCAGGGGCAGGAGCAGCAGCAGGAGCCTCTTCTATCTCCTGTATGTTTAGGGGAAGCCAAATGTTCTCGGACTTCCTCAGCTCGGAGGCTGAAGGAACTCCTGCTACGTTTAGGGCTTCCCCCCAGATTTGCTGACAATATTCTCGGCACATGGCCGCGAAAGCCTTTGTCAGCTATTCTTCCGTTGCAGCTACCCCTTCCTTGTAACTAGCCTGCTTTACAGCCTTCAGAGAATGCTTGAAGGTGCTAGCTTCCTCCTTTAGTTGCGCACGCTCCTTCTCCAAGTCCGAGCGTTCCTTCTGGGCTTGGGAGAGCTCATCATCCTTTTGATGAAGGAGCTTGCGCTGCCCTTCTACTTGAGTCCTCATCGTTCTCAGATTGGCCTCGGCGCCGTCTCTTTCTCTTTTTAAGTTGGCCAACTGAGAGGAGAGTCTCTCGTTTTCAGCTAAGGCCTGGCCTAAAGACTTCTCAGTCTCCAAACGAATTTCCTGCTCCATTCTGGCCCTCTTCTGAGAATCCTCCACGAACTTCTCAGCAGCAAAGACCTCTTGAACGGCCTGTGACAAAGTATCAGAGGGTTAGGAGTAGTAAAATATTTACAAATAACCAGATATTATAAAGAATGAAGTATGCGCACGGAGAGAAACATACCAGGGCTAAGTCCCTTTTCAGAGAAAGGAACAGCTGAGGCTGGCTCATCTTCTCCAAGGCATCCATATCCTTGGGCAACAAAAGAGAACGCTCCAACGCCTCGGCCAGATGGTGGGTGTGGCCTTGCTGGAGTGCCCTGATGTTGGACTGGCAAGAGATTGGTGCTCTGTCCAATCTCAAGTCAGGAGACCAGGTAGCCAGTGCTCGGCGCACCTCGGCCATGTCCCTAACTTCCCCACTCTCAACTGAACGAGCACGTCCTTTTCCCTTGTCCAGTTTTTGCTGCGAGGCTTGTTGTGGCTGTTGTCTGGGCTTTTTTTGTTTGTCGCCACCAGCCTCCTCGGCATCCCCCTTTCTTTTCTTCTTCGGCTCCTCAACTGGAGGTTTAGGATCGGCCGGAGGAGGGGGAGGTGGCAAAGTCGGGGGAACTTGGGACCTTCCCGCTCTCTTTTGGGCGACTCTCTCGCCCCTTTTGGTTAGAAGGCCGCTGAGTACGTCCATCTCTTCCTCTTCGGAATCGTCTTCGGGACAGGCAACTATTAAGCCTGCAACTCCGGAGGCCTCGGCAGGCTCTTCTTCCTCGTCAGATAGCACGACAAACTGGTTCCCTCGGGGTCTTTCGACGTCCTCGGGTTGAAACCGGTCTATCTCGTCGTCCAACGTGTGCGAAGAGGATACTTGCTCCTCCGGAACAGCAGTTGCTTGAGAGTGCGTCGAAAGAGGGATCGCCGCGATAGGTCGCGTGTAGAGAATGGTGTTGGGATCGTCGGGGATGTCGTGGTCGGCAAGAAAGTGCAGTCTTGCTACGTGTATCCTCTTACGCCTTCTATCCCCCGCGATAATGGCGTTCTCTATCTCCTGGAAGTCCGAGGATATTGGGTCGTAGCCTAGTATCAAGTGGGCCGCTCTAAGTTGCAAGTCTTCACTCACAAATACTTCTGAGTGCAGGACGCGATTCAGATCAGCAACGTTGCAGTGGCTCAAACGAGGGCGCACGAGTTGTTTATCTGTAAGAAAGAATACCAACAAAGCCAAGCACGGTTAGATCTGCAATGCATATGAGAAATCGAATTGGATGATGTGTAAAAGGAAATGAACAAATAGAAATTTTTAAGATTGAAGTACGGGGTAGAGAAATGAACTCCTAAAGAGTCACACTTGGGTCTCCCCATACGACCGGGCAGTGAGGGCCATCATGCCAGTTGCCTGAGGAGATGAGGTAGTCGTCCTTCATGCCTTTATTAGACTTGGGCAGACAGGAAATCAGCCTAACTACACTGGACCGTGATTTGATGTAGTAACCTACTTTTGTAAGTTTGTGGCACTCATACATGAACACGACGTCGTGCCAAGTGAGGTTCAAGCCCATCTGCTCATTTAGAGCGTCAACACTTCCTAAGACCCTAAATACATTGGGTGCACACTGGTCTGGGCACAACCTGTGGTTGCGAAGGTATTCCCTAGTTACGCTTCTCATAGGGAGGGTCATCCCACCTTCTATGAAGGCAATCATGGGGATAATAACCTCTCCCGTTTTCCTAGAATCGCCTACGGCTTCTGCCGGACAATATTTCAAACCCACATCGCTGGGTATATGGTATTTGGCCCTAAAGCCTTCCATCCCAGTGGCGGTATCAACTAAACACTTAAATGTACCCATGTAAAAGAAAGGAAAAGGCAAGTTTGAAAAAGGAATATGGTTAATAAGGAATCCGAGGAGAAAAAGGTAGAGAAAGTAAGGACTTACGAGTTTGCGGTTATTCGAGTTTCCACGGGTTTCTAGAGAGAAAGGATGATGATTGACGCTTTGATGTGATTGAATTCTGAAGAAATGAATGAGGGCGCAGTTTTCCAAACGTCATGACGTGCGAGAGGCGGCCTCGAAGTTGGATTTCTCCCGCCCAAATTTTCAGGAGATGATGGGGACCGTTGGATGTTCATCTCACCGTTGAACGTGGGGAACAGGGTGTAACTCGTAGTCATAAATGCGCGCGTTCTGGAAATCGAAGCGCCAAACGGCATTTTTAGGAATGAAACGACCCCCACACGCATGGTGATGTACGAAACGTATGGAGATAGCACTGGTGGGATCAAAACCCTATTTTTCTCCTCAGATGAGGAAAAATAAAGTTTTGAGGGGCTATTGTGGGGACTAAAAAGACCTAAGTAAGTATTTGGGCATTGGGCTTTGTTGATAGGCGCTATTTTGTTTAGACTAAAAGCCTCATAAAACCGTAACTCGGCCCATGAGTCGAGAGTCCGAGGATTCGTCCGAGAACGAACATCTCCTCGGACAGACCCACGATGACCCTGGGATTCGCCAGAAAGATCAAGGCAGGGTTACGTAAAAACCGTTGGTTAAAAAAGGGACTTAGGCGCCCTCCAGATGCAACGGTGTGAGGGAAATATCTTATGAAAAGGCTGCCACCTCCACATTAAAGACCCTACACCTACCTCCCTGGCCGCATTAATGGGGGAGTGACCCCTGAACAGTAGAATTAAACTTTCCAGCTATTATAAAAAGACTTCAAGAAGGTGATGAAAAGGGAGGATGATTTTTGGGGAGGAGCAGAAAAGAAACTAAGAACTGTAATTTTGGCATAAAAGAGAAGTAATATATAAATTGTCCTTGGCTTACGTCCGAGGAGGTTCCCTTGTCATATTTGTTTATCATTTGCAAAGATTTTGGCATTATAACCTGCTTGTCACGTTTCCAATACCCCTAAACTAGATTGCAAGCCCATACTCTACAAATTTCATTGTTTAACGTTCATTGGGCCTGAGCCCACGTGTGTTTTTGGGTCCAGGTACAATTGAGTGCTTACAAAGCCATTAGTTGTCACATCTTCAAAAGGAAAGAATATTATTAGCTCTATTTTGAGCACTCTAAAATAAGTGTATTTTAGGAAATTTGACTTAAAAATGATTTAATTACACTTTCTTTTTATACTCTACTAAATTGTGAATGCATATTTAGGATTCTATTCCTAAATGGTCACCAAATTAATGAATAGTAATACTTATTACATTCCAACTTAATGTATTTTCTTTGTAATAATTATTCTTATTCCCATGTAATAATCATTACAGTATACAAAATGTGCCCTAAGTTAATACTACCTAGGCCCTATTCATTAATCGATGAATGTTGATTGACATGGACGCTATCAGTGGCCGCTCTAAGAATTTTTTCTAAAGTAGTCATTAAGAAATTTAAATTATACAAAATCTAATGAAAATATAACTTAAATATATTGACATCACCAAAAAAAAACAAAAATACATGACAGTTTTAGAATTTCCTTCTACTAGTTTTCATATTTTGAAATCTTCATTATGAATGCTACTAGCTTCATTATTGTTACTAAGATTAATTATTTGTTCATAAAAAAACTGAGATTTTTTTTTTTTTTTTGATGGGAGAGATTAATTATTTTTGTTGTTAAGCGAAAAGGAATAATACAATACACTTAAGAGGCACCAAAGTCCGTATATACCAATAACTTAATTTAATTGCTCAAGCCAATACTATCACTTAAACAAACAATAGAAAAAATTCAATTATGAAATCTACATATAAAATGAAATAATATAAATTTGGAGATTGTTAAAGACTTAAAGTTCACAATCCTATTTTATAAGCTACTGCCATAACTAGGTTATAATACTTCTTTCTTGTCAGGAAAAAAAAAAAAAGTTTACAGTAGGGGATTTGGATTGAGGAGGGAATGAGGGGGACTGGAGGAAAGTAGAATAAAGTTGGTTAAAAATAAACTAATTTTTGTTAAATATACTCTACTCTACTCCCCTCCCTCCCCTTCAATCCAAACGGATAGTGTTCACATTTTTTTAGGGTAGACAATAATATATATATATATATATATATATATATATATATATATATATATATATATATATATATATATATATATATAAAAGGCTCATATGTTTACAAGACAAGTAAAATAATCCTAATTTTGTACAAATATTATAAGAATTACCATAAGCATAAATAGATAATAAAAAAATATAAAAAAACCTCTTCATTAAGGCATTACTAAAGCACATTTCTTTTGCATACAAATTCAAATCATAAGAAAAATATCTTACGAAAGGCTATTGATGCCTATGAAATAGAGATGGCAATTGGGCTAGGTGAGTTTAAAGGATGAGGTCTTCTCCCCTGCCCCACATGGTTTTGTCTTGCCCTATCTCTGCCCCACCCCACATGACGGTGAAAATTTTCTTACTCCATCCCCTCTCCTTGGGGCCCCGCGAAACTCCACCTCACCCCGTAAAACTATATTTCTTGTTAATTTGCCCATAACAATTACAATATATTTTAATAAAACTTTTTTTTTTAATAAAAATATACTTGAAATTACAAATAAATTTATCCCATCAAATCAAACTATTTTTTAGCAAAAAATGAATAATATTATCAAAATGTTTAACAAGACAATATCACAACAAATCAAAAATCTTATAATACAAAATTAATGATTCAATAGTATATAAATTTGTTTCTAATAAAGACAAGAAAATGTTAAAATTAGTACCTTATTTCCAACCTTACTAGAAAAAAAAAAAAGGGCAAAGAGGTATGTTGGGTAGAATAAAAATAAGCTGATAATATGTTTATTTAAATATTAAGATTTTAAGGTATGAAAAATTTATAATTTAACCATTATCGAAGTGGGGTGGGGCTTGGTGGGGTGGGTCTAAAAAATCTAAACCCATCCCCACCCTACTAACTTTTCGAGATGGAGAAAACCCACGCGGGATAAAACGGGGGAGGGGTGAAACAAAATTATCATCCCTACTATGAAAGGTCATCAATGCACCCACATCACATTGATAGTTTGATACAAGTATCTTTACTTTGAAAATTAAAATAGTTACAAAATAAGGACATCCATTTCTTTGCCACACAGATAGGATTTTTACACGTGATTTTCACCTTCACAAAACTATAATCCTTAAACTAGAACCAGTAGGATTCTCCCCCCTCCTCTCGCCATGCAAACTACTGGAGTTGAATCCACGATATTTGTTTCATATAGATTTTCATCAATCCAAGGCATATGCATCTCTATGGTTAATTTACTAGGGACCAGCTCCTCTTCAGTTCAAATTTCTCCCATTTCCTCCTGTTTTTATCCAGATGCAAAACATGTGCCAAAAAAAATCCAAAGGCACAAAACAAGCCACCTAAGAAAAAACCCAATTTATTATTCTCTCAACAACCAACCTCCCTTGTCAAACTCGCCTGACCACTGGTCACTTCCCACAGCAGACCTTTTAGACTATGTGATTCATAAGGTGATGCCCTTTGACTAAAATAATTATCACATATTTCAGATACATCATACATATAGCAGACTTTCTCACAAGTAGTGGTTCCACTCGTACTTGAGATAAGAGGTACTGTCTCCTCCAAAAAAATCATTGAAAACTACAAAAATTAGAGGGCCTTGCAAATGATATGTACTTTTAAAACTTTAATTATTATTACATAGGTTAAAAACACAATTTCAATTATAATTATTTAACTATCACCACTCTTTTAACAGTATAATTACCACCACTCTCTTTTGGTGTAGTGGTCACTGTACAAATATAAATACTTGTGGGGTATGAGGGGTAAAAACTGGAGTTTAAGTTTTCAGGAAGGAGCTTCACACACATACATTTAGATTATATTAAAATAGAAATTATATCTTGTATTAAATATATATATAACTAGTGCTCATGTTGGACCATTGAAATTTGGACAATTATATATATATATATATATATATATATATATATATATATATATATATATATATATATATATAACTAGTGCTCATGTTGGACCATTGAAATTTGGACAATTAGGGCTGTAAATAAACCAAGTCGATCATGAACAACTCGAGCTCGGCTCGATAAAAAGCTTGTTCATATTTGTTTGTTTATAAGTAAGCCAAACTTGAGCCTTAGTTTTAGGCTCGTTTAATAAACAAGCTGAGCCCAAGCAAAAAAATTTGTTCACGAACAAGCTCGTGAGCTATTAGGCTTGATACACAACAATTCAAGTATAGACTCATTTATAAGTTTATATGTGTTAACTAAATATACTTATTACACATATCTTAATAATGACATGGCCAACATGAGACCACTAATTATATTACCTTAATTTTTGTTCACGAACAAGCTCGTGAGCTATTAGGCTTGATACACAACAATTCAAGCATAGACTCATTTATAAGTTTATATGTATTAACTAAATATACTTATTACACATATCTTAACAATGACATGGCCAACATGAGACCGCTAACTATATTACCTTAATTTTTTCATTCCCTTTAAACTAATCAAGAACCACTGTAGACCAATGTTATTAATTCCGTTTCGAGACCCGTTTTGTTTTGTCCAGTGGAATGGAATATTTCGGTACCGGCTTATTTCAGCGTATCATTTCAAGATGTTTCGGGTTCCTTAAAATATATATATATATATATATATTATTACTATTATATAAAATAATGATTTTAAAAAAATCTTAAATAAAGTGGGGTTAAAAAATATTTAAATATTTTTAATTTTCTACAAATAAAATTCATAATTGTAAACAAATTAATAAATGTATAGTGTATACTCTTTCCCCTTAAAAGCAAATGAAGTAAAGGTGACAAAATATTTATGTGAATATTTTTTTAACTTTTTACTTGTGGCATTATTGTAAATAAATAAGAATCTAGGATTAGTTTTTGAGCTAGGAAATTTCTTAGAAGTTTCCTCACAACCTCCATTACTCCACACGTATGTTCCATTTCCACTTACCATGTCTTTTCCATCTGATCTCCTCCATTCTTCTTCTCTAGTCTCCACAAACTTCTCTACTTCTTTTTTTCTTTTATTTTTTAATGCTTTCCTTGGTTTTAAGTTTTAAGGCTTCCTCACACAATCAAGGCTGGACCCCAACATGCCTAACAGGTAAGTGTTCTCTAGCAAATGAAATGTCAACAATAGAGAAGTGTGGTTGCTCAAAGAGACAATGTTGAAGCTGAATGAGAAACAGTTAAGCCCAAAACGTCGTACATGAGCTTTTAGTTTTTTTTTTTTTTTTTCATAGCAGGCCAAATCCTGTACTGGCCGGAATTTGTATCTCAACTGAAATTGGCTGGAATTGGCCAAAATTGTCCGGAATGGCCCGAAACTACCTGAAATCAGAGCCGAGGTAGAACATGGGGTATTCTGGTACCAGTTTGCATACCGGAACGGAAAATTCCGGCCGTTCCGGCCGGAATGGAATGGAATCAATAACAATGCTTTAGACTATAGTTACATTTAAAAATAAATAAATAATTAAGCAAATCACATATGACCCTTCCCTATCAATCATCTAAAGTAAATTTATGAAACATATTAGTATTTTCTCATTCATAATAGTTACAAACAGGTATTTTTCTAGTCTTCCACCATCTAACGTGAATGTAAAAATTGTATTTTGAACAATTGCTGAACCTATAGACAAGGAATGACGAATAAATGAATTTAATTATATAAATTATTAATTTAAATAATAGCTAATCATAAGTAAGACTTGATGCATGATAAAATGAGTATACTATTTTCTTTTTCTTTTTTCTTAATTTTAGAGATTTAAACATTTAATAATGTAATTTTTTTAGATTTCAAGCTCAAAAACTTGACCTGAGCTCGAGTTTGAGCTTGATATTAAGCTTGAGTTTGGCTTGACTAATTAATCAAGCCAAGCCAAGCTCAAACTTTTTGGCTTTCCCACGAACTCAAGCTCAAACACTCTTTTTAGGCTTGTCACAAGCTCAAGCCAAACTTAAGCTTTTGATTTTTCCTGACAAGCCAAACTTAAACATGCACTACTCGACAAAACTTGGCTCGTTTACCGCCCAGGACAAACATCAAATAAATTCCACGTATCCACGTTTCAATGGCCCATTAAAAGAGGGGAGGGAGGGGGATTGCTGTTGAGGCTATATTCGGTGGTAATGACAATGTCATGCAGGTTTACCCTCCAACGTAAATGAATGGACAAGATTGATTGGAAGCTTAGAACAATTGGATACCACAAGCTAGGTGTGCTTAGAAAATTGCACGAGTGTCAATGAATTCCATGAGTGTCAATGAAATTGCAAGAAATTATGGGACTGGTTATATGATATAACACTTGGCTAAAGGTAATCTGGATTATCAAATTAATAAGTGTTAGTGTCCCATAGTTAATGAGGACCACAAACTACACTTGACAAAGACGTAAACAAAAGCTAAGATCATTTTCTCAGTGCTAGCCCTAAAATCCCTACTTCTTATTATTTTTATTAATTTAAATATTATTGTTAATTATTTCCTTCAGTGATATCATCGAGTTTATATAGAACATTGTCGGTGAAAATGGCCAAATACCACCATTTTCAGAAATTTGTAGCAATTAAGCATTGTTTCGAAACTAAATGGGAATGTACGACTTTTTATGTACTCAAGCTCACAAAACTCGAGTTCTAAACGGTACTCGAGTTTAGTAAACTCGAGTTCCTAGTTTCATTCCACCGTGGCGCTGCTGACCTGGAATTTGTGCAATTAAAAAAATAATATGGTACTCGAGTTTGGTAAACTTGAGTTCCATGCAACACAATACTTGAGCATACCAGGCTCGAGTTCTTTGTAAATAAACATAAACATTTTTTTTTCTACGGTACTCGAGCTCACCAAGCTCGAGTTCCTTGTAATATGGAACTTAAGCTTGGTAAACTCGAGTTCCTTATAACTTTTTTTTTGGATAATCGACAAATAAACATAAACATAAAAATAAGTAGTTTGTTATGTTTTTATTTATTTAAATAGAAGCATTGTAAAATATAGAGATTTTAATTTCAAAATATGAATTTTTAGGCCACTCATACAAACAAATAAACATAAACATAAAAATAAGTAGTTTTTTATGTTTTTATTTATTTAAATAGAAGCATTGTAAAATATAGAGATTTTAATTTCAAAATATGAATTTTTAGGCCACTCATACCCCTTGTTCATTCATTTTTAACACACTCATCAATTTCTTACTTCTTGGAAGCCTTATGGTCAAATTGGTTAAAATATTAGGGTTACAATGAGAAATTAAAACAACATGTAAAAGAAAAATCTCACTTTATTTTTATCCATGCGCACACCGAAAGAAGTTTAACCTACATATTGTTACTTTATCAATCCTATTCGAAATTACCGTATGGTCAAATGATTGATAAGTATTGCAAAAAGAGTGGACGACTCGGATATAAAGAAGAACTTAAGCTTTACCACATCTGGATATGTAAGTTCTTGACTTGCAATGTTTCCAAGAGGAATGTGAAACATTTTTTTTATGTATATCTAAATGTTTGGCTAATGATGTGAAAGTCTCTTTGGCAACTTTTTTTCTTGGCGAGTTGTAGCACCCTATGTTTGGATATTGTTCACTATTTTCTCAGAAAACACATCTTGAAATTGTGTTCTCTAAAATTAAAAGCCAAATTTGTATACTTTTTCATGTTTAAATTTCACAATAATCGAATCTATTTTCCTGCATTGATAAAATTTGTTTCCACATTAATAAAATTTTCTCTCTACACATCATTTTTACCTGTATATTCAAATCTGTTTACTGCATTCACAAAATATGTTTTCTACATTAATTAAAATTGTTCATCGTTAACTCATAAAAACTGTTCACTGTTTTCTACATAAACTATTTTTAGCATTTTGCATAAAAATTATTTTTTGTTCAGCATTATTTAAAAAATTGTTTACTCTCTGTTCTGCATAAATTATTTTATGTTCACTATTTAAAAAAGTGTTCATTGTTTTCTCATAAAACACCTCCTGAAATTGTATTCACTAAATTTAAAAGTCAAATTTGTATGCATTTTCATGTTTAAATTTCACAATAATTGAATCTGTTTTTCTGCATTGATAAAATATGTTTCTACATTAATAAAATTTGCTCTCTGCACATCATATTTACTGTATATTCAAATCTATTTATTGCATTCATAAAATCTGTTTTCTGCATTAATTAAAATTGTTCATTGTTTTCTCATAAAAATTGTTCACTGTTTTCTGCATAAGCTATTTCTAGGATTTTGCATAAAATTATTTTCTGTTCAGCATTATTTAAAAAATTGTTCACTCTCTTTTCTGCATAAATTATTCTCTGTTCACTGCATAAATTGTTCACAGTTTTCTCATAAAACACCTAGTGAAATCGTGTTTTCTAAATTTAAAAGCCAAATCTGAATGCGCTTTCATGTTTGCATTTCACAATAAGCGAATCTATTTTTCTGCAGTGATAAAATTTATTTCTACATTAATAAAATTTGCTCTATGCACATCATGTTTACTGTATATTCAAATCTGTTACTGCATTCATAAAATCTATTTTCTGCATTAATTAAAATTGTTCATTGTTTTCTTATAAAAATTGTTCACTGTTTTTTGCATAAACTATTTTTAGGATTTTGCATAAAATTATTTTCTGTTCAACATTATTTAAAAAATTGTTCACTCTCTTTTCTGCATAAATTATTTTCAGTTCACTATTTGAAAAATTGTTCATTGTTTTCTCATAAAAGACCTCCTGATATGGTGTTCTCTAAATTTAAAAGTCAAATCTATATGCTTGTTCATGTTTAAATTTCACAATAATCGAATCTGTTTTTCTGCATTGATAAAATCTGTTTCTACATTAATAAAATTTGCTCTCTGCACATCATGTTTACTGTATATTCAAATCTGCTTACTGCATTCATAAAATCTATTTTTGCATTTATTAAAACTGTTCATTATTTTCTCATAAAAATTGTTCACTGTTTTCTGCAAAAATTGTTTTTAGCATTGGCGCAGTTATTGCACTTAAATGGTTTTTGTTTTTTTTTAAATATGTAACCATATGAATAATGGACAAACTCCATGAAAGAAAAATGAATGATTCATATAAATCACCTAATAGTAAATGCCTCGAATAAATCCAAAGAGTAACTAATAATCCTACCATATAGACAAAAGTAGTTATTATGCGTTTTTTGGACGAATCATATAGTCCTAAGGTTGTATGTAAACATGTTTGTTGTATGTAAAAATGCAGTGAACAATGAATAATTTATGCAGAAAAAGCAGTGAACAATTTTTCAAATAATGCTAAATAGAAAATAATTTTATGTAAAATGCTAAAAATAGTTTATGCAGAAAACAGTGAATAATTTTTATGAGAAAACAGTGAATAGTTTTAATTAAAGCAGAAAACAGATTTTATGAATGTAGTAAGCAGATTTGAATATACAGTAAACATGATGTAGCACCAACTATGGCATGAGTAGTTTTTTGCAGACACGTCACTAGCCCGCTACTATAGCAACAATTGTAGTCATACGAACCACATGCGCCAACAAATGTCACTGTTTCACACGTGCTGCTCAACAGCTCGGCATTGTTTCACACACTGTCTAGTCATATCATCCACATTCACGTGAATACTTAAATATATGAATAAGCGTACCCTGGTGCCAGGGACATAGCACTGTGTCAATTAAATATGATAATGTGTTCAAAAACACTATAACTACCACCCACATCTTCAAATCTCACTATGACATTAGAAACATTTAAAATCCTGTTCATGTAGTGTTTTTCCAGCCTGTATTGACATGACAAGCCTTAATAACTGAAATTATAATGCTTGGAACATGAAATGAGGTTAAGAATGCACCACAATAATGATCATATTTCTACCCCACTAACTTCGTAGATTAACTAAGCTATGAGTCGCAACGCCTTAACATCAAATCGTACAATGTGAAACAAGTTTGGATCTACTTCAACAAATGGATTATCACAAGTTCCAGCAGATCAACGACTACAGACATATACAGACCACTATCGAGGGAAATGGGTTGGAAAGAAGAGAGATTTCGTTAATATGCCAATATACACGTACAAGGGTCTTGGAAGCGTCAAGCACATCATAGTCAGCAAACCTACAAAACTAAGTACAGATACCACCACAATAAAGTTCACCATAGCAAAACCACCATGGTCAACCCTATACGAGAAGAGGTGTGAGTTGGAGGTGTATTGTCGATGGCACGGGTTACAAGTTCCTAAGGCATGCTCAGCCAAGTTACCTAGAGATGAACTTGCCAACATACTTACTTGTCTTGAACAAGAGAACAATCAAATGCAAAGGCTATTAGACCGTTTTCATGTAATCCAAAAAGTTAGGAAGCATCTAAAGGAGAAGGCACAAGAGCGAGCCATCAAGTCCATTAATGAAATTACTGTGTTAGATGATGAAAGAGATATTTCAGACTTCTCAGATTCAAGCAATGATGATTTCCAAAAATTTATACCTACGAACATTAGATGTTGTTGTTAATGTCTACAGGTTCTGTGCAATACATAATGTTGTTAATGTCTGACAACTGATGATTATGTACATTCAACTTTTGCAAATCTAAAGATTAACTGTTCATTAGTTTTGGCTAAGTTTATATGAAATCACTTGCTCATTTTTTCCCTGCTTTTCTTTGTTGCTACATATGATTCTTGTGCTTTGGTTGGAGAACGTCCTCTAATTTGTAATGTAAGAAACACCTTAGGAAGTGAAATGCCTCCAATTAGATATATTGATGTTTCCAATATTCTATTTGTGTAATTTGAAATGTTACACACATAACACTTATCACCCAAATTAGATTTATTGTACATTACTTGTAGAAAAATTTAATAGATTCAATACATAAAGACTCATCCAAACCACACCGACCAACCACTCTTTCACAAAAAAACCATATGGCTCCTAAAGCAAGGACTTGCCACGTGAATACACAAATATGCAACCCTTTGCAATGCACCATTTTCAAGGATGCAAAGCATTCCTGGAAAGTTTATGCATCAATTTTTGGGGTTAGCTGTGTCCACCATTAGCTCCCATAATCAACCATATATGACCACGATGTTTGATTGAACAATCGAGTAAATATTTATTCAAAATCTGCAGCGTAACAGTAATTAGCTACGATTACAAGAGATATTTCAGTGTTTCAGGCTGTGGGGCAGCTTAATTTGTAAGAGTGATGGTTCTAAGAGCAAAGTGATGCTTTTAATGTACATATTTATGAGCTGTGATTGTTTAACAGCTCATTTTTAGGGTTTAAGATGGCTTTACCATGTGCTATTACTTCTAACCAGTAGTCATGGATTATGGGAAGAGCGTTTTGACTAGCATCCTTGAAAATGACCAAAGATAATAAACAGCTCTACATATGCTACTCAACAGCTCGGCACTATTCATTCACACTCATGTGAATACACAGATATACAACCCTTTGTAATGCACCAATTTCAAGGATGCAGAGCATCCCTGGAAAGTTTATGCATCAATTTTGGGGGTGAGTTGTCCACCATTGCTACACTGACGTTCGCAATGCTGCATGTGCTGCTCAACGATTTGGTACGTTCTTTGATTTTCCGTTGAGTTTACACGATTTTGTTCATTCAACAATTTCAAATTTTTCAACAAATTCGGATGATCAATACATTAGTATTCAATTCTCCATTTAATTTTCACGATTTTGTACATTTAACGAATTCAAACTTTTCAACAAATTCAAACTTTCTGTACATCTAATTTACACAATTTTATTTTGTACTTTCAAGATTTTATACATTCAACGAATAAATTTTGTTTTTTACAAATTCGAACGATCTGTACATCTAATATACACAATTTTCTCTTGAATTTTCACGATTTTGTACTTTCAACAAAATCAAATTTCTCAACAAGTCCGGAATATTTGTACATCTAATGTACACAACTTTCCATTGAATTTTCACGATTTGGTACATTCAACAATTTCGATTTTCCATTAAGATTTCATGATTTTGTACGTTCAACAATTTCCAAATTTTCATCAAATCAGGATGATTAGTACACAGTTTTAAATTGAATTTTCACAATTTTGTACATTTGACGACTTCAAATTTGGACGATCTGTACATCTAATGTAATTAATTTTCCATTAAGTTTACTCAATTTGGTATGTTCTTCAATTTTCATTTGAATTTTCACAATTTTACACACTCAACGAATTCAAATTTTTCAATAAATTCGCAGTATCTGTCCATCTAATGTACACAATTTTCCCTCAAGTTTTCATGGTTTTGTACATTCAACGAATTCATACAATCTATACATCTAACGTACATACTTTTCCATTAAATTTTCATTATTTTGTACTTTCAACGAAGTCAAATTTCTCAACAAGTCTAGACTATCTGTACATCTTATCTACACCTTCACGATTTGGTACATTCATTGATTTTCTATCGATTTTTCCTGAATTTCTACATTCAACTAATTCATACTTTTTTACAAATTCGAATTATTCGAGACATTTACCATTAGGTGATTTATACGAAACAATCATTTTTCTTTCATGGAGTTTGTCCATTATTCATATGGTTACATATTTAAAAAAACACAAAAATCATTTAAGTGAAATAACCGCACCAATGCTAAAAACAGTTTATGCAGAAAACAGTGAACAATTTTTATGAGAAAACAGTGAATAGTTTTAATTAATGCAAAAAATAGATTTTATGAATGCAGTAAGCAGATTTGAATATATAGTAAACATGATGTACAGAGAGAAAATTTTATTAATGTAGAAACTGATTTTATCAACGCAGAAAAACAGATTCGATTATTGTGAAATTTAAACATGAAAAAGCATACAGATTTGGCTTTTAAGTTTAGAGAACACAATTTCAGGAGGGTTTTATGAGAAAACAGTGAACAATTTTTTAAATAGTGAACTAAAAATAATTTATGCAGAAAAGAGAGTGAACAATTTTTTAAATAATGCTGAACAGAAAATAATTTTTATGCAGAATGCTAGAAAACTATGCAGAAAACAGTGAACAATTTTTATGAGAAAACAATGAACGGTTTTAGTTAATGCAAAAAGAAAATTTTATGAATGCAGTAAGCAGATTTAAATATACAGTAAACATGATGTGCCGAAAGAAAATTTTATTAATGTAGATACAGATTTTATCAATGCAAAAAAACAGATTTGATTATTGTGAAATTAAAACATGAAAAAGTATACAAATTTGGCTTTTAAATTTAAAGAACACAATTTCAGGAGGTGTTTTATGAGAAAACAGTGAACAATTTTTTAAATAGTGAACTAAAAATAATTTATGTAGAAAAGAGAGTGAACAATTTTTTAAATAATGCGAAAAATAAAATAATTTTATGCAGAATGCTAGAAATAGTTTATGCAGAAAACAGTGAACAATTTTTATGAGAGAACAATGAACAATTTTAATTAATGTAGGAAACAAATTTTATGAATGCAGTAAGCAGATTTGAATATACAGTAAACATGATGTGCAGAGAGCAAATTTTGTTAATGTAGAAAGAGATTTTATCAATGCAAAAAAACAGATTCGATTATTGTGAAATTTAAACATGAAAAAGCATACAGATTTGGCTTTTAAATTTAGAGAACACAATTTCAGGAGGTGTTTTATGAGAAAACAGTGCACAATATCTAAACATGGGGTGCTACAACTCGCCAAGAAAAAAAGTTGCCGAAGCGACTTTCACATCATTAGCCAAACATTTAGATATACATAAAAAAATGTATCACATTCCTCTTAGAAACACTGCAAGTCAAGAACTTACATATCCAGATGTGGTAAAGCTTAAGTTCTACTTTATATCCGTGTGGTCCACTCTTTCTGCAATACTTATCAATCATTTGACCATACGGTAATTCCAAACAGGATTGATAAAGTAACAATATGTAGCTTAAACTTCTTTCAGTGTACTCATGGCTAAAAATGCAGTGAGATTTTTCCATTACATGTTTAAATTTCTTATTGTAACCCCAATATTTTAACCAATTTGACCATGATGCTTCCGATAAGTAAGAAATTGATGAGTGTGTTAAAAATGAATGAACAAGGGGTATGAGTGGCCTGAAAATTCATATTTTGAAATTAAAATCTCTATATTTTACAATGCTTCTATTTAAATAAATAAAAACATTAAAAAAAACTACTTATTTTTATGTTTATGTTTATTTGTCGAGTATCCCCAAAAAAAAAGTTATAAGGAACTCGAGTTTACCAAGCTTGATTTCCATATTACAAGGAACTCAAGCTTAGTGAGCTCGAGTACCATAGAAAAAAAATGTTTATGTTTATTTACAAAGAAATCGAGCCTGATATGCTTGAGTATTGTGTTGCATGGAACTCAAGTTTACCAAGCTCAAGTACCATATTATTTTTTTTAATTGCACAAATTCCAGGTCAACAGCGCCACAGTGGAATGAACCTAGGAACTCGAGTACCGTTTAGAACTCGAGTCTAGTGAGCTCAAGTACATAAAAAGTGGTACATTCCCATTTAGTTCCGAAACAGTACTTAATTGCTACAAATTTCTAAAAATTGTGGTATTTGGCCATTTTCACTGAACATTGTCATTAAACCAAAAAATTAAACTAGAGTTTTTTTTCACTTTCTTTAAATAAAAAAAAATACATGCATGGATCAAACCCTAAATATCTCTTTCCCAAGTTCCA
The DNA here is from genome assembly GCF_040712315.1 of Castanea sativa. Taxonomy (NCBI): domain Eukaryota; kingdom Viridiplantae; phylum Streptophyta; class Magnoliopsida; order Fagales; family Fagaceae; genus Castanea; species Castanea sativa. Next base: position 24,362,313 of record NC_134022.1, on the reverse strand, counting down.
ACCATATATAAGAGGAATAAGAATAACCCTAAACATAGGTAATTGAGGTTGTATTTGTCACCATCGATCTCACAAAATGGGATAGTTAAATGTAAAAAAAAATTGACCCTTTAAATTTTATTTCTTATATTAATTATTTAAATTATATATGATATCATGTCATTTGAAATAGCAATTCTCTGTGGGTTTCAGTTAGTTTAACTGATAAAATTTTTTATAGTTGAATAAGAGATATGGGTCCAATCCCCACCTACAATTCCCTCAAAAAAAATTAAAATGACAAAGTATTAAATACATTTTTAGGTTTATAATATCTAATCTAAAGATTTTGAATTATGAATTAGAATCTATTTCAAAGGAAAGAGAACACTTTACCCCCATCCTAATATTACAGAACCGAAAGAAGAGTTCAATGATCCTACTAGGAATTTTTTTTTTTTTTTTTTTTTTTTTTTTTTTTTTTTTATGGCTCATTTACTTTCCTGGCACACACACACACACACACACACACACAAAAAAAAAAAAAAAAAGTCAGAACGAAGGAAAGTCCACATAAAATGAATATGAGCCCATTTAGCTTTGATTACATCGCATAAAGTACTCACCGAATTTAGAACATGAGAATTGACACAAAAGTAGTCTTCCTTCTCAAAAAAAAAAAAAAAGAATTGACACAATAGTCTAAAACTACAAATTACGTTTGCATGAATTTGAGCATGCATATATCATGAGAACTTTCTCCACAACCTTAGGTGAACTGAACCACCATATATAAATGTTAAAAATTTAATGACTTATTTTCATTACTCTTTGTGGGCATTATGACTAATATCTCTAAACCATTTTCTGGCATTTGTTATTGGGAAATACTAACAGATGCTCTTAGGGTAATGGTTAACAATTCATTTAAAAAAAGCTTTTACGAGAAAAGGAAAAAGAAAACAATTAATATTTTGACAGCTTTTTTCATTTCCCATAAAAGTGATATCAAAACTTCCATAAAATGGATTGTTAACCATTGCCTCAAGGGCATTCGTTTCCATGACCCCTTATTATTAAGGTAATTTATGTGCAAACATAATAATTAGGAAGATGAATTTGATAATTATCCCTATCATACTTAATTCCAAAATGCCTATAAGACACAAGGGATGAGAATTATCCACACACGCAAAAAAAAAAAAAAAAAAAAAAAAAAAAAAAAAAAAGACATAAATGAAGTGTTTTCTTTGGATATATTGATGTGTTTTGCTATGCTATTTTCAGATAGTGCACATTAATAAATAAATTGTTGACATATTAAGCTATGAGTCTTGTAACTTAACAAATTCATCTCTTGTAACTTAACAAGAGAAGCAGAGAGAATTAATCCCTTATATGAAGGGATTAATTATCTATGCTTCTCTTGTGGTAGGATTGGGCATAGAAAGGAGGAGTGTCCATATACCATTAGAGAGATACATAAGGAGCCAACTCTAAGCCAAGAGGAACCCCCTATACCGCAGAGAGAAAACTTTGAGGCCAACAGCAAGATGAATGAAAAATCTGAAGAATGTGGTGACTGGATAGTGGTCACAAGACGAAAGCAAACGAGTAAGGCTAAGACGAGTCACCCAACTCAGACAACAAGTCAAGAGTCTGAGTCTTCGCAAGGGCATATTGGTAAAAGGGTACCTCGAGTGGAGGAGCTAAACAAAAAAGATGGCAAGAGGAAAGTCCCATCCCTACCAACTTCAGGGTCACAAAGAGTGACTAATAAGACAGCAAGGTTTGTCCCAAGAAAAAACAGAGTAAGGCCTGACTCGGTGAATGTGAAATTGCGCGCAAAGGAAGTCAAACAAGGAAGGCTTCTAGTTCAACCCCAATGAGATGGGGTGGGCCCTAGTAACTACGAACCCGTGTTTTCCTTTGGAGAGAGCCCAACAAAAGACGCTACAGCCGGCCCAAGCCTAGCACCTCTTATTTTTTCTAGCCCAGCAAGCTCATCGTATAAGGTTTCAATTCTTAAACCTAAGATGAAAGATGTTGCTTTGGGAGATCAAAAAAATGGCGGCCACGGACAACTCAGCAATCTTCTATCAAGACAAAGTAATTTCGATTGGGGAGGACACAATCAAGTGGATCAGATAGGACCCGATGAGGTGTGGGGTTGGTTCGACTTGGAGTTGATGATAGCTTGGAAGAATATGTTCCCTCTCACAGAGGCGAGCAAGAGACTGGGATACCTGCCAATGAAGGAAGAAGCCTGGGCTCTCACACCAAATCCATGGTGGAGATTCCTCTCCGACCGTCCAGCGGTCCAAATCCCCTCTCAGATCAGCTCGAACCCACCTGCAATAAGATCAAATGCGCACCCTTCAGAAAAATTGCTCACAAAAGCAGAGCTAGAGTGGATTCAATTGGAGATAACGGTGAGAAAGATTCTTCAGGAAATACCAGTGGAGTGCATGATGTGGGGCAACCTCCACCAAGTGAAATTACTCCAATTCGCGGAGCCACAGATAAATGTCACCTTCCTTATCAAAGCAAACCAAGAGAGAATGGGGATAATCAAGCACTCAGTTACTCTACTCCAAGGGAGGATGTTGGGGAAGAGAGAATTGATGGAAACATGGAGGTGGAGGGTCACAGTGGATAGCTCCTCTGCGTCTCATTTTGTAGCTGCTACCCACCCATATCCAATAATGAATGTGTTGGTTTGGAATTGCAGAGGCGCAATGAAACCTCTCTTTAGGAAAACAGTGATGGATTTAGTTAACTGGCATAACCCCATTGTCATGGTCATTACAGAAACCAAGATAAGTGGTGCGAGAGATGATGAAATTATTGAGACTCTCTCATTTGCTGGTGCGGTGGTCACTGACACTATTGGCTTTGCTGGTGGAATCTGGCTTTTGTGGCATTTAGATTTGGTGCAGGTTAAGGCGCTGGCAACCACGGAGCAAGAAATCCATGTCATTGTTCGGGTAAGATCACAAACCTTTAACTGGCTGTTTAGTGATATTTATGCTAGTCCTAAGTTTGGGGAGAGATGCATTCTCTGGGAAAATCTTAAAATGTTAGCCAATATGCATGATCTTCCTTGGGGCTTAATGGCTGACTTTAATGAAGTCCTATCTAAAGAGGAGAAGTCTGATGGTAATTACATTAGTCAGAGATGGGTAAGAGCCATCCAAGACTGTATGGACACATGCCACATGCTTGACCTTGGGTTCTCGGGCCCAAAGTTCACATGGACAAACAAGAGGGGCGTTGATGACTTGATCCAATGTAGGTTGGACAGATGTTGGGCCAAACCCAGGTTGGAAGGCCTTTTTTGACGAAGCGAATGTCACACATTTGGCTAGAGTGAATTCTGACCATTGCCCCTTGCTGCTTAAGTGAAGCCTTCGGAGAGAGAGGGTCAGTGCAAGCCTTTCAAGTTCCAATCTATATGGCTTAGCCACAATGATTTTCCGGATATTGTGAGAGAGGCTTGGTCGGGGCAAGAGGTCAATCTGGTTGATGCCATATCCGTGTTTGTAACCAAAGCCAAAGATTGGAATAGAGAAGTCTTTGGTAATGTTTTTGCCAAGAAGAAGAGAATTATGGCAAGATTGGTGGGGATCCAAAAAGCTATGGCCAACAGACCTTGCACCTTTCTTATCAATCTCCAGAATCTGCTCTCTAATGAGTATAATAATATCCTCCAGCTTGAGGAAGGACTATGGGCAATGAAGGCCAGGACTAATTGGATTATCAATGGTGAACAAAACACCTCTTACTTTCACCTCTCAACCATTGTGTGAAGAAGTAAGAATAGGATCTCCAGCATTCAAAATGCACATGGGGAGTGGGGTGCATGACACTAGAGAAGTGAAAAGAATTTTTGTGGAGTATTTCCATAAACTTTATCAATCTGAGCAAGTCTACTACCCTTTATGCCCTGATTGGGATTCTGATTGGTGTACTTCTTTGGCTGAGGAGGAAGCTATTGCTTTAGCCTAACCCCCTTCTGATGCTGAAATTTAGGATGCCCTTAAGTCCATGAAGCCTTTCAAAGCACCTGGTATGGCCTCTATGCGGGGTTCTTCCAAAGGTCCTGGCTCTTGGTTGGAGACTCGATCAAAAAGGAAGTGAAGAAGATCTTTACAACCCAAAAAATTCCTGAGTGTCTAAACCAAACCTTAATTGCCCTCATACCAAAACAGATTGGTCCGGAACTGGTGAGTCACTATAGACTCATTAGTCTTTGTACTACCATTTACAAGATAGTCACAAAGATTCTTGTCCTCAAACTGAAACCCCTAATCCCATCCTTAATCTCTCCCATGCAATCTGCCTTCCTTGCTGGTAGAAGAGGTTCAAACAATGTCATCATTGCTCAAGAACTTATTCATTCCTTGAAGAATAGAAGAGGGAGGGAAGGGTTCATGGTGGTAAAAATTGACCTTGAAAAGACGTATGACAAATTGGAGTGGAGCTTCATAAAAATGGTTTTGGATCATTTTGGTTTCCCTCCTAACATTGTTAACCTGATTATGAGCTGTGTCTTCTACATCAACAGCAATTTTGTTTAATGGTAATAAACTGGACTCTTTCCATCCCTCAAGAGGAATTAGGCAAGGGGACCCCATCTCCCCTTACCTATTCTTGCTGTGTATGGAGTTTTTGGGAGCTCATATCTCTGCCTTATGTGAGGAAAAGAGATGGGATAAGATCAAGGCCTCAAGAAATGGTCCAAGTTTTTCTCATATCTTTTATGCGGATGATTTGATGCTATTTGTTAAGGCCAACTCCAAGAACTGTGATGCCATTTTGGAAGTGTTGGATAATTTTTGCAATATGGCTAGTCAAAAAATTAACCTCAACAAGTCGCAAATCTATTTCTCCCCCAATGTGATTGGTAGGAAGAAAAATGCTATTTGCAGAAAGCTTGGAATGGTTGCAACCCAAAATTTGGGAAGATACTTGGGATTTCCTCTGCTACACCAAGGAAGGAATGGGAATGCCTTTAATTTTGTTATTGAAAGAATCCAACATAAGCTGGCTGGATGGCAATCCAAGCTACTGTCTAAAGCAGGGAAATTAGTGTTAGTCAAGTCAGCTGCCTCTCCCATAGTAGATTATTATATGCAATGTCATGCAATGCCTATTAAAGTGTGTAATGCCATTGACAAGCTTATTATGAATTTTTTATGGGGTTCAACAAAGGAGAAAAGAAAACTCCACCTGGTTAACTGGCACACGATCACTCTGCGTAAGGACTAGGGAGGATTGGGTTTATACCAAATGAGATATAGGAATCAAGCCCTCCTTGCAAAACTGTGTTGGAGGATTGCAAATGAAAATGCTTCCCCTTGGGCGCAATTGTTGTTAAAGAAATACCTGAATCACAATAGGCTGACTGAGGAGGGTAGGAATAGGTCTTGTTCAAAACTCTGGGTAGCATGTAAGGTTGGAGGACCTATGTATGTGAGAGGTCTTAAATGGATTATTGGCAATGGAGAATCTGTGAAGTTGTGGCAGGACTTCTAGCTCCCCACGGGCACTCTTCGAAGCCACATCCAAGGGCCATTAGCAAGAGATGAAGAATGCTTGACAGTACAACAATGCCATAGTGTCACTCTTGGTTGGAACCTGCACAACCTCTCCTTTGAGCTTCCTAGTGACCTTATTGAAGATATTAAGGCCACTCCTTTTCTCAAATAATCCAAACACAAAGGACTCCCTACCTTGGGCTTTCTCTAAAGATGGCTGGTTCTCTATTAAGTCAACCTATCTCCTAGCAAGAGATTTAAATCCTTTGAACCCAAGGACTGGCAATATATTGTGGGTGTGGAAGATGGATGCCCCTCCAAAATTCCTCTTCTTCTTATGGCTTTGTCTTCACAACAGCATACCCACATGCGAAGTCCTGGGTTCAAGGGGTTTAAACCTCAATCTTACTTGCCCCATCTACCATGAAGGTAATGAATCTATAGACCACCTTCTCCGAGGATGTAAGACAGCAGTGGAGCTTTGGCAAAAATTGGAATTTCCCCCCTGCCTTGTGGACTCTTTTAATAAACCACTAGTGGAGTGGTTGCAAGTGAATTGCAAAATGGAAGTCAAGTCAAAATTCTTGGGCATCCTGTGGAAAATTATTTTCATCATGAGCATTTGGCAAACTTGGACCCACAGAAACAAAGTTGTGTTTAGAACTGGGAGGGTCAACCCGAACCTTTCAAAGAGTTATGTGCAGAGTAGTGCTGAATTTTTCTCCATTGGTATAAAGACCAAAATCCCTCTCTCCAAAATCTGTGTTCCTATGTCATGGCAAAAACCTCCTGTTGGGTGGGCGAAACTTAACACCGATGGTTCTGCCTTAGGCAATCCTGGCAGAGCAGGCGGGGGGAGGTGTGATTCGGGATCACTCTGGCCACTGGATTAAAGCTTACAGCCAAGCAATGGGAACTACTAACAGCTTTACTGCGGAATTATGGGCTCTCAGAGACGGCCTCATCATTGCTAAGGAACTGGGGCTTAATAACCTGATTGTTGAACTAGATGCATTGAGTGTAGTTCATATGATATCTAGTGATAAGTCAAATCTGTTAATGGAACCTTTAATGTCTGATTGCAGAAGCCTGTTCAGAGCAATCCCTAACAAACGGATACAGCATGTGTATCGGGAAGCCAATCAATGTGCAAACGCACTAGCTAGATTGGGATCAAGTGTTATTTCCTCTTTTGTTTTTTTTGTTAAACCACCACTTGTGGTGGTCAATTTGTTAGCCCTTGATGAGGCTTGCAATTTTTGTAACAGACTTATTACCAGTTAATTTAAGTTTCTATCCTTTCTCACCAAAAAAAATCACTTGTTCCCGAACAAAATTATGCATCATATTGTTTGTGTTCCACTTTATGTTCTACCCATTGCAATATACCATGTATCTGATTTTTGTTTTCCATTTTAAATTTTAATTATTTTATAAGAAAAGGGGAAAAAATTGACAAAATGTAATTAAAAAAATATAAAGTAAAACAAAGTGTAAGACCAAAGATTTTTATTTGTCTACTCTCTTTTATAATGAGAATCATAAGGTTCAAATTCTCTCTCATCTTATTGTAATTATCGAATTATAAAAATAAAATAATAATAATAAACCCTAATCAATTGATAAGATCATGTTGTTGAAATTTGAAAATCGATTGAAAAAATAATAATCAATATATATTTCTTTTTTTTATATACAATATAGAAATTCTATTCTACCTTAATTTAAGTGTATATATATGCGAACTCTTTCCTGAAAACTTGAACCCGGCTCTTGTCCCCCACACTCGACAATCACTTGTACTTATGAAATGATTATCACGCCAACGGTATGCATTGGTATCAATATATATTTCTAAATATTATGTTGTTGAGAAAAAAAAAAGGTAACTAATATTGTGCATGTAACATCATTGTGCCTAACCTCTATAAATGGCGATATGTCAACAAGCTTTTAAAAGCCGTAAAAAAGCATATAAATCGATTGGGTATACCGCCAGACTGGTGGTGTAACCTGATTATGAGCAATGATGACGACTCGCAACCCCCCACTGATCCATCATAAATTCGGTAGTTGTTTGTTTAGTTTGTTTGATGCAAAAGTCGCATGCGATTAAGATTGTTCCATGCCCATGTAATTGTAACTTGTAAGTGAAACAGGCCCAACCGTCCAAGCCACTAAGTCAGTGACAAATGTCTTCATGTTTTCACTCACTCTGTGCACACTCCGATATTGCACACAACCATACCCGCACTATTTGATTTCAGTGCAAAGTGTGTGTACAGTTATATGCAATAGTTTGTGTAAAATAAATACTACTCATTAAAGTCATAATTTCAAGGCAAAATGTATACGTACAATTGTGTATAACTGGTGTGAAATATACATTGGTTATTGGACACACACTTTCAAGTCAATATTTCACTATAAAGTGTGTATGGTGATGTGCAACAATTTAAAATAAAGGTTACTCGTTGAAGTCGCAATTTTAATGCAAAGTGTGTGAGGACGTCTGTGTGCCACTGGTGTGAAATAAACATTGGTTCTTGAACAATATACAAAATCAGCTAGAAAACAATCTCACTATCTCTTTGGGCACTGTTGTACTGCCCAACTCTCTCTTGCTCTCTCTCCACCTGTCCCAATTGACATAAATGAGTTTAAAGTAAGTGAGCCATGGGCAGTTGAAGTAATTAAGCCGCCTGCGTCTAGCTACTTAATTACTATATCTTTTCAAGAACAATTTCCCTTATAAATTTGCAACCTTGTTGCTATTCTTTCCAAGTACTAAGCTCAGCATTCAGATTTTTCTCTACTAAAAATCCATAGCTAAACCAAGATGCATCTACACATTCTCGCTTTTCTCACTGTAAGTTTTATAATTTCTTGCACCCATCTGGACATAATAAGCTCTCTTTCAAACTCTCTATGATTTCAGAGCTTATAAAGTTCCAAGAGAGTTCATATTTCCATCATTTAAATTACTTTTTTTTTTTCTTTTGAGTATTTTTATGTAACATAACGTGTGACTTTATGTGTTGCAGGTTGCACTGGTGACAAGCCATGCTGCTGTGCATCCTGAAAAATACTGGAACTCCGTGCTGCCAAACACTCCATTGCCTAAAGCCCTCAGTGATCTTCTACAGCCTGGTTGGTACTTCAAATCTGAGAGGACCTCTCTTGCATCTTTTCACTAACATCTCTATAATATACTTCTAGTTATTTCTTATGACCTAAAAGTTGCAAAAACAATTTTGAGCTTTGGCAAGAGGTTTTTCTTTTAATTTTTTAATTATTTGCTTAGGAAAATGTTAAAATTACTATATATTTTTACTATGCAAAACGCTTACAAACTGACTTAATAATGAATGTAACTTATGTCACTTAAACAACTAATAAATACATAGGGAAGCAAGTTAAACATGATAGCCCATGTCATAGCCATTGCTTACCTTACAAAATCACCATTATTACATGATAATTCGTCTCTCATACCTTCAGTTATGAAGGCTTAGAGGAGAGATCCTCGTGTGTTCTTCTTCCTCTTAATGATATTGTGGTCTAGCAAAATAAATAAATAAATGGAATGGAACTAGGAACTCTTAGAGAGTGCCCTTCTACATAACATGAACTATATCTAAATAAATAAAACATCTCTTTTTGCACAAAATAAAATGATAAATAAATATCTTAATTAACTTTTGTGATTGAAAACATGTCGGTTTGTAAGATTTATATAGTAAAATTGTAGTATCCTATCATTATTTAATTTTTTATGTATATATAGATTTTTATTTTTTATTTTCGTCTTCAACTCAAAAAAAAAGTCTAAATTTTTTTAGATACAATTATATTTTAACTAACCTTAACAAATTAACAACAATAAATTTAACAACACAACAAATTTCATAATTAATGAGATAGAAAATTGTAAGTTTTTTTTTTTTTTTGGATGTAAGATAGAATTTCTACCCTAGCATAATCTAAGTGTATGTGTGTGAAACTTCCTCCTGGAGACTTGAACCATGACTTTTACCCTCCACGTCCCACAAACATTTATACTTGTGGAGTGACCATCACAATAAGAATGCGCAGTGGTAGTTTTTTTTTTTTTTTTTTAGAGAAAGAGGAAAATTATAGTTAGTGTGTCGTAAAAATGACAATCTCTCGTCTTAAATAAAATTTATCTATAGTCTTTTAGGTACAATACAATATATTCTCTAATTTAAACCCTTCATTTCATTTATCAATAAGACATATATATATATATATATATATATATATATATATATATATATATATATATAGTGCCCTATTTTCCATTAATAATTAAATTCAAAACAATCAAAGGTTTAAATTCAAATATTCAATTAATATACTACCCTAAAGTGCTGGATCTAAGTTCTACACTTGTTAATAAACCAATAGGCTTTTAGCAAAATTCTACGTCTAGATTCTAGACGTAATAAAAGTCTTTCATCTTATACGTTCTAGCTTCTAATCCATGTATATATAAAAAAGAGCATGTTATTAGTTTATTACCCACTGGCGTATACGGAGGATGTGAGTGTTAATCACACACACTAATTAAAGCCTTTCATCTTATAAGTTCTACTTCTTGCCCCTAATTCATGTTGCTAACGTTGCAGGGCTGATTGATGACAAAAGCACTTCAGTCAATGTAGGGAAGGGTGGAGTAAACGTTGATGCAGGAAAGGGAAAACCCGGAGGCACCTCTGTCAATGTTGGGAAGGGTGGTGTAAGTGTGAATACCGGTAAAGGAAAGCCAGCTGGTGGTGGCACTCACGTCGGTGTTGGAGGCAAAGGAGTTGGAGTGCAAACTGGAAAGCCAGGCGGCAAAGGAACCAATGTGGGTGTTGGCAAAGGAGGAGTATCTGTGAGCACAGGCCACAAGGGAAAGCCTGTGTATGTTGGAGTAACACCAGGGAAAAACCCCTTTGTTTATCAATATGCTGCCACTGAGAATCAACTCCATGATGACCCCAATGTAGCTCTTTTCTTCTTGGAGAAGGACCTGCATCCAGGCACAAAAATGAACTTGCACTTCACTAAAAACACAAACACAGCTACCTTTTTGTCTCGCCAAGTTGCAAATTCAATACCCTTTTCATCTAACAAGGTTGCAGATATTTTTAGCCGGTTTTCAGTGAAACCTGGGTCAATGGAAGCTGATGTAATTCAAAGCACGATTGAAGAATGTGAAAAGACAGGCATCAAAGGGGAGGAAAAATATTGTGCAACATCATTAGAGTCAATGGTGGATTTCAGCACTTCCAAGCTTGGAAAAGATGTTCAGGCAATCTCTACCGAGGTGGGAAAAGAAACCCAGATGCAGAAATACACTATAATCCCAGGAGTGAAGAAGGTTGGAAGTGACAAATCTGTCGTGTGCCATAAACAGAACTATGTCTATGCTGTCTTTTACTGCCATGCAACACAGACCACACAGGCTTATATGGTGCCACTAGAGGGTGCTGATGGAACAAAAGCTAAAGCAGTGGCTGTATGTCACACAAACACATCAGAATGGAACCCAAAGCATTTGGCCTTCCAAGTACTCAAAGTTAAGCCTGGAACTGTCCCTGTCTGCCATTTCCTTCCCGAGGATCATGTTGTCTGGGCATCCAAATAGAAGTTTCTGGGAAAGGCTCAAACCTCCATAGCATAATTTTAATTGCAAGAGTTTGAAACCCTTATATGTACTGTGATATATACTACAGCACTTAGTTACATGTTTGAGCGTGCTTTAGTCATGGATGATACATTATGTACTCACTAATAAATACACCCTATCTCTTTCTATTTACTAATAAATTCATATCTTTTCGCTTTATTGGGCCACTTTCATTCTCTTTATTTCCTCCATAACAAGACTTAAATGTAATGCTGGTACGCATCAGTAACTAGATAAACCAACAGAACGACCTTGTTGTTGCTACATTCTTTTCTACAGTGTCCTTCAAACCAGAAGGGTAGGGGCTCTTGGTTTGTTAAGACACCTCAAAGTTAATTAGGAGCGGAGGATCCTTAAGATATGGTTTTAGAGCCATTTATGAAGCAACAAGCAACATAATGCCAAAGTTTCTAATTTCCTGGAAGGAGGGAATTGGGATTGGAAACTTATTGCAAGGTCTGAAGATTTTGTTCCTATTCAAAGCAAGCTCTCCTTCATTGAGCTTGATTAGAAGGATACCGCCTTTTGCTTCTTCCAAGTTTGGCAAGTATTCTTGTGCTGAAACTTGGAATGCCATTAGAGTGAAGTTACATGAGATAAATATGAGAATCATCTGATTTTCTACTAAATATCTAGGCATGGTTTCTTTAATTTGTTGGCTTTTAGGAATAGGTTGTCCAGTCTATATACTAGATAGAGCCCTTCAATGGGGGAATCAAGGAGATTCGGCTTGTGTTTTTTGCTGAGCTTACTTGAAAGTAGGATCCATTTGTGTTTTGAATGCGCCTTTTCTAGAATAATATGGAAGTCATGATATGCTGCTTGATTAACAAGCTCAAGCTGGTTTGGGATGACTAGACTACTTAAATAGGGCCTTCCAAATTTGAAAAGGAACTCTAAAGGTTGTGCTATGCAAGTTGGTGTGGGGGCTACCATGTGTCACATTGGGGGTTAAAGGAAGATAAGGCTGTGGACAGCATTGTGAATATCACTCAATAAATGAATTAAGGCTAAACACCTACCTAAGGAATTAAAGTTTGATGTGCAATTCCCAGTAACTATGCGTAATGATAACCATGCAGCTATCCATATAACTTCAAAAGTATAACGGTGGGTTCTGACGTAGGACAACCACAATAGTATAATAGAGAAGAAAAATGATAGGATAAATCCTAGGAGTCAGCACCTAAGGGCTGCTTGGAGTCAGCACCAAGCAAACTGGAGTCGGCACCAGTGTAAAAGAGAACAAACGTTTTTTTTATATTTGTCAAAAGCTGTCTTACAATAATCAGAAAAAGTGTTTTTACAGCTAACAACACAAAACCCTAATTATTAAATAGCTAACAACACAAAACCCTAATTATTAAATGTTCGGGCTTGCTTAATCTCAAGCCCAATAACTAATAGGCTCCATCCATAAGGCCACAGGTTGGGCCGTCTTCTTTTTGTCCTTCCTCCCATATGTGTGTATAATTGGGGGCCAATATCTTGTGTCCGCACCAACTCCCCTCGGGTGAGAGGAACTCAACTCCGTCGAGTGGAAAGCTGAAGAGCTCTGATAGTACTCCAGTAAGTCAGGATCCAGTCGCTGTAGCTCATCTCTAGTAATCCATGTGCAATCAGAATCTGGTCGCCCGTGCCACCGAACTAGGAAACGGTGAACTCCTCCATCCCTGGTAGAAACAATTTGCTCATCTAAAATAGCATCAATAGATTCTTTATGTGCATAGCGCAAATTTAAGGGTAAAGGGGTAGGCATAGGGGCATCAATAGGATTAAGTAAAGGCTCATCAAAAGGAGTATCAGGAATAGCTGTAGGGCTTTTATAAGCAACTAGATCCTCAATATTAAAGGAGGAGCTAATACCAGAATCATGAGGAAGGTCAATGACATATGCATTTGGGCCCATTCATTTCAATACCTTGAATGGACCGGCACTACGAGCCTGCAATTTCTTAACGGTCCCAGAGGGAAACCGTTCAGGTCGGATCCGAATCATGACATAATCTCCTACCTGAAACTCTGCATGACGCCGATGAGTATCAGCATGAATTTTATATTGAGAATTACTTACCTGAATTTTTTTGTGAATCTCAGTATGCAAATCATGAACATGTCGTGCGAATGCCTCAGCAGATTCAGAAATCCTAACATGTGGGGACATGGGCAAAAGATTTAAGGGCTTCCTAGGTGTATATCCATACACAACCTCAAAAGGACTAACGCCTATAGACCTGTTGACAGAGCTATTATATGCAAGTTGGGCTATAGGAAGAATTGAATCCCAATTTCGATAGGCTTCACCCACTAGACACTGAAGGAGGTTCCCTAGGCTACGATTAACCACCTCAGTTTGACCATCAGTTTGAGGATGAAATGCCGTGGAAAATTTCAATTTGGTGCCTACTAAATGCCACAAGGTCTTCCAAAAATAACTCATGAAGCGAACATCCCTATCTGACACTATGGTTTTGGGGAGACCATAAAGCTTGACAATCTCATCAAAGTAAAGCTTTGCAATTTTAGAAGCGTCAGAAGTCTTAGAACATGGTAGGAAATGAGCCATCTTAGAGAAGCGATCAACAACTACTAGGATAGAATCATGCTTCCTAAAGGTGCGGGGCAAACCTAGCACAAAGTCCATACTCACGTCCTGCCACGGGCGATCTGGCACAGGTAAAGGCGTGTACAGACCAGTGTTTTGCTTGCGATGTTTGGCTAGTTGACATGTACGACACTGACCAACTATCTTAGCAATGCCCCTCTTAAGACCAGGCCAATAGAATTGACGTTCCACTTCCTCAATTGTCTTATCTCGGCCAAAATGACCTGCAAGGCCTCCTGCATGTATCTCCCAAACTAGAAAATCTCTCACTGACGACCAAAGGATACAAAACTTGTTGGCTTTGAACAAGTAACCATCCTGAAGGGTATTATCATCCAAGACGGGGTGTGAAGCATTACTTAGGCTAGTGTAGAGCTCCCCAAAATCTTGGCATAACTGATAGTCATCCTTAAGTCGTTCAAACCCAGTGACCTTAACACTCATGACTGATAGCAAAGACACTCTTCGACTCAGTGCATCAGCAGCCTTATTCTCAACTCCCGCCCTATGTTTCACCACAAAGTAGTAGCGTTGCAGAAATTCAACCCAACTACCGTGCCTAAAATTTAGCTTCTTTTGGGAATTGAGATAGCGCAAAGCTTCATGATCAGAGTAGATAATAAACTCTCGAGACAACAAGTAATGGCGCCAATGCCAAAGAGCTCGTACAATGGCATAAATTCTTTGTCATATGTGGAGTACTTTTGCTTCGCATCATTCAACTTCTCACTAAAATAGGCAATTGGGTGGCGCTCCTGACTAAGTACTCCCCCTATGCCAATACCTGAGGCATCACATTCCACTTCAAAAGGCTTGGTGAAATCAGGGAGACGCATGACAAGTGCCTCAGTCATCTTTTGTTTCACCTCCTTGAAGGCCTTAGTAGCAGCCTTTGTCCAAGTAAACTCCCCATGTTTCAAGCAGTCAGTGATGGGAGACATAATGGTACTAAATCCTTTGATGAATCGGCGATAAAAGGAAGCGAGCCCATGAAAGCTTCGAACCTCATGTATAGTTTTGGGCTCGGGCCAATCCATAATTGCTTGAACTTTCTGGGGGTCGGCAGAAACTCCTTCAGATGACACTATGAAACCTAGGAAGACAACTTTATCTGTAAAGAAAGAGCACTTCTTGAGGTTACCATATAAACTCTCCTTCCTAAGGGTTGTGCAAACTTGAGTTAGGTGGTCTAAGTGTTGCTCCCTAGACTTACTATAAATGAGGATATCATCTAAGTACACAACCAGGAATTTTCCCATAAAAGGCTTGAGCACTTGAGTCATCACTCTCATAAAGGTACTAGGAGCATTGGACAATCCAAAAGGCATAACCATCCACTCATATAAACCATCTTTCGTCTTGAAGGCAGTTTTCCACTCATCACCAGGACGAACCCTAATTTGATGATAGCCACTTTTCAAGTCTATCTTGGAGAAGATCGTTGCTCCAGCCATCATATCCAACATGTCATCCAACCGAGGGATAGGAAAACGATACTTCACAGTGATCTTGTTGATGGCACGACTATCAACACACATCCTCCAAGTCCCATCTTTCTTTGGAGTTAAGAGTGCAGGGACTGCACAAGGGCTCATGCTCTCACGAACAAAACCCTTCCTAAGTAGTTCTTCTACTTGCCTTTGCAACTCGGCATGTTCTGCAGGGCTCATCCTATAATGGGGCAAGTTAGGTAGGGTCGCTCTGGGCACAAAATCTATGGCGTGTTGGATATCACGCATGGGCAGTAATTGATCGAGGAGTTCCTCAGGGAAAACATCCTTAAATTCCTGGAGCACAGACCTCACTTCTTCAGGTTGCTCCTCACAGGTCTCTCCATGAAGTTCCCTAGCAACCAAGACAAACACAATGGATTCCTGAACTGCTACCCTTTCAAATGCCTTTGGGCTTATGATGTTCAAACCTTTCGCCTTCGGTACTTCTAGCTTCTTGCTCATGTCGATTGGCTTGGGTTTCAAAGGATTAAGCACAATCTTCTTGCCTCCAAACATAAATGAGCAAGAATCGGATCGCCCATGAAGGGTGACATCCAAATCATAAAGCCAAGGTCTACCTAAGATAATATGCCCTACATCCATGAGAATTACGTCACACCATATTTCTGCCTTATAGGTGAGGAATTGAAGTGGGACAACACATCTTTCTTTTATGGCTATGGAGGAAGTATCCACCCAAGAAACTTTATATGGGTTAGGGTGTGGGATCAATTTCAAGCCTTGGCGGGAAACAACGTTAGAGGACACCGCATTAATGCAACTCCCACTATCTATAATAACCTTGCACGTTTTGTCTCCACACTTAGTGTAAGTCTGGAAGATGGCACTTCTTCGCCAATCATCAGTTTCCCTTTGTTCTGTCAAAGCACACCTTACCACATTCACTCTAGGGACACCAAAAACAGCCTGGGAATCATCAACCTGAGGGGAGATGGCTCTAATGCACGTGAGGTAGCTGGGATCATCTTCCCATTCGGCCTCAACATCTTGGACTTCTTCAGCATTTGGGTCATACACTAGCTCTTCAACACTTTCTACCTTTTCATCATCCTCTTGAATGACAAGGGTCCTAGAGGGACATCTAGCTGCGACATGTCCAATCCAATTGCATTTGAAGCATTGGAGGCGAGAGCCTAATCTTGAGGGCTCATTGATCACACATTTTCCCTTGTCCTCTTTTTGTATCGGGATGTTATTGGAGTTGACCTTAGGGGGTAAGGCAAGTTTAGGTTTGCTACCAAAAGGGTGAGGGTTGGGAGGAATGCTTCGAAGCTCAGAACGTCGCCAAAAGATAGATTTGGATGCTAACTCACAATTCCTAGCAAGGTCATAGGCTTCTCTTAAGGTGGTGACTCCTCGGGTGATAATCTCGCCTAGTAGGTTAGCATTTAAACCTTTCTTGAACCTATTGAGTGTGACAACTTCTTCCTCAACTATTCGAATTCGCCTCTGGAATTCCTTGAATTTCTCTATGTATTCGGTCACAGGAGCAGTGCCTTGCCTTAGGCGATCCCATTCCTCAAGGAGGGAGCTCCTATAAGTTGGAGGAAGATAATTCCTCGAGAGGGCGTCCTTCATCTCCATCCAATAAATAATGGGGGGCTCACGTCGTCGCCTAAGGGTTTCCTCAAGGTCCTCCCAGAAAAGATCAGCTCTCCCAA
The DNA here is from genome assembly GCF_040712315.1 of Castanea sativa. Classification (NCBI taxonomy): domain Eukaryota; kingdom Viridiplantae; phylum Streptophyta; class Magnoliopsida; order Fagales; family Fagaceae; genus Castanea; species Castanea sativa. Next base: position 24,345,319 of record NC_134022.1, on the reverse strand, counting down.
TTAACTTCATTCTAGCATACCTCACTTTCCTATTCTCAGCCCAATGGTAATAGTCAAAGAATTTCTCCATTTGATGTAACCAATTAGTGAAAACCCATGGGTCTAGGCAGCCATCAAAGATGGGTGCTTCTATCCTTTCCTTAGACATCCTATCATCATAATCCCTAGGACCATAGTGATTATAGTGATCATGTTCAAAGTGTGGAGCCCTATTAAAGTGACCATTGTTATTTTGCCCATGCATGTTATCTCCTTCATGGTTAGTGGTCTCTCTTTGAGATGTTTCAATTCGCTCTACCCTATCCAGCAAATCACGAACACTCTTAGCTAGGTCTCCTATGGTTTGCTCTAAAGAGGGCCTAGATTCGGACGTGGATTGATGTTCAGGGTTTGACATGACGCGACCACTACATAGATGCATGCAACACAATATTTATGAATGCAGTTGAGATTCCCAAAAATTCAAGTAATCAATTCTCAATGTAAAATTAAAGGTCAAGCAAAGTGCATGTAGAGACTAGATCGATGAATCAAAGGAAGGAATCGCAGACAAATAGTGACAGTGTTCACAGTATTACGAGATAGCCCAAATAAACATCAAATTCCAAGAAGCTCCACAAAAAGAATAAGATATTTCAAAGAAATTGGTTTTTTTTTTTTTTGGAATTTTAGAGTGGGTACTAAAAGAGAACACAAATAGTAAAACAATTAATCTGAGCACAAATTGGATAGGATAATGGAGTATGGTGGGATATGCACATAAAAAACATAAAGATAATATTTTTTTAATGAGATAAAATTGAATCCACCAAAAATATAGAGTCAGAATTGTACCCTAGTCAGTGGCTCCACGTATTGCATTAGGCAGCCATGGTCTGCTCTTCAAGTAGTGAATTGACTTGGACTGAGGAACCTGTGAAAACAATTAAAGTCCAATACAAGCAATGGGCTGTCACAGCAATAGTGTCTTTTTTTCTTTTTCTTTTTTTTGAAATACAATAAATTTTTTTTTTTTTTGGGTGAAATGCAGTAAAAGACTACAGCTTAAAACAAAATCTGCTAACCCAACTCCCAAAACATAACATTGAACTAAAGAAGCTATTAGAAACAAAAGAAACTAAAAGAGAAAGAAAGAAACGATGGAGTCATCGGCTGGAGCGTCGACGGAGGCAGCAGCTGGAGCGTCGACGGAGGCAGCAGCTGGAGTCGCCGGAGTCATCGGCGGAGCTGGAAGCTGTTCGTCTCGGCCTTGGCATCGGTGGTGGTCGAAGTCCTCAGCAGCGGTGACGGTTGGGCTTAGCGGCGGTTGGTGAAGCGCTGGGTTTCGCGGCGGCTGGTGACGGTTGGGCTTCGCGGCGGCTGGCGACTGGTGGCTGGTGACGGTTGGGCTTCGCGGCGGTTGGTGGCTATGGTGGCTACGTCCGTGGGTCTCTGCTTCTTCTTTTCTCCCTTTTTTCTTTTTCTTTTTTTTTTGATTTTGTGGGTGTTGGTGGCTGGGTCTTTCATGGGTTCCTTTTTTTTTTTTGTGGGCTGTGGGTTCTGAGATTTGAGGCGGGCACGGATGGTGGTCACCGGCTTGGGAGGCGCCGTTGGCTTCTCTGTTGGTTTGGGGGTGAGAAACTCATGTGGGGCTTGGGGGAATACACGGATTGCAGGGACTGGCTTGGGCTTGTTTAAAATCTCATTGGGCAAAAACTTGAAAGGTACTGTCATTGTTGGCTTACTCCTTTTTTTTTTATGGCTTTGCGTGGTTGTCTACGGTTGTGTTGAATGGACCGGAAGTCTGCTCTGATACCAAAACTGACGTAGGACAACCATAATAGTATAATAGAGAAGAAAAATGATAGGATAAACCCTAGGAGTCAGCACCTAAGGGCTGCTTGGAGTCAGCACCAAGCAAACTGGAGTCGGCACTAGTGTAAAAGAGAACAAACATTTTTTTTTATATTTGTCAAAAGCTTTCTTACAATAATCAGAAAAAGTGTTTTTATAGCTAACAACACAAAATCTAATTATTAAATAGCTAACAACACAAAACCCTAATTATTAAATGTTCAGGCTTGCTTAATCTCAAGCCCAATAACTAATAGGCTCCATCCATAAGGTCACAGGTTGGGCCGTCTTCTTTTTGCCCTTCCTCCCATATGTGTGTATAATTGGGGGCCTATATCTTGTGTCCGCACCAGGTTCAAGTCTCTAAAATGAAGTTTCATATACATATTTAATTAGATTAGACTAAAGTAGAATTTCTATCTTATATAAAAAATATATATATTTTAAAAATTCTTTGTTTCATGAGCAAACAAATTAAGCATACAGAGGTGCATTGCCACCTTATTCAAGAAAAAGGTAAAGTGGATTATTGGTTTCCATTAATGAATATCTAGAAGCTCAAACATAAAATGTTTACCTAGATTGGATTTACTATATAACTAATCGCATACTCATGCGATGCACGGAATATATTTCACTTTGCTTAAAATAAAATTTTAAATGAAAAAACATCATAACTTATCAAAATAAACATAAAATATACAATATTCATCGCAAAATGTTATTTGAGAATAAAATTACCATCAAAATGGTATAAAGAAAAATTTCATGTCCAAACAACTCATCAAGGTGGAATTTGGTTATTACTAAGATCCTATATGTAATTTACCAGAAAGATATCATGTCAGTTTTGATTTTCATTCTCTTTTTGCATATTAGTTATTACTTTTAACTTCTATGTAAAATTTTGTTTTAACTCAATTGTTATATTGAGATAAATTTATAGTTATCTCATCTTTACTACTGGTACTCATCCCATGTCTATCACCATTGTAAGTTGTAACCGTAAAACATAAAATCATACCTATTGAAGAAGAAATTCAAAGTAGTTCATTTGGCATTACACCAACAACATTCAAGGCAAAATCCTTCCGGGAAAAAAAAAATCAATCAACCATGAAAACAAAGATTCATAAACTGAAGAAGCTCAAGATAATTTTAGAAGCTTGTCAAGATATATAACCATATACCAGAAATTTTAAGAACCAAAAGGGGATTATCATAAGAAATAAATGTGCCTTAGTTTGTATATGAATTTAATTTGTGGAAAATATATAAACACATACCAAAAGATTTAAGAACCAAAGGGGGATTATCATAAGAAATAATTGTGCTTCAGAATTTGTAGAGATTTATTGGAAATTCAACGGTGATTTATGAATAGCACACTTGATTATCAAAAGCATATTCATAACTTCAAATTAAAGGGTTGCATGTTCTCTAACTCAAATTCCTATATCACAACTGCAAATAATTATATAAAACTTATATAAAACTTATACAAACCATGCACAAATAATCAATAGGCTCTGTTGCTGGTCTTTAGCACTAAGATTTGAATCGCATCGTAATCATGACTACATAATACATAATTAGATGTCAAGGCTTTCTAGGGCTTCACATATACTTCTTTAGGATCCTCTACAACATTTATAGCAATGCAAAAGTTAAAATAAAATAAAAATAAAAGTAGTAGAGATTGCAAACAGAGAAGAGAGAGTACCAAGTTTTTGTTGGGTTTTTGTTTCTGACTGTAATTCTCAATAAAAGCGTGAGAGGAGTAGGTTTTGCAGCCGTACAGTTTCAGTAGGATGAAGCTTTATATTTTTAAATCAGATTTAAATTTTTTTTTTTTTTTACTTTAGGATCAAGGAAAAAAAGAGAGAGACTCCTGTTAGGACTCTTTTACTATTTAGTTTAAAAAAATTTAATTTTTTATAAATTAAAATGATGATGTGGAAAATTGTGAGAGCTTCAGAGGCTTCGATTTTATATATATACATATATATATATATATATATAAGTTGAAATCATATACATCTCCCAACTAACTTAAAAGCGGAAGTGATTTGAGAGTTTGAAATATATATTTTTTTAATAAATTTGGATTTAGAAGAGGTATTCTCAACCCAAACAAGGCGTTTCCGTTCTTAAGTAAGTGCACTAAAATAGAACAAATGGAACCAAAATGAACTGAACAAATCAAAGCAAACAAAAATAGACTGAAATGCTACTCTAATATGGCTCAACAAGAGTGTAGTAACAATAAATATTAAGTTTTATCTTTTAGATATTACTAGCTTCTTACCTGTGCTTACCTACTTGGAAAAAAAAAAAAAAAAAGTGCTCAAATTGAAATAGTTTAGTCTGCATCTTTTTTCTGTAAAAATATTTGAGTCATGTTTTGGGTTTTCAAGGACTATTTCTTATTCTATTAGCAATACTATCATATTATGATTTAAAATGGAGTAGAAATTTAGCATTTTAAAGACCTTGGCACTTGAAAGAGGTAAGAGAAGGAGAAGTATTAGGTGTTTGTGTTTAATGGAAAGATGAACAACCTCAATAAATAAGCCGGAGGATTTTTTTTTTTTTTTTAAATCACTTTAGAGATCAACGGGAATGAGAGAGAGATATTTGGAGGTTTCTAGGAATTGTGAAGCAAAATTATGGATAATCTCTTCGAATTTTGAACCCGATAACTCATTTGACCCAACAAAAAAAGATTAGATGAACATGTAGTGTAAAATTGAGGATCTCAACTTTGACTTTAAAATATATATATATATATATATATAAGGATAAGTATGAAATAATGTACTGAAATTAACAAGCATAACTGTAGTTATCCAAAAATGTTCCTCCTAAGTAAGCAAATGTTCTATTGTCGCAATCCAAAGAATCAACCAGTGCATTATTGGAATAGCCTTTTTTCCTCTTTTTCTTTTTTTATGTAAGCAAAATTCGCTAAAATCATAAAGATACAACCCATATACAAGGAAGGTATACAGAGAAATACCAACAAATCATGAAAAAAGCAAATTAAAAAAAAAAATCAAGAAATCATAACTGAAAAAGGGGGTCTTAACTCCAAAATTGTTCTCTTACAATCCTAACAATGCGCACTGCATTCTCTCCAACAACAGCGCAAGAATGCATTACCAATGCCTTGGAATACTTGCAAATCCCACGGATAAAAAGGATCTAATCATCTTTGAAGTTTTGCCTACACATCATTTGAGTTGAAACTTGAAATAGCATCCTTTGATTCCCCGATACCCATTATGCCTCTGCAGGCCACCAGCAGTAGCCTGTTTGCCACAGCTTATTTTTAGCTTATCCGGCTTATGTACAACTTAAAGCTTTACTTTTTCTAGGTACAGTTGTATTTTTATCCAGCTTATTTTGTAAGCCCAATGACCAATGAAAATAAGCAATCCTAAACAAGCCAGTGGGAAGCAAATACAACACAGGGCCCATTGTCGTTGCAAAGAAAGGTAATTCATGGATGCCATTTTCCAAATGTAGTAACGGATTCAGCATTTAATGAGAATGTGCTCATCAGCCTGTCTACTATGGACAAGCAATGCTCAAATCTCTCAAATTTCTTCTTTCAAAGCAAACCTTCTAGCTGAAGTCGAGCGAAGGCAATACTTATTGCAAAACTGCAATTCAAGAGATGCACTTCTATCTCACGCCCTTCCCCAAGGAATGCATAGCATGATCAGAATGGATAAGATAGCTTCCCTGTGGGGGGAAAAGGAAAATATTAGATTTGGTATCAGAACATCTGACTCATAACGCTTTGATTCATCACCAAGAAAAATGGCATTCAACACTTACTCAATAATCAGAATTTACAAACCCTGGTTCAAAGCCATCGCGACCATTCAATGTCATGAAACACATCTTTTTCTTCACCAAGAATAAAACACTCCCTTCTAATTCATGAATCAGGCACAATAGCTCCCCTTAATTAACACTGATCAGCCTGGAAAGGTTCCAATGAACCCCACGTTCTTCCTACTTTCAATTTGACATGCAAAGGAACTGGAAAACAAATAATGAGATAAAATACAGAAAGGAAAATTTCTCAGAATGCAAAGAAATAAGAACTGCAGATGCTGAACATATACCAAGAAGCAAGGCGGCATTTTCCATGCTCATTTGCAACAGCAATGCAGCTTCCTTTATCATAGAAGGATCAACTTCCAGTACTAATTCATCATGTACCTGGATGGGAATCACCAACCATCTATCAATTTTCATGCAGCACCTATTGCAGTGTAAGAATAAAAAGTAAAGCAAAAGGCCCACTGCATTAACAAACCTAAGAGGATGATCTTCCAAATTTATTAAGATTTATTTATTCATAAAATCTGCCTGTTTCAGATTGTTGGAAATAATTGAGAGATGAAAAGAAAAAATTATAGAAAACAACAATAGTAAGCACCTGTAATAAGATTCGGCAGCGGCCCTTGAGCTTTTGAAACTTTGTAGTGAGTGAAGTACCTGGCCTATCGACTCCTTCGACAATCACAGAGTAAATCTCTATCATTGCGATCTTAATAATGTCAGCAGCAGATCCCTATAAAAAGCAGCTATTAATAAATTATATTATAATTCAATGCTACATTTAAACACCCATAACCACCCTCACCCCAAAGGAAAAAAGTTTTACCTGACAAATAGAATTGACTGCTTGTCTCTGGGCTTTTGATCTTTCATTACTGTTACCAAATTTAATTTTTGACAAAAAACGCTTTCTTCCCCTGAGGGTTTCCACATATCTGAATCACAAGTGCACTCAGATAAGTCACATACTATATAGCACAAAAAGGAAAACATTTCTGAAAAGGCTGCATAATTATACAAGCAGTTAATGGCAATTACAAGACAAATGGAAAGAAAATTCTTGTTTAGAAAATAAAAGAGATAAACAGGATGTAGAACCTAATAACCTTCAATCACATACATTCAAGAAAAAGGCTTTATAGTGAACAAAATGGAATATGAGAAACAAGAAATTGGATAGTATTTAAGTGAAACAAAAAAACAAAAAATCTAAACTCTCCCACTCAATCTCTTGAATTATATTTATCCTTGTATAAAAGGAGGGGGAGAGAGGGGTAAAAAAACAATGAAATATAAAATACTCACCCTTTCTGACGGCAAGATGCAATGGCATCACGAAGCCAAGAAGCAACACCAGGAAAAGAACTTTTGAAACTTCGGATTTTTTCTGCAGCTTCGTCCGAGCTGCAATGCAGTTGTTCTGCAAGAGTGTTTGCACCCATTCCATAAAGAATGCCATACACCAACCTTTTGGTCTGGTCTCGTTCATTGGAGTCAACAGACTCAATTGGTTTCCCAGTCCATCTTGCAGCTATCATAGTAAAAACATCACCATGCCGCTTACTAAGAAGTTCAATTAATGAGGAGTCTTTAGAAAAGTGGGCCATCAGCCGCAGTTCAATTTGAGAATAATCTGCTGTTAAAAGTAACCAGTTATCCTGCAAAGATTAAGAACGGACTCAACCAGAATATAAACCAAAAAAATCTCCACAAAATAATTGTTGCATTTACACAAACCCACAAAAACACATGCATCTGAAAAGCCCAAGGGACAAATCCTTCATACGATAAATCATAATGCTCTCTCTCTCTCTCTCTCTCTCTCTCTCTCTCTCTCTCTCAAAAAGACATCCTAACCCCTCCCCCCCGCCCACCCCCCTCTCACTCCAATTGCCAAAATTCAAAAATCACCCAACTTGACTGCTTGCAACCTCACTTAAGCTACCAAATTCCCTCTACTATCAAAGTTCCTTACACAACCACCTACAGTTAGGAACCCTCGCACTGAGTCAAACCAACAATCACCAAGCCAAACACCTAAGTTGCCTCCATCAAGCCAAGCTTCAGTAAACTGGCAGATACATCTTTATAGAATCCCCTATCACAGCATCAACATAAAGTTCCAACTCAAACAGATAAAATTCATTAGATAAATAAAAATTACTGACGTTCTCTGATATTGCTTCTGGAAAAAAAACTTTTAAAAGTACAGTGCCAACTGCCAAACACTACAAATGTATTATCCTTTACCGAATTTATGTCTACACTAATCTTCATCCTAAAGCTATTTTTTTATTTTAAAAAAAAAACAAATCATTTAACTAGTATCTTTCAATATATACAGGAAAAATCATTAAAGAGAAACAAATTTCACAAGAAATTAAACAAATCTGGTTTTGGGAATTCCTTTGAAGCAGCATTCATCAATATATTTTGCAACAGGCAGATCAACTAGAATCCAAATTTCAAAGTTAAACACAAATCTGGCCTTTCTGCACTATCCCCTGGCAGAAAAGCTTGGTCATTAGCAATAAGGGGACTCCACACTCCCACTGGCTATCCCAGGCAGAAAACCAGAGAGAGAGAGAGAGAGAAAGTAGAGGTGAAAATGGGGGTACTTTTGTCCAGCTTGCATCCTCAGATCGCTATGGGTTAGGAGCTAATGTAAAATTCTTTTTCCAGGTCTTCAATTATGAAAATATATTCATCAGTTTATTCTCCTAAGTTTAATTGAGGAGCATTTATTATCTACCTGATCATAAACACATGAACATCAAGATCATTACCTGCGTAGAAACAAAGAAATCGCGAGCATTAATTTTATAATGATCAGCATCAGCATCACCTCCATTTTTATTCTTGTTCATTTTGAAGTCAACCATATGCTCCACACACTGCATAACTCAAGAAATACAAGATGATGACAATAATGAAATAAATAAATAAATGATCGTAATAGTTCATTACACTAATTTTTAAATTTCACTAACATGAGAAAATATTTAAAATGATAAATATGACAGGTGAAGAAATCAAACCTGAAGATTAGGTTCCTCCATTGAAAGCCGCCCAGTTGCGGTTGATGTTTGGAGCCAATGACCATGAAGTGTGTACCTCTGTGTACTCAAAGATAGCCTAGCCAGAGAACAAATTGATCCCAATGTGCAGTTTAGGAGCTTTGCCAATGTACGGTGCTCCTTAATGACTGGAACAATAGGATGCTCATGCCTGAAATGAAACCAAATCCAGTTGTTATGCATAGCATAGCAACTATGAGAATGCCCAAGGACAAAACCTATTTGCTAGAAGCAATGTGCAAATAAATGGGTATATGATATGCAAGAAGGGTAGCAGTTCAAAACTCCAACGCAAATCGTTTATTAAAATTCAAGAGGCTACAATAGTTGCTTTCTCTGTTATATCCACTCCATCTTAGTCTTCAATTGGGAAAAATTATTGGAGAAGGATTATAACTTTAAGCCCTGCTATCCAAAGAACAAACTTAAAAGCAAAATCATGTACTGGCATAATGAGGATGCACCTGAACTCACTACCTTGAAAGACCTATGTCAGCAGTACATGTAATGAAGCACAGTTTTTTTCCTCCTTTTTAGGACATAGGAAAGATGTGCAGTTCAAACTATATAAAACACAGTTGCACCTCCTTCAACACCAATACCCTTATTACAATCCACAACAAACATAACCTTTTTTTGCATCAATAAGTACAACAACGCATGCTAAAAGGAACCAAAAGTTGGAAAGACTCAGAAGAGGATGATACAATTTCAACAACTGCCCCACAGCCTAATCTATTAAAAATTTAAAGCCTTATGGAGGATACTAATTCCAACAATTATCCGTGCTTGTTGGACCAACCATAAGGAAAGACCAAAGGCTTGGACTGCTGGCAACTAAATCCAACTCAACAACTTCAACCCAAGGACTTGGGGAAATAATACATGACTCTTTTGCCTCCTAAGCCATTAGGTCAACCGCCTGCATTTTTCCAACCTTCCTCTTGACTCTCTCGGCACAAGTCTACTAGCTGTTTAACAAAGCTTTTCCTTTCAACAAATAATTCACAATTAGATTATTGCTACTATTTTGCTTTTACACTATCCTTGCAAAGGCAAAGCAGAAAATGTCACAGGGCATTGCAATACAAGGAACGACTTTCTTACTTGTAATTTCAAGAAGAGAAAGACAATATACAAGCCCAAAATAATTGCATGTATTCTAGGAAAATTTTCCTGAAAATTTTTTTCACAAAAATCTATTGTCTTTCACTATTTTGAAAATGCAGCTATACCTGCTTTTCCAAGACATCACTTCAACAGAGTAAACTCCAACATATTCTTAAGGAAAACAAGTGACCAACAAATCGATAGCATATAGAAATTTAAGCTTCACCTACTGAAGATACACTATTTTACTAAAAGGTTCTGACAACATAGGTAGAAGATCTGGACCACTAGGACCGTTAATAATAATAATATACAGATGACTAACATTCATACACATCATTATGTGAACACTAATGCACTTTTTGAGTATGGCTGATGCAAGCACTTTCCAAATCCACATCAACACATGTGAAACATTGCTCATCAAAAATAGTAACTCAGTTTATCAAAAGTCCACCTGAACTTTGCTGCAGAGACATCAAGTAGTTACTCAGAATAAGAAACCCTTAATGTATATCCCTGATCAGATTTGTCACAACCCAAAAGTTCAAAAATTAACAATCTCTTAGATTACACAATTTCGAATTAAACAATGAAGGGTATTATTGGAGATAATATAGTGAAAGCTTAAAATATGGAGACAGCATAAATTATTGCAGGATCTAATTAGTAAACAAATTCACCTTAAGATGCGTTAAAGAGCATAGACCAAGATATCACTCCCAATACCTTAATAAATCCAAGCAATGCTTGTCAGTACTTGGATGTTGCTTTCCCTTATTGTGCCCATCTGGTATTGGCAGCTTCAAGTGTCCGTACAGCACATTTGCAATATCTGCTGCTGTATATAATGAAAATGTCATGCCAGCCAGCTTATGAGCTTCCTTCTCCAGATACCTAAGCTTTTTCCCCAACACATTACGTGCCTGAAGGCATCCCTCCATGTCAACACCTATTCCCCAAAGCTCCATGTCTGCAAGCACATTAACCTAACATACACACACAAGCATACAAAATTTTGTCAAATACTTCAAATATCTAACCAGATGAAGAGTGTATTGTTTATAAATATCAGTTCAATGGTTTCTGAAGGACAACTTTCTTTTAACTCGTAAACCCTAAGTGGCTCAACAGTCAGCTAATTTTAGCAACTATGCCAAGCATCAGTTTCATACTTAAGCTATTAATCAAGGTCAAAAAATAAGAAATGGAAAATTTAAAAATAGGAAGAAGAACCCCACCACAAGAGAGGTCACACTTTTAGAGATTTATCAAGGTCAAAAATTAAAGTAGACAAATGAGATAAGAGAAGTCATGCTTAAGATATTTATCAAGGACAAAGAAGAAGAAAAAGAATGGTTCTATTTACATGCTCCAATATCAACGCATTATCCTATCCATTTCCTTTTAGATACCTAAGATGGACCCACCAAAAAGTTTGAATGCCCCAGATCACAGAACTCCTCTAGAAGGTTATAACAGAGAGCATAAGGTAACTTACCAGTGGGATTTCAATATTCATAAGGGCTTCAATAAGTTCTTCGGAAATAAGCAACTTCCAAAGTACAGAACATAAAGCTCGTGTTTGTGCAACACGACGGCAGCACCCATTATGAGCAGCCCTTCGCATCTGATTCCTCCACCTGCCACTCATATTAGCAGCTGCTGCAGCCTCGCTGGATAAACGTTTTCTAACTTCCTATTTTTATAAATTTATCAGAAGGCAGTTTGAGAAAGGAAGAACACAATAGTACTATTAACTAAAAGACAAGATTTCAAGAACTTTAGAAGTCATGGGGCCATAAGAAATTAAAAGCAAGAAAATTCTCAGCATTGGGAAAATAAAAAAATTATCTTCCAAAAACATACTACACATGCTTGAAATTACTGTCAAAGTAGTTGATATGATTCTTCTGAATACCTTCTCCAGGTTTGGGTTAGAGTTTCTTTCCTCATCAGGCCACAGAATCCATGCCACTATGCACACATCAATTCCATCTTTTACATTAACTGGAGATAACAATAAGAATAAGTTGTCTATGAGTTCAACACCCATATTTTTCACAGCAAGATCTGAACCAAATTTTTGAACTGAAACTGCAGGATTTTTAAGAGCCTGAATCTGAACTTTAAGGTTCCAAGTAAATTTTCTAACATTTCTTTGCCCCAATATTTCACCAATCCGGTTCCATCTTTGTCTAACTATCTCCAACATATACTCAGGAGGTGAAACATTACTCTTATCACCAGATGTACCCACAGATGAGTAACAATTTCTTCTGTTTTCAGACCACAGTAGATCCTTAGGGAGATTGACATAATACACAGGAGAATTTTCCCAACAAATGGCTATGCCATGTATTTCAAAGGAGGCAACAGAGTTCACTTCCGATCGTTTGTTGTAGTGGATATCAAAATAGAATTCCCGTGTAGTCTCCCAAAGATCCAAGAAGGAATCGAATCCACCAGGAGTATTAATTGCATTGATAGGGCCCTTCCCACAAGCACTGTCCTTATTACCAAGAGACAAATTTTCCTTGCTCTGTGGTTCCTGTACTCCACAACGAAGATACTCATCACATACCCTGGTTCCATCACCAGAGTTTTGTAACTGAATAGAGCGTGCCATATCTGCACTTTTGGTATTACCAATGGTAGCATTCAGCTCAGAACCACCGGTAACAGACCCTTCAACTGGTACCCCAGAATTTTCATCACCAAAGTTACAGTGCACTGCAGCCGTTGAGTTTAATTCTGCCGAAGCCACTAAGCCAATATCTGATGTTCTCATTAACTTCTCACCTTCACTTTCAGAAGAAACTTTATCAGAATTCTCATTTTCTTCTGCGGATGGCTTAGCAGAAACATGCTCCATGTGCTCTACATCAACAAAGCTACTACTAGTTTCATTTCCAGAAGATGTAGTTGCAGCTCCTTGCGTAACGTGATTGCCCATGGCAGTTGCCAATATGGGTTGAGAAATGTGTTGCACATTAAATCCAAGTGATTTGAAAGCTGAGAAGGCAGCAACCCTTGCTTCTTCAGCTTTATCCAGAACAATTTTGCGTGCACCATTCTTAATCTTCTTGGCCACTCCAAGTTGTACACGTCTTTGTGCTGAACCTGCTAACACTCAAATTAGTCAACTTGTCAGGATTAAAAGATCTATAAAACCATAAAATTGAAGATGAATTACATGAAAACAACCTTAAACTGGAAGAAGAAAATGAAGGATAACAGCATACAGTGCTATAAATATAAAATCTACCACCATTAATAATCCAAGCATCACAAATATTTTAATGTCATCTTTAGAATTCTCCTTCCTCGTACTAACAGATTAATAACATAAATATTTTTTTGATAGATTAGAAATTTTATAAAAAGAACAAAAAGGCAAGGCCCTAGTACACAAGAAATATACAAGATAATTGCAAGAAAAATCTATGATCTAAAGCTACAATGATCTTAAAAATCCAACAAATAGGAAGAAGTTAAACCCTGTGTTAGATTAAATTATTAAATTTACAATTTCCTAATAGCTTAAGCTTTTTGGACAATTAATAATTTATTATGGTATTAGAGTAAGAGATCCTAGGTTCAAACCCTATATCCACCTTACCTCCCATTTAAAAAAAAATTTCCACATGTTGGCCCCACTTAATAAGTGGCAGCTTAGGCCCACAAATGAAGGGAAAATGCTAGTTTAAATGATTAAATTCACCCTTTCCTAATAACTTAGGCTTTTGAGACAATTGATAATTTATCAACCTAATTGCCCTCTACCAATCAAACAAAGAACTCAAAAATAAAAGTTTCAATTGCACATATGAGATCTCCATTCCATCAACATCTTGCAATCATTCTCCCTCCAAATGCACAGTATCAAGCATAAAAGGAAGAGCATTCCACACATTCAAACTTTGATGTCTCTTGAGAACACCTTCAACACATGAAAAGCTCCGCCAAATTATGCATTACCCAAGAAATTCCAAACAAAGCAAATACTAACAATCACAGCTTGCTAGCAATATCACAATGCAAAAAGAGATGCTTAATCGACTCCCCAACAACTTTGCACATACAAGACCAATCAACAATGATGATCTTATGCTTCCTTAGATTATCAACTGTTAGTAAACAACAATACTTAACCCATCCTACCCAAACTGCTCCTTTTTTTTTCAAGTAAAGAAAATTTTATTCAAAGACATAATAATGAGTCACCCAAGAATACAGGATGTACAAAGCAGGGGACCAGAATAATCAAATACATAAATTACATGCATCCATCAAATCATAGACCGAAAAAATAGAATGACTTCCTATGATAGACATCCAATCCAATAGAAATTTAAAGAAGAAAAGTTTTAAATCAGCTATAGTCCTTTCAGAATCTTCAAAATACCAATTGTTTCTCTCCTTCTCCTATCAATATAAATGCTCCTATTAACATAAACCGCATAAAGGATGTCAAAAATGTTATAAACAGATAGTGCAAAGCTTGAGAGATGGTAAGACACCAATCAAGAGCATCATTTAATCAATACATGTACTCTGCTATAGCAACATCTTTATTCAAATTCTCCTCCTCCCAACCCCCATCCCACCCCCACTTATTAAATAAAAAACCTAATTTTAGAGAGACCAATAGAAAGGGGCTTTTAGTTTGTCCCATTTTACCTATCAAAAGGGGGGGGGGGGACAAAGAGAAAGAAGGGAGAGAGAAGACCAATAGAAAGCAAATATCAGATAGATGAAACTTCCCAAAGAAATTTGACAAGAACCGCATGCTATAACAGTCATGTCAAGAAATCCCATTAATGGCCACAAAACAAATACAACTTATGGTCCATACTATTCTTTGGTTTGAAAATCCATGACAAAACAAAGATATTTTCATGCATGACTTGAAATGTAATTATAACTATGAACCAATATCAGAGACCAAAAATCTCGTAAGTATCACCTTCTGTAGCCCATGAAGAAGATTCAAAAAGTGCTTTGGTAATTTCAGGAACAGATGCTTCTGCAATTGCTAGAGGTGTACGCAAGCCAGCTTTGTAGAGTGCTCTTGCTCGAGAACCCTAAAAGTAAAATAATAGAAACAACCAATCCTTGACTATTTATAAAATGTTCTAAAACACTAAAACTCAAATAATAAAAACAACCAATCCCAAATTATTATAAAAACCTGAAACCACTAGTGAGGTTCCCCTCAAGACAGTAACAGAAAGGTAGTTTGCTAATAGAAGTACCTTAACATATGGAATTGTAGTAAGCTCTACAATTTCTGCTCTCACTCCAAATGAAACACGATTTTGGAACTTGGCAACCAAGCCTTCCAGATCATGCCATCCAAGCCTCTCACAAAACAAAGTAACCATTGATGCAAACCTTCCAGCATTCTCTTGTAAGGCTTGAACCATGCCTCGAGCCACTTTAAAAGTTTCACAAACCTCAGCCACAGGAACTTCCTTCATCCCAGGTTTAAGAAAATGTATTTAGCAAAACAAGAAAGCCAAAAAACAAATACACATCAACATAGCCATCCCATCTAAAGACAACTCAGAATCCTATCAAAGTAACCAAACTAATAAGTATGCAGTCCAAGTGAAAATCAAGGAAAATAGACCAGAAGATTAAATTGAATGTTATCCCAAGTCACAGTCACCTCAAACATACGCAATCCATATAATAGCATGCAATACATAGTATTTGGTTTGCTTACATTCACAAGTTGGGGAAAAATAGGAAATCTATTAGTGCATGCAATACCTGCACTAATCTTGATAAGATGAGTGCGACATAGAAACGTTTACACACTCGAAGTGGTTGATCATCCAAAAGCATATTACTGTTTGTGATCCCAAGTCGGTTTTCACTTTTGCCATGCAGCACTTTCATATTGTCTCTTGACTGCTTTGAAATGCGCAAAGGTGCACCATGTGCCATGCGCATCAGAAATGGCTCAACAACTCCAACTCGATTGCCCACTGACTGCATTTCATGCAATTGGGAAGAGAAATTAAATAATTTTTATTATAAAATCAGATGTAAAGATGAAAATTACAGGCTGAGAAATAAACCACATTAAAGTTTAAAAATTTTTAAATTCCAAAAAAAAAATTAAGTTATTAGCATGATTTTGAGAAGATGGAATCATCTACTAAGGAAATCCAATACACATTCATGGATTTATGAAGAAAGAAAGCATACTTTATATTGATTCTACCATTAGGTAAATCTCTAAATCTAATTGCTCTTAAAAATACAAACAATTTCTTACTGTGACAAGCCAATGTGTTCTAGCTCAATTGGCACCTCCTTCCCTTATAAGTTCTAGGTGGATAGTGAGGTTCTAGGTTCAAGACCCATTGGGTGCGTAACTAACCCAAAAGAAATATTTGTTACTGTGCCAAGACATCCATTTAAAAAAACAATTTGGAGGTCCACTTGGCGCATGAGGTAAACTTTAGATAATCCCAAAGATGGAAGCACAAAACAAGCTCTTAGTAAACTTGAGGCTTGCCTCCAACGATACTGAAAATCATCCCTTTATCATAGCACAACAAATGGAACTCCAAAAAAGCCTCCCATGACAAAATTACATAAGCCTAGTGTTCAATAGATAACGGAGGTTCAATAATATAAACCACGAAATAGTGATTGATAATGAATTTCCTTTTAGAATCAGAGAAGCCACTATAACAAGAAGCATAATTACCTGGTCAAGAGCAGATAATTGCATAAATCGTTCATAATACAGTTCCCAATCTGGCTCAACGTCAACATTTATTGGTGTTACCAGGTAAACTAAATGCAAATCAGATGCAAGCACAAATCCTTCTCTTGCCCTTGAAAGATCATCCAGCACAATCTAGGGAACCAAACATAAGCATCGAATCAATTTCAACTAACAATTTTTTCCCAGTAATCAACATTACTTATTGCACAGAGAGTAAATCAATAGTAAGGAAATTAAATAAAAAGAAAAATAATGAAAATAGAAGATGCAAATTTTTACAAGTGATTCTTCTGGGCAAAGAGAACTGCCAAAAGCTGCTCTTCCAAGTGGTGTGGTACTGTATAACTTAGTATCATCATTCCATTCAAGAAATTTTCTGTGGCACAACCACCGAAGAGATTCCTGAGCTGATTTCACCACATCTTGAAATGGCTTGGTGGAATTCAGAAGAGTACACCTAACATATCGATGAATATCATTAGCAGTTTGAACAATCCCGCCAGCCACAACTTCTAAAATGGCATGAGTCATTCCATTCATATCTTCAGATAGACAAGAATGCAATGGTGGACAGCTTTCATTAAGAAGTCCCATCATTCTTTTTATTTCTTCCGGTTTGCATATTAGTACCTGGTAAGGTAAAATCATTAGGGGGAAAAATCAACATCTTAATATAAAAGCAGTGAATTATGTCCTCACTGAAATACACCAAAAAAGTAAGTCAAATATGATTAAAAATAAAGGTAATAAAACAATAACAATCATCAATCATCAATCAATTTGACATTTAAAAAGACAGTCAAAAATCATATAAGCAACCAGCAATCATCCCAGATAACAATAAAAAATAAGAGGTGCCTGGACTAAATTGAAACATAAAACAGGAACTAAAAAATCAGACATACACTTTCCCCCTTTGTATCTATCCCAGTCCGACCAGCCCGACCAGCCATCTGTTTGTACCTTGTCCCATCAATAAAATCACGACCAATCCTGGGTTGTCGAAAAATGACCCTCCTAGCTGGTAAATTAACCCCAGCAGCTAAGGTAGATGTAGCAGTTAAGACACGTAAAAGGCCTCTGCGGTAGCAGGTTTCAACAATCTCTCTCTCCTCAACCTGCAGAAAAGATAAATAAATATTCAAACCTTTAAAAGTAAGGAAATCCCACAACTGTCAATGGCCAAGGAAATCCCCATTAAAAATTATTTTAAGACAATCAAAAGACAAAGAAATCAAGTATATACCACGAAAAATAATGAAAGATACAGCCCCAACAAAATAAATAAATACCGTGAGGCCAGCGTGGTGATAGGCAACACCAGAAGGGAGAGTTTCTTCCAATGTAGGATCCAGTCCTGCTGGACTCCTTCGCAAGGCATCAATAGCTGAAGTAATATCCAAGAACTCACTTTCATCATTACGAACATTAATAGAAAATCTTTTGAGGAACTTTGAAACATGCCTTGCAGTTGATTCACATCCTTTTCGACTAGAGCAAAATATTAACACTGAATGACCCTCTTGAACAACCTGAAATATGTTCCTTAGTACATAAATTTTTAACTTCTGATAATGCCTCAAAACAGCTTTACCACACAAGAAATCCCTACCTCATTACATAGCTCAACAATATGATCTGGATCTTTACCACCAAGGTCAGATGCTTTTGAGATTGTTCGAACAATATCCATTTTTTTGCTATAAATAGTGTTACCAACTTTAATATATTCTTCTAATGGAACTGGTCGAAAATCTGTCTGGTATAATGCAGCCTACATGCAGATTCAGGAAAAAATTTATCTATAAGTTTATCAACCACAAAAGAAGGCTACAGCAATCATGTGGCAAGACTTAATATTCTCCCTCAAGGCAAGGTGTAAAAAGTAGATACCACTAATTCAATTGTCTTATCAAAAAAAGAGAATTTATTTAGATATAAGGCATAAAATCATTTACAACAAAAATAAATGCACCATAGATGCATCAAATAAACTTGAAACAAATTGTTACAATCAAAGCTACCTGGTACATTGTGTTCCTTTCACCTATGATTTACCAACCCTGACACGACAAATAATGAAAAACCCAAAAAGAAAATCTTTCAAGTACGGGGTCTTTCCATAACATTAAAAAAAAAATTTAAGCAATAAAAAAAACTTTATTAAATCAAAAGAAAACATGCCTGTCCATACACAAGCTGTGTACAGCAGGACAAAATCAGTAAAGTCTAAAAAAGAAGAAAAAGAATGGCATGGCAGAACAGCCATCCATTCAAATAGAACTTGCGGGAAAATGAACTTCAAGTCACACGTGCTTTGTTCTATATCTTCAAAAGCCCTCTTATTCTGTTCCTTTCAAATTATCCACATAAAGCACTATCATCATAACATTGAAAAATAATGATAGTGACAACAAAAAATTGAGACATTGGTGTCCAAAAATTCCTTCCAGATGAAAGTTCTACTCTAGTATAAAGCACAAATACCCTAGGGTGAGCTTCTATGATGTCAGCTGATTGCCAATCACTCCTAAATCTACAAAGGGAGTTACATGCACTACTTTTAAGAAAGAGGACTAAACTCTCATGTAGAACCCATCAACTAGATTTTTTAGATGTATCACTCCAAGACTCGTAATGTTCCTCCTAGAAAAGGACTAAGATATTTGATGAAATTAGAAATATATTAGTCAAGCTTCTATGAATCAATTTTGCGCCCATTTTTAGCTCTATTCCTCTGTATTCCAGATATGTATTAGGCTAATGATACATCCACAGAACCATAGTTAGGTGGTATTTGGGGCATTTTTCAGGCAATGATTCCCTTCTTATGTAAAAATGTGTGACAATTGCAGATCTTTCCCCTTTCTTCTTTAGTTCAGGAAGTTACTGACACCTAGAGGGTCTTGGTTTTTCAACTTCACCCTCCATCCCCATTCTTTGTTCTTACAAGGGAAAGAGTTGCCATTTGAGCTAGAGCTCATTGGCCACAAGTAGATCTTTACATTAAAATTAATTTGAAACACTAGAATATGTGTAACGAAAATTAGTTCAACTCACTTGAAGCCAATCAGCGACAGCTGCCACATTTGGCATGGTCGCACTCATCCCAACAATTTGCAGACCATGAGCAGGGTCAGCCTTACCACTGCTCATACCTGAACTTTCTCCACTACTTGATTCTGAATTGCCTTCACCAGCTGCATAACGAAGCTTTGTCAACATAAGTTCCAGAAGATAACCCCTATTCCGATCACCAACCTGTTGATGAACATAAGGATGAGAACTTACTATGTAACTCAATCAAAGAGCACAAGCCTAAAGCCAAGAAGAAAAACTAAATGGAGAATGCCTTTCAAAGAGAAAATAAAGTAAAAAAAGGCAAGATATCTACAAAATACCCCCACGGCCTTTGACTAAAATACCATGTGTAGTTCATCTATCACGATTATTCCAATTTCTGACAAGCGACCCTCTTCAAGTAATCTGTTTATTAGAGAGTTTGCCTTCTCTATTGTGCAGACAGCTACAGTAGTATCTTTAGGAAGTGTTCCACCACCTTGGTTTCCATAATAGCTACGAACATGCTTACCAAGTGGTTCAAGAAGGACCTCCAGATGTTCAGCCTGCACCAATTAGTACACAAACTTGAAATACATATATACATAATTCGAATTAAGGAAATTATAATCAATTTATGCTTGCCTCAATTCAAAAAAAAACCCAGTAAAGCACCTTTTCGGCACAAATTGATACATAAGGAAGTACAAGTAGTGCAATTTTTCCAGTTGATATGACACGCCGCAACATCAAAATTTCAGCAACAAAACTTTTACCAGCACTGCAGCAGAGGAAGCAACGTGAAGCATCACAGAGATTCTCAATAACACTCCCCACCCCCACCCCCCAAAACCAAAAAAAAAAAAAAAAAAGAGCAAAACTTGTAATGAGCGCATAAATTTGGGGTTGATATGGATATAAATAGAACTGCCAGTTATACAAATTAATAACACAAGCAATTCAGAAGTCCCATGTATATATGATTTAGAAACAAATTGTAATTACACTAGAAAGAAAAATAATATACTTTCTCAAATATCAAACCATACACATCAGAAAATATATGAATAAAATCTAGAAGCTAGAAGCCTTAAAATGCTCAGTGGCCTTGAACACTACCAACTGTTCCAAAAGTTTAAGCTACTAAGAAATATTGAATTTAATTATTTAATCATTATTCTAACACTCCCCTCACATGTGGGCCAAGATGCCATCTCAATAAGTTGACATAGGATAAATTGGGGAATTGTCTAGGTGTACTTGTGGTAGGCTTAGGGTTAGGAGGATTTACAAATTCATGATTTGGAACCTTTAGAAAGAAGGGTTAGGGTTCAAGAATGACTAGAGTTTTGAAGGGAAGAGAAAAATTTAGGGTTGCAAAGAGGTAAGAAGAAACAGAAATAGAATCTGCCCACAGTTTGTAAACAATACATGTGAATAATACCCATGAATGACAGAATATCAAAGAGAAGGAAAATTTATGAGAGAAAAGAAGGGGAAAAAATTAAGGACAATATGTCTCAGTACTCAAACACTCAATATTTTATCAATCAACATCAATTCATCCTTATTTTGAGTACAATAATACATTTATTCAAACCTAAATCTTAACTTTTCCTAACAGAACTAGGACTCCTTTGATTAGTAAACCAAAGCCCACACATAAAATACTCATAAACTAAATAATACTTACTTATTAATAGATATAACTCAAGTCCCACAACTATGGCTCATAACCAACAATTGTAGAGTTAATAAAATACACTTGGCCCTTTAAATACCAAATAAAAACAATTTAACTACCATGAACACTTATTCTTGGGCTTTACATTAAATTAAGCTTCCATGGAGGATATTGTTTCTAACCAGGCTACACTTGCACTATCATAAGCAGGGCCCAACAAATGGGACTTTTAACTTTTGAATGAGAGGTAGAGCACATAAGTGGTTCAAACTCAGAACCACTTGCATCAATAACAAGATAAACTACCCACTTATCCCAAAAGCTTAAGTTATTAAGAAAACTTAAACCATTATTCTAACAAACCTAACCAAGAATATAGCAACCAGAGCATCACAAATATTATTTGTCTTCTTCATATCTAACTACAGTAGATCATACAAAAAGTTAATTCATATTGGTTTAATTGCATAGCTTTGAAATACTAGAGGGATAAAAAAAAAGTATTAACTACAAATAATAATAAAAAGTAAAGAATTAAGAGAGGATAGTATAACTGAAAACTTAAGATGAATTCTAAATCCACAGGAAACTACCTTGTAGATGCACAATATACCAAGTTTCTTCTCTGTAAGACGCCATCCACCTGAAGGCAGTCAACCTGAAGAATAATATAAAAAAAGTTATGTGTATCATGCTTCAAACCTAGGAAGGAAAGGATAAAGATGCCTCATATTGATAAGATACGATATGGATACACATCCAGTCATCACTGAAAAGTAGGCTACCAGATAAATCAGGGATACTACTAATAATAAATCTAAGTTCCATTTTTTGTTCCATTCTAAATCAAACATAGATGCAACTCAGTAATTTAACCACACAGGCAGTCATAGTCAATCACACATGTAAACATATGTCATTAATCTCTTGATGTTTTCACACACAATCACAGCCCCTTATTAGTTTAAAATTGATAATGGCCATACCATAACATTTTTTTTATAAGTAATAAAAATATATTATAAAAAGAAGAAAAGTGTCAACTGAGTATATAGGGAGTATACATCAGGGACAGAGAACAACAGTCCAAAAACCCATGAACTGAAAATAAATAAATCATGAACTGAAGTGAAAGAATGACGGCCTAACACTACAACCCAATCTAGAAGAGTCTTGAAAAAGAAACGTTTGAGATATAAAACTGTTTTCTCCAAGTCCTCAAAATAGCCATATCATAACATTGAAGGCGTATGTAACAAGTGTCAAAAGTACCCAAGAAGTATCATCCAAATTTTACATTTTAAATTTTGGTATTTGCCTACGCCTATCAAATAATCACACACATCGATGAGTATCCAAGAAGTGATTGTCCCCACTACTCATAAGGATGCAGGTCCCATATAAAAGTATCCATGCTACATAGCTTTAAACTTACAACATCTTAAAAACTAAAGCACATGAACATGATTGCAAGGGCGGTAATAATATATAAAATGATTGCAAGCATGGTAATAAAATACCAAGGTCCAGAACCCCAACCACATCTCCTCACATGTCATAATCCAATCAACCACCACAGCAAACAAAGAGTTTAAAGTTACCTGCCAAGGATACAATTTCGAAATTCCTTTCTTTCTATATATGCCACATACTTCAGATGGAAGCCAACGATTTAGATCTAAACGATCTTCGAGTGGCACAAAACTTGAAGGAGTACTTGCTCCATCCAATTCATGGTCAAGATTTAAATTTTTGACTTCATTAACTTGTGAATTAGATGTCGTGTGATTTGAATCCTTGACTTCAATAACAGGTGGCTTAGATGTCATGCAATCATTATTCAGACAGAATAAATCCACGTTCCTTTTAGATACAGCAACTACAGATGTCATCTCCTTTACCTCATGCATCTCTTCATCTGTCTGAACTTTGTCACATCGAATTAATGTATTACCAGTTTCTAGCCCTTTATGACCAACAGAACCACATTCAGATTGCTCACCACCTCTATGAGAAGCACATTCTGAACCATCTACAGCAGGACAGTGCGGGGTACTTTCATCCAGGTTTTTGTCCTCACATGAAAAGTCAAGATGCTTAACAGGAAGTGGGGATACTTCTTTATCCAGATCATTTGTATGCTTCCCCAATGACCCCAAAGAAGTAATGAATTCCGTATGCCACACTCTGTTCTCACCCTTGTCCGATGTTTCCTTTGACTTGTCATGACAGATTCCATTTCTCAAACTGCACGAGTTCATGGTTTTACATTGGCTTTTTGAAATATCAGTTTCTTCAGCAGCCTGAGCAGAAATGTCAACCATTGGATCACACAAACCATCAGCAAGTTGAATTGCTTCATTCCAAAAAGCTTCTCCTGATGAAAGTACGGAGCTTCCACGCATTGACCTAGGAGTTTCATGAGCACATGCTTTAACCATCAATGAACCCGGTGTGCAGAATTCTTTCATTTTTACAGATGATTCAGGAGTGTTACTGCATTTTTTCAAGAAGGCTTGAAGCTCAATGGGACCATTACCATCAGCAACCTACCCATGAAAGACAATAATGAGAATAAATAATAGATTACTGAATCAGCAAAACCAGACTATAAGATTCATAACTGAGTAGTTTAAACTTCACCTTACCTCTCTAGAAGAGCCGAAAACAGATCCCACGGTTTTATCAACAAGAACAGACTGCATATCCTCAGGAATTTTCTTATTGGAACAAGTGATTTCGCCTTCTAAAAGTGACTGACTACTGTTGCCATGCCTCTTCTTGGATGTCTTATCCTTCCCGTCCAGCCACGAAGGACTCCAATGTCTCTTATGGTCGTTCACTTCTAGCTCTGACCCTGACTTTACATTTGATTGAAACTCACTGCATATAACAAAGCATCAGAATAAATAACAGAAAGTAAAGGAACAGCACAGCAACTTCATCCCAAACGCCACTACTGGAAAGAATGCTTCAAAAAAAGTAACAACAAAATCCAATGCCAGACATCAGTAAAAGATACATATAAAAAATTGTGCCCAAAATTTATTGTACAGTACCTACAATACAAAGACAAAAAGCCAGCAGCAAACTTTTTGAGCTCTTGGTTCTCAAGAGTTTGAGCAGAAGTTGAGCAACCCTTTGCAAGACCTCCAACTGAAACATCGCCCACCACAGGTACTTCTCGAAATGCTTCCTTCTTAGCCGCTTCAACTGCTTCAGAGTGCAATTGTACCTGTGAAGAGGGCCGCATTTGTTCATCCTTGGAAGAATTATTAATCTCCAACGCCAAATTTCTTTTAACCGCATCTTGCCTAGAAAACAAATCACGAGCAGTATTGGACGCTTTTGCATTGTTGCTGTCATCCTCCGAAGTCACCAAGTAATTGTCCAGAGTACCTTTGGCACTTGGAGACCCTTCTACGGTACCTTTCAAATCTTTTTCACTTCTACCAGACTTCAAACCAGGTGATACAGGTTTCCGTTTCTTCGAAGCAAAGAACTGTAAAAACCAAAATGAGTGGTCACTGAGAAACTGGGAGAACTAAAATAAACCCCGTTTGGTTACCAAGAAAGTGTGGAAAACGAAAAAGAAAAGCATCCAACATTAGATTGCAACTGAATTCCATGTAAATATTATTTTCTTGCTTAGCAACCAGACAATTTGTCACGGCATTTTCAAATTTATCAAAATTCTTAGCGCAGTGTTTTAATTCAAGAGCGAACCTAGTGCTCGATCTGTAATCTTCGCTTAGCAAAAGAAATTTGAGTGTGATAAAGTAAAAGGATGTGGACCAAGATGACCGTTGAGAGTTTTAGGGCTTGAGAAATAGCGATATTGGATTAGAAAGTGGACGGACCTGATCGATGCGCGCCCGTGGCGAACCAGACTCCATGATTCAAGACGGAGTGTTTTCAGAGCGGTCCGCAAAACCCTAGTTATTTCTTTGCCATCGCCGGGACGATTTTGAATGTTCGAGCGCAAGCGCCAAACAAAGTCTAGACAATACGTAGATGTGCAGGTAAAAGCGTTTTCATTCAAAAATTTTGACAATTTTGCAATTGTGCCCTTTTTCCTTTTCTATATTTTCTTCGTTTACTCGAAACTATTGGCTTTTTCGGTTTTCCCATCTTCTATTCTATAGCTAATCATGAAAATAATTGTGTTGAAGTACAACCTTTTTTCACATAACTTCAATGATTGAAAATGGTTGCAAATTTGACACGATCCACGAACACAATGCGACTTAACACAAAATTAGTAGGTTATGGGTTGAGACTGTCGGGGGCGAAAAAGTTTTATCTTCTGACAAATAAGATTTGTGTTGGGTTGGGGGCCTAAACCGAAACTTAACGATGGGCTTGAGGCACGGCCTAAAGGCTATCGATGAATATCCAAATAATTTACTTTATTTTTTGGGCTTAGGTTGAGACTGACAAGAATGGGCCATAAACAATTCCTATAGCAGACACATCAACATGATTAAAAAGCATACTGTAAGAAATAGCCCAATAGTAAAATGTTTCTGCAGAAAATAGTCCAGCGGTAAAGTGAGACAGAACAGAATAAACCTCCAGCTGTTAGCTATTTCACAGATTAAGGAAAGTATCCACATTTTCAAACTCATCATCCATTGGCTCTGGAGAAGAGTCTTCTAACACAACAATATGAGGAAAAAATTCTATAATAACAGTTACATCATAAACTTCAATAGTAAATGAGTAAATGAACATTATAGGCTCCATTATAACAAGTAATGAGAAAAACTTAGTGTAAGATGAAGGGAGAGAGAGAGATTCCAGTTAGCGCAGCAAGATTATTATGGTGTCAAGACATGCTCGTGAATATAGTATAAGTAGTGAGTAATGAGGGACATTTTCAGGTAGTATGAGTAGTGAAAAAGAGTGTTTAGTGAAGCTGCTGGGACTTTCTGATGGGGACCGGTAAAGCTTATAAGTAGAGATGTGAAGGGTGTTTTTGAGCTAGGAGCTAGAGAACTCAGTTTCTGTACTTGAAGCTGAGAGCTTAGTGACTCAGAACTGTGCTAAAGTTTAGAGAAGGCTAAACAGAGAAGTTAAGGAAGAGTTCTTCTCTATGAGTATATTTCTTAGTGTGTTGATGAAGCATTAACGGAGAGTTCCATTTATAGTTGGGTTTTAGGGGGTAATTAGCAAATAATCTCTACTAAATCTTCCTCAATCTTCTGAAAATCCTTAAAGAATCGTTCTTAGAAATTTGACCAAGAGTAGTAAGCTCAGATGTTCTTGCTGTTTTAGGTAATAACAACTGGGATTCTGGCCTATTATTAAATGCTGATTTGGCCTTAGTTGATGGGATTAAAGCACGTATTAGCTAATGATCTTGGCTTTGCTGCTGTTAGAATCAAAGTTCCATAGGGTAGATTGTATCACCCCAAGCTAGGTGTTAATAGCCCTTATACTGGGAACTCTGTTGGGATCCTTTTGGAGCCCTTCAAACCACATTTCCCTAAGTTTTCCCATTTGGGTTCATGTGCTTGGTCCATGAACCAGAGAGTAAACATTTTTGGCATGATAATGAACTGATTTCATGCTGTTCCAGAAGCATTCATGGCCTAGTTATGGTTGCCCTTGCTCTTTGACCGAATGGGTTAGAGAAGGAAGGAGATACAGCTGGCTGAAACTTCCCAACTTTTTGTCATGTCACCTCAGCTTTATGTCACATGAGAAATGATGGAATCCAGCTTGGCAAGGAAGGGTTTAACCCCTGCTAGACATGTGTCCCTCTTCTGATCTGATTGGACATGCTGGAACTGATGGTGATGGGCTCTAGCTGTCAGGTTGTGCTGAAGTTTGACTAGACAGTTCACGTGAGCTCCAGTTGCTGGGATTTGTATATGATCTGGGCTGGCTCAGCTAGGCTTTGAGCTTCCTTGGGCTTAGTCATCCCTACAAAAATGAATGGTTTTGCCATGAGTAATATACATAGGCTTTGTAGTTAGTTGGTTATGGAAAAATAAGCATAGTTCCTATAAATTTTGTGCAAGAAATATTTTTGAGAGATGAGTAATTCATATTTCCCATGAGTTAGGGATTTTAGTATATATTTTGCCAAGAAATAGTTTTGGGCTTTGAGCATAGTGTAACTGTTTTTGCCAAAATAATATTTTAGGCTTTTATAAAATGTGTCAAATTAGTATTTGGACTTTATAAAGTAGGTGTCAAATGAGTATTTGGGCTTCGTAAAATAGTTGCCAAAATAATATTGGACTTTTAGAAATAGTTACCAAAATAATATTGGGCTTTTGTAAAGAATTTGAAATTTTGTAAAAATATTGCCGTGTAGCAACGGGTTTTAGAGGTGCCGTATCACAACAGGCTTTTAGAGTGCCATGTCGTAATGGGTTTTAGAGTTGTCGTATCGTAACGGGTTTTAGAAGTGTCGTATCGTAACGGGTTTTTAGAGTGCCATGTCGTAACGGGCTTTAGAAGTGCCGTATTGTAATAGGCTTTATCGCAACGGGCTTTAGAGTGCTGTATTGTAATGGGCTTTAGAGTGCCGTATTGTAACGGGCTTTTAGAGTGTCGTGTCGTAACGAGCTTTAGAGGTGCCATACCGTAACGGGCTTTAAAGTGCTATGTTGTAACGGGCTTTAGAGTCCCGTGTAGCAACGGGCTTTAGAGTGCCGTGTCGTAACGAACTTTAGAGGCGTCGTGTAGCAACGAGCTTTAGAGGGGGTTTTGTTGGGCTTTTTGGATTTTCCCACAAGGTAAATGTTTTTAGGCTTTTTTTGTGTGGAGATAGTAAAATTTTATGGCCCAATTTTGATAGTAATATGATGGGTATTTTTTTTTTGCAAAAACCCAAGTTGGATAACATGAGAGTAATATGTGTGAGGGGGACCAAGATAATTTATGGGGCTTATATACGAAATATTTGTGATAGCTCAATAACATTGAGAATATTTGAGTAATATGTGGGAAATGTTTATGTGGGCTCGAAATAGTTTATGGGCTTATGTGGGTATTTTTGGGAGTGGGCTAATGAAATTAAGGCTCGAAAATTTGTACCTCAACAGAGACTTAACGAGTTCGTATCATATTCAGATTGATACGACTGGCCCATTTTATAAATGGGTGGGGTTAGTGTCCAATTCATGAAACTTATTTGACCTGTTTAATTAAATAATATTTTACCAATATACCCTTCAAACCCTAGGTATATAAACTTATTAGTTGTTGTGATTTATGTTCTTTAATATATTGTGATTAATTATTTGTGATATTAAGATGTGTTCTAATTTTAAATGATTATTTGTGATGCATTTAATCGTTAGTTTCTAATTTTGTATTAAACAAATTTTTATTTTTTTGGTTTTTCATAATTTAGATCAATTTTGTTAATACTAAAATTTGTATATATTGTTTTCACTTTAATGAAATCTGATAAATGGGTCAACACGATTAACCTATTTAACAAACAAGTTGTATTAGGGTTGAAGAATTTTGACTCGTTTAATAAATGTGTTGGGTTAGTGTTGACCCATATAGCCAAATTCTTATTAGTCAACACGACACGAAACTAACACGCGGACACGAACCTGATATGTGAACATGAATTGCCACCCCTCGATTGATGTATAATAAAAGTTGTGTCATTGGATGATACATATGAAAGTGATGTTATTCCAATCACAACTAATCATGTTAGTTGTGATAATTTGATGTGTTCTTAACATTACACTTAAAATACATTTTATATATTTCCTTACTTTGTGAGTAAAGGTATTCAAAAACTTGCAAATTTGACTTTGAATAACTTAATTATTCACAAACAATTTCACCAAAATACTCAATCATAATTGTCAAGAATTTTGTAATTCAATCAACACCTCATGGTATTTTTTATTATTGAGATATCCATAATTCAAATCCTCCACCCAAATTGTAACTATTGAATTATCAATAAATATATACATATACACACACAATCATAATTGGGTTTTACAACCTAAAACCTGACTTGTTTTTATTAGCTTTTGGACCTTTCAACCCTCAAATTGGCGAATCCCACCTACCTAATTGTTTAAAGAATTATTGACCTTTGTTTTGCCATCCTCACCTCTCACCAACATCATCCATCCTTCACATTTGTCGCACATCAAATAAGAGCTGCACCTAATCTCGATCTGAAATATGAGTCGCACCTAATCTTTATCTGAAATATGAGGCACACTTAATCTCGATCTTAAATATGAGTCACACCTAATCAAAATCTTTGTTCAATATGGCAAAGGCAAATATGATCTATGTTGATGCCACTAGTTAATTGATCTCCCTCCTCTAGCATCTAATTGGTGGAACTACTCGTCGACTTGAAAGTAATCTCTGACAAATCCTTTTTAGGTTAAGTGATTGCTCAAAACTCAATCTAATCATGTTGGTTGGCAATTTGACCCTCAACTCAACCAAACCCAACCCATGAACTCCTCTATTTGAGAGCTTAAAACAAGACGGCATATAACAAGTTTGAAGAATTGCTCATTTTATTATACCCACTAAAAGTGCCAAATCATGTTTTCATCCAAACTTGGGCGAACAATAGGAGAGTATGAAAATGTTTAAGTAACTTTTATTGGAATTAAATAATACACCCCTTATCTACTTCTTCTCATTTTCACTCCTTACCCAATTTCCTTGCCATTGGCACCTCCCTATCTTCACATATTATTGATTTGAATGCCTTCAGAAAGTACAAGATAATCTTAAAACCACAATGATGATGAAGATGTTGCTGTGTGTGTGTGTGTGTTTTTTTTTTTAAAAATATCAAACACACAACTAAATTTTCAAGAAATCAAATTTCCATTGAATAATCATTGAAATTGCTAATTATTTTAAACACATAAATTTCCACAAAAAAAAAACTGTATAAATAAGGAAGTATATTATGAGTATGTTCCATGGAA
Source organism: Castanea sativa (assembly GCF_040712315.1). Taxonomy (NCBI): domain Eukaryota; kingdom Viridiplantae; phylum Streptophyta; class Magnoliopsida; order Fagales; family Fagaceae; genus Castanea; species Castanea sativa. The sequence continues at coordinate 24,315,004 of NC_134022.1, read as the reverse complement.
TGCTTAACTTGCAAGGCTGTTAGGCCCACATATGTTGGGACTCTATTTGTGAATGGAATAAATTCATAAGATAACTAGTTATCCCCATTAAATTGTTAAGAATTTTACACACACACACAAGGGAGAGAGAAAGAGGTTTTAACACAAAAACACACCATAACTCCACTCAAAAGCCATTGTTGCTACTTAATTGGTTGACATATATATGTATATATATATATATATGGTTGAGTTCAAGTTACACATGGTGTAACTCTAAGTAATGTTACACCACCCAATAACTTGTTATTAAATTCATATTTTGAAAATCCAATTGTTGAATTATATGTTCTTAACATGTATGCCAATTTTCATGCCAGTCAGATGTAATTTATTATTTGATCCATAAACTCATTTTTTATGCACTATTTTAAACTACAAAAACTTGAATTTAAAAAATTCATTGATAACATGGCCTTTGATCTTTGATTATCTTTAAATTTTGTAAGTATAGAGAATATACGAAGATAATGTAATCCAGTAGTGAATTTATTAAAATTCACATTTAATTAAAAAATATTGGTTTGGGTAATATTACTTAAAATTACATCAGGTGTAACTTGAACCCCACCCTATATACATGTGTGTGTGTGTGGGCAAGATTTATGTACAATACTTAGGTGCTGTTCCTTCAGTTTCACTTTTAAGATTCTGTCATGTGGATTTTTCCTCATGGAATAAAAGTGTATTTTTTAATTAAGTAGCTATATGACTCAATCTTAAGTGGGGAATTTAAGTAATAGTACTTAAGGTATTGTACATAAGTTTTGTCCTACATATATATATATATATATATATACATATATTAAATCCCAGTTGACACTTTTTGATATCTCTAAAAGAGACATTTGAAGTTTAAATACTCACTCCTAATTATAACTTTCTAAAAAAGAAAACTATTGAATTATAAAAAAAACTGACCCATTAAAGTGTTTTGTTATTATTTATTTATAGAGTAACGTTATATTTATAACATTTTCACAACAAATCATAGGTGTTAAGTTATTATGGGCTATTACTAGTAGGATAAGAAAGTAATTTCAGTGGTAAGTTTAAATTATAGCTAATAACAATTAACCATTAATGATTTGTTGTGAAAATATTATGTGGATGTAACATCTCTCTTATTTATAATATAACTCATTAAATTGTGCTTTTTTCATAACACAACATACGCATATTTTTTTTTAGAAGACATAACAGACCTCCTGTCATTGCAGCAGAGTGGACTCTTATATAGGCTAATTTTTGTATCAAACTTGGTCCTTGGTCAAGTATGTTATCTAGCTGATCAGGCCACTAAGGCCTCATTTGGGAGGAGTGAATGGAATGGAATGGAATGAAAATGAATGAAAATTATAATTTTATAATATTCTTCCATTCCCTTGTTTGAGAGTTTTATTGGAGAGAATGGAAAGTCCATTCATTTGTTTGAGAGTTAGGGTGGGAGGGAATGGAATGGGTAGGAGGAAATACTCATTCCTCTCTATTCCCTTAAAACCTCAAATTTTCATTTCCCTTGAAATTGGGAGGAATGAGAGAGAATGAAATTATATTTAATAATTTTTTTATTAAAACTCCCAAAATACCCCTATATGTTCAACCCTTTATTTTAAAATAGGGGTCTAATAGTAATATTGTCATAAAATAATTCCATTCCATTCCTTCCATGTTACTCCCAAACAAGATTACTTACATTCCATTTATTTTAATTCATTTATTTTAAAACATCCAATCAAGGTTAATTAATTCCATTTAATTATTTTCCATTAATTTCCCTTACTTAAATATATTCCGTTCCATTCCTTTATGATCATTCCATTCTATTACATTCTCTTCTCTCATAAACTCCCAAACAGAGCCTAAGATGCCAATCCATCATTTGTGGTCTCCTATGCTTCACGATGTAAACAGTCACTATTTGTTATTCTGTGTTTTCCGTTTAGTGGTATCAAAAAAAAAAAAAAAAAAACATAACATACTGTCTTCTAAGAAAAAGAAAATTGATTTAATAAATTAGAATTTAGTTGTTGGAAAATGGCCTTTATATTTATTTTATATTTTTTTCTAAAGCAAATTTGATTAAAAAGAGAAAAAGGGCACCGTTGTTTATTTCTCTCGCTTAAAAGCCAGAAGACAGGAGCTAGGAGGTGGCCTATATATTTGTGTAATATCTACATCAAAATCAAAATTAAATCAAACACACATTAATAGGTAAAAACACACGGGAGCGCACACACACACACAGAGACACGAAACGCGCGCTTATCGCTAGGGTTTTCACTCTTTCAGGTTCAGTGGGGAAGAAGAAAAATTAAAGCAGAGCATTAACACTAAATTTTTCACTCTCGGGAAATAAAAACCGTAAGTTTTTCCCGCCAATTCTTCCGTCCATTGCCTCCATTATAGTGTTTCGGTGCTCTTCTGCGCTAGCATTGTTCTTAGGTTGCCAAAGGCGCTGTTTGTTTCTCGTCAAAATCTTAATCGGGCTGTTCATTTCATTTTGCTAGACTTTACAAATTTTTTTTGTGTGGAGAATTTACGATTGGTTTGAAGGCTTCGATTTAATTTACGTGGACTATTTTTTGCTAGGTTTACTGGATGTTTATATTTTGTAATTTTTCGATTGGTTTCTGCGATTCAAAAATTTATAGCAAAAGTTGTTTCCTAAACTTAAGGAGTTCGAAGCATGGTTTGCGTTATAATCTGTTTTAGGGGTTTATGTGTTTAATTTGTGATATTTCTGTATGAGAGTAATAAAGGAGTGTAGCATTAGTTTGCCCTGGAAATCAGGGTTTGTCTTCGTTTCAATGTAAAGAAATTCCTCAATAATTGTGGGGAATATATATATATATATTATTTATATTGTATTAATTTAGTGAATGGCACTTCAATTTGGGAGGTGGCAAATTGATTTAGAAATAATTTTTCCGTCAAATTAAATGGCCGTTGGGTGGGGGGGGGGTTGTATGATCTGATTTTGGTGCTGTAGTTGTTGTGTGTCCCCATTGTGATTGTTTTAATGTTTAAGCAATAATGTGTAATGTGTATTGTTTATATCACACTCAGATTCATATAATACTTGCATTCACATGTGATTTATGATTTGTTTTTACATATTGGGTTCAGTTCCCACTAGGAGTTACCCTTGAATTACTTGATACACGGTTATGGCGAATGAGGTTGTGTATCCATGATTTACTCCCCAGGGGGTGGGTCCAAAGGGCCCTGCCTTGGTGAAGGTTTCACGTCATAAAAAAAAAGAGTTAGTGTCTATTTGGTATAGTTTTATTTATTTATTATTATTATTATTTAGCTTATGTTTTTAGGGCCCCTCATTTTTTCTAGGTACAACAATACATTTGTGACTTATTTTTTTCAAAGTAAAATCACCTAAAGAAAATAAGCTATACCAAATGAATTCTTATGCTTGCATGAATAAGATTATATGTTCCGTGTTTAGAGTATTTTAATGCCTTTGGTTTAGTAGTTTTAGCTTTTGTGCTGCTTGTGCAAGTGGATTTTTGTATTGAACTTTAGTGTATTTTAATAAAAAGAATTTATTGCTGTTTCTCAGGTCTTTTTATTACCCTTCTTCGAAAGAGGTTTGATAGAGAGCATGGTGGAAGCAGATGGAGTCGAGAACCTTGAATTTGAATGGGGTAAAAAGAGAGGAGTTGGTGGGAAAAAGAAAGATGTCCAATTTTATGAAACGTTTACATATGATGGTGTGGAGTATTCTCTCTATGATTCTGTTTACCTTTACAAGGAAGGTGAACCTGACCCTTATGTTGGGAAAATTATAAAAATATGGGAGAATTCAGACAAGACAAAGAAAGTGAAGATTCTTTGGTTCTTTCGCCCTTGCGAGATTCAGAATTTTCTTGGGAATGAAGACAGTGCTGAGAATGAATTATTTTTGGCCTCTGGTGAAGGTGTAGGCCTTGCAAATGTTAATCCTTTGGTAATTGAACTTAGGATAAAATAGTTTAGCATTTTCCCCTCTTTTTCCTGTATATCCACCCTCTATTGCATTTAGCACTTTGATCTTGTAACTGGTTCTTCTGCTTATAATGTTAGAGATGGAATCAGTTTCCAGGTGGTACAGATTCTAATATACTGTTATTTTAGAAAAGATTGGTGTGTATATTGTTTGAAATTCTTCTTTAATACTATTGCTCTTCGGTAGCATAACTTATTAATGCTCTTATTATACGTCTTTGCAAAAGTTGATTTGTGGATTTTCAAACATGTTGCCACAATTGAACTACTAATTGCTTTAAACAAACTTCAACATCTTCTTTATTTTTAATTATTTGAATTCTGAATGTGTATTTAATTCTTTGACATGGGGTAAGCTTTTTTTATGAAATAGTTTAAAAAAAAAAAAAATTTTGTAAGTATGAAATAGTTTTTTTTAAGTGCCTTTGGAGTTGAGAAGTACTTTTCAGCTCAATTGAATCAGCTATTAATCATATAATATGATTAATCAGGAAGCAATTTCTGGAAAATGCAATGTTGTCTGTACTTCAAAGGATAGTAGAAATCCACAACCTTCAGATGAAGAACTTCAAGCAGCTGACTTTATATTTTGCCGTGCCTTTGACGTTGGGAATCATAGAATTCTGGGTAAGATAGAGGAAAAAGTTGCCGGGATTGAAGGTATAACTTTTCTTTTCCTGTTTGTATGTTTGGTTTAAAAAAAAAAAATTTATAATAAATCCTTGGAAGTCCCAATGGTGTAATTTCAAATTAGTTGTTTATTGTTCTAATTTGTCTTATGTGTTCATTGGTTTGTAATTGTTGCAGTTAAATTTATCTTTAACAGAATAGATCTTCAGAAGACCAATGTTGTTTTGAAACTTGATTCAGATAAGAAAGGAGCTAGTGGAAATGCTATAGCAAGTTATGAAACAGGGGTTCCTTCCCAGAAAACTCCAACTATAGGGCACACAAATCTAAAGACTACTGGAATTTCTATTGATAATTTAGTGAAAGACAATGCTGGTTCTAACTCTTCATTAGTTAAACAGAAATCTTCACTTAGAGAGAAGCCTACTTCTACTGTAGGTGTAGAATCTGATGAAATGGCTAAAAGTAATGATAGAATGGAGAATGATTTCAATGATGGGACCAAATCTGGGCCTATTGTTAAAGAAAATACAGACTCGAAAGCTTCTCTAGTTAAACAAAAATCTTTGCTTAGAAATCAGCCTGCTTCTAGTATAGGTACAGAGTTAAAAATTTCTAAAACTAATAATAGACAGGAAAATGTTTCTAGTGACAAGACTACATTAAGGTTTGGTGAAATGGAGGATAGACCATCTAAGAGAGCAAAGTTTGATGGTTTTGTTAAAGTTGATGATAAGAACAAGAAGAGTCCTCAGATATTAAGCACTGATTTGGATGGTAATGATGCAAAGGCTTTAGCAACTGTAACTGCTTTAGAAGATAAATCTAGGCTTAAACTTGCTAAGGATACTCAAGTGGCTGAAAAAGATCCTTTCAAGAAGGTAAAGTCTGATGACAAGACAAAGTTTTCTAATGGGAAGTTGCCTAAAGCATCTCCTGGACGGGCTCTGGATGAGGACAAAAAGATTGATCACCAAATAATGGAAGTAACACGAAGACCAGATACGGTAAGTTGTATTGTTAGGATTACCACTTTCTCGCCTTTTTTTCTTTTCTTTTATGGGATCCTAACTTGAATAGATGTTATGTTCTAATTGATGAGGTATTTTTACTGTAGCAACTGTATATTGCTGTGGAGTTCTTCTACGGACACTAGAAAAGCTCATAACATTTTCACAAGTTGAAGTGTTAGCCAACCATAGGTCAAAATAAAATGAAATAAAATATTAAAAAATATATTATATTGGGACCCACCACAACTTAAAATAAAGGTTTTGTGAAGATGTTGTGAGATTTTGTTGTGCAGCTAGACTTTCTCATTACTAATTGTTTCTTTGTCATATACACACACACATATATATGTGTGTGTGTGCGTGTGCGCTTTTCTATTCGACCAAGACATACTTGCTTGTAGCCAATGACGTTTCATACCAAAATTTTAAATTTCGTATCGGTTGGTATGGCTGGTATTTTTTTTTTGTATCAGTACCAAATTCAGTACTAAGGAACCTATGTTTGTACCGGCCAAAATATAGGTTTGTATCAAAAAAATATTGATCATTTTCATTTCGGCAATATTGGGAAGTTTGTAGTTGGAACCGATACATAATATGGTGTTTTTGTAATTTTGATACAACTTAAAAAAAAAAATATCAAGACATATCCATTGTACCTATCATGGTTATAGTCTTCCTTTTTGTTCTCTCTCTCTCTCTCACACACACACACACACACACACACACACACCTCCATTGGTATCAATCGATGACTTGAAGCAAAGAGGATATCAAATGCTAGGGGCCAAGCTACTCTTCACCTCAATCTTTTGGAGTTGGGCTTGTTAAGGTGTTAGGGGTCATGATCAATTGGTAATGTGTGCCCACTCATTGATATTCTTGGAGAGTTTGAGATTTCTTTTTCTTAAGCCAAAGAGTACAATAAGTTGAGAGCCATGGAAATGAAAGGGTATTTGAGGGTGAGATGTGATATTCCATATGGTATTGGATTGGATTGTATAAGTATGTTGCTGGGTGTGTGTGCTAAGTCCACATTAGATAAGTAATAAATTAATATGAGCTATAAGCAATTATGAGGAGTCCCAATTGTGACTAGTCATTTTGGGAGCGAACACTTTTCTTGAGTCATGACAAATGGTATTAGAGCCAAACCAGTAACTTTGTCTGGCTTGTGGAGCCTGTAGCATAATATGTGTTCTGAATAGGATGTAAGAGATATTAGTGGGGGAGATAAACATCTTTGATTGTGTGGATTGGATGAATGTGTGTTACGCATGTATGTGCTGAATTCTACATTATACATGTATTATGTCAATCTGGGCTTTAAGAGGAGTTGCAATTGTGACTGTACTAACTATCCTTTTGGGGTATAATACAGATGTGTCTAGCATTTTTCTTAGGACATGATATTAGAATGGTTTGCAGTGAAGTGTCAGATAAAGGGAAAATGGAGTATGGAAAGTTGTGGATGGAATGGTGGTGAACTGTGGGCTGTTGGATTAAGGAGAGTCCATGTGGTAGTTATTCCACCTGTCATACTAAGCAAAAGCTGTCATATTAGCTTTATTGTTGCTTTTTTGTGGCTCAATGTGAATTGTGCAGTACCACCGTACTAGTCTACCCTACTGCAAGCAAACTTTCAGAAAATCATTTCCGATCATAAACTGTCCGTTGTAAACTTTAGACCAAACTGATGTTAATGTCACTACAAGAGATTTATTAGCAGCTTTAGACATCTTGATAGTTGGATTATGTAAAATGTTGCAACATGAAAATATGAGTCATTGTAGCTGAGAAAGTTCACATATATTTGATCATGAATTTCTAGGTAAAAATATTTTTACGTCCTTTACATCTATTGGAATTTGATTTGTATTTAAAAATATACAATTGTTTTTTTGATAGGTAAGAAAGAAAATATAATTGAAAAAGGAATAGCAGGAAAAATACATGGTTTCACGATAGTGAACAAAGAGTATTATAAATGTACAAATTATTCGAAACAGTCTGCTAGAATATATCAGTATTGAAATAGTATGTTCACATAGGCAAACTGGAACAGATTTTACAATTTTGCTCCAGCGAAATATTATATATGTTAGGTTTGGTTGTAGACTTACTTTGTTGTTGGCACCATTGGCTTGGGAAATATAATTCCAATATTTGGAATTTGGTACTAGGCTGTTTGATGTGGACTATTTGGACTGAATGTAATTGACATTCTTTTGAGGATATCGAGAAATCAATGGCCCAGTTGTTAGATTTGTGCCAACGGACTCTATTCGATTAGTCTCAGTGTTGGGGTCTTTTGGATTATTCTACTATTATTGATTTTCTTTTGTCTCTTAGAATAGGATTTTGATTCCTTTATTTCTTTTTGTTGCTATGTTGTTCTTTGTTCACTACCGTGAACTCTGTATCTTTTATTCTTTTCTATTAATAATATTACTTTCTTACCTATTAAAAAAAGAAAGAAAAAAATATTATATATGTCATTTGCTAGTCAAAGGATGTGTTTATGGACGCCCTTTAGTGCTTTCTTTGTTGTTCTCTATGTGAAGGTCCTATTCAAGATGAGATTTAGTTCTTACAGTTTCTCATTTTCTGCATGTTGACAGGATAGAAGCAGATGGTTTAAGGGACTTGTAAGTTTTTCTTTTTCCCTCCAATTGCATGTTCTCGAATTTCATTTACTTATTAGAAGTAATAAAAAATGACTTATCAATTAGGAAAGTAACATGGAGAATGACTTCAGAAAGAATAGAATGGAGGAAAGGAATATATGTGGCTGACCCTAACTAATCAATTGAGGATCCATAGCCAACTTCAAAATTTGGGATTAAGACTTGTTGTTATTAGTTTTGATCATTGCTCATGAACCCATGAGTTCATGTTTTTTGTTGACATTTTGGTTTCATTATCATAATTTTATTTCCTTGTCTCTCTCTGACAGGAGCAGAGAAACAAGAATTATTAGCATTGGAATCTGAAATACAATTTTTTTTACAAGTAAATCTGCCATAATACATTGATGGCATATATGAATATAAAGTGGGACAGTTTAAACTAATCTATGGAATACCTTTTGTATCTTCAGCCCTGGGAAGACAGAATGAAAACTGCTAATGAGCAAGGAACACTGGTTCTTCTTCAAAATTTGGATCCAACTTATACTTCAGCAGAAGTGGAGGTATTACTCATTCTGGAGCTTTGGTTATTTATTTATTTATAGTCTATATGTTCCTGCTGGATTTAATTTTGATATCTGTGCTTGGTTTTATAACCCCTATACAAAAGTCTACCTTTTAATGCAGTTTACTTTCAAAACTTTCCCATTTATACAATGGCTAGGAGGAGAATAGGTGAGAAATGTAGAGAAATTGAACATACTTAAAACAAAGAAAAGATAAAAATGGGATGGGGATAAATTATAGATAAAAAAGAAAATTTTGTTGAGATTAGAAGAATAGGGGATTATAATTTTGTTAATAAAAATTGTTTTAAGAGAAGAGATAATTAACATAGTTAGGGCATACCCCCCTCAAGTAGGGCTGGAAGAATCTGTAGAGCAAATTTTTTGGAGGAAATGGATAAATTGATTTAAGGGTTACCAAATGGTTAAATTTTTTTTATTAAAGGAGACCTAAATGTCATGTTGGAAAAGATATTGGGGATTTGAAAGAGTTCACGGAGGCTAAGGTATTAAGGAATGACTTAGGAGGTGTTATTATAGACTTTGGCATTTGATCTAATATTGATGAATACTTGCTTCAAGAAAGTGACACACACTTAATTACCCTCAACAGTTGGATTTAAAAAAAATATATATATCAAAAGTGGGACAAATGTTAATCGAATAGGTGTCATCTTTACTCGAGAATTCTATAGTAAATGTTGTAAAGATTGGAAGGTGATATTGAGGGAGAACGTAGCCACTCAATATAGGTTGGTGGTACTAGATATTTTTGTTATTATTATTATTATTGGCTGAAGTGGAAACTGTTAGGGTACAACTTACATCTTGGGTTCGATCCCCACTAGGAGTTCCCTAGATTACTTGATTAACGATTCCGGCAGGTGGGGTTGTGCATTTGTGGTTTACTCCCCAAGGGTTGAAAGGGCCCTGCCTTGGTGAAGTTCCATGCATCAAAAAAATAATAATGAAAAAAGGTTTTGGTTCAAGTGGAAAGGGAAGGGGACATTCAAATTAGTGACCTTTGCTTCATGAGTTGTAGTCCCTTACCGATTGTATTGCCTCTTGGGGTTTATCTATTTGTACTAAAAGATGGGGAAAAAAAATTATAGAGGAATCCAATAAATAGGTGGTGGGAGGAAGGCACGTTAGACCCAAATGAAGAAGTTGAATGAAATGATAATGCTAAAGAATACTTGGAGAATATTAAGGTTGTGTACTATCAACTAAGGAGACTTAATGGTGGAATGAGGAGGTCCAAGAAGTGGTTAGATTAAAGAGAGAGAGTTGGTTTAGGGGCTGGATCTAAGGCTTACGATGAAATTATATAGCAAGTTGGGGATGGAAGATGGAGAAAAGAATATTTACAAACTTTCTTAGATAAAGAGAAATGAAAGCAAAAGACTTTATTTGTGTCTAGTATCTTATGGTTTAAGATTAAAAGGGTGCTAGTGAAGGAAGAGGAGAGAAAAGAGAGATGGGAGTGTTAGTTTTGATCAAAAGGGTGTTAGTGAAGGATGATGAGACTAAAGAGAGGTGGGAGTGTTAATTTTGATAAATATATTTAATAGAAGCCATACAAGACACTGAAGTATGCTACTAATCAAAAAAAAAAAAAAAAAAAAAATATATATATATATATATATATATATATAAAAGATATTGAAGTATCTTGAGTAATTAAGAAGTACGGATATGACAAAACCTCTGGCATTCCTTGTTTGTCACGTGTTGGACACAGACATGTTGGAGAGACAATTGCTTGTGTCCTTGGTGTGTTGAGTGGATTTATTATTGTATATTTATTTTTTTAAATTGTGGACACGGTCTCAACATGGTGACACAATCTTCTCTCTCCATCTCTTTGCCACTCAATTGACCATTCGACACTCTCCCCACCTAGATGGGTGTTTAGGTTAGTTGCCATTCAAGCTTGTTTACAATTTAAAATATTAGGCAAAAAAAAATGTTGCTATTGTGTGAAGCTTATGTGAAAAATGGTTGTTTATGGTGGTGAAGGATGGAATTTTGGGAGAGACTGATTGAATATAGGTTAAGAAATAGAGTACTAGTATTGGATAATCAGTTTTCTTACTAAAGTAGACCTTAGAAATCTCCATATGGCTTTTATTGACCTATGGAAAGTGTATGTTAGGGAATTTAGAGAGTTTATGTGGTGAGTTGTAGAAAAGTAAGGAGTTCCTCTAAAGTATATTAAGGTTATAAGGATATGTATTAGTAAATATTAAAGTCACTAAGGAGGATTTTGAGGGATACTCTGCTGTTCCAACGCTTTTTGTGGTCTCTAGGCATTGGGGTTCAAACCCCACTATCCCTTCCTTCCTAATTTACCTAAAAAAATACTAATGTTATTACTAAGATATGTATGATGTAGCAATATCTACTATGAGAGCAAGTGAAAGTATCACGATTTTCCTATCACAATAGGTTTGCATCAAGGAGGAGCTTTAAGTCCATATCTTTTTGCGTTGGTTACGAATGGGGGTTGCAAGATTGATTTTGGATGAAGTCTCTTGGTGTATACTTTTTGCAGACTATATAGTTTTAGTGAATGAAATTAAACATGTAATCAATGTCACATTGGAAATTTGGAGGGATATTTTAGAATATAAAGGCTACATTAAGTGGGAGTAAAACAAAGCACATGGAGTTTTATGTTTGGCAAAAGTAGAAACAAAGATGAAAGGATTGTAACTTGATGGTCAAGAGATACCAAGGTGGCTTTCGATATCTTGAATTGATAATTCATAAGGGCATAGAGATGTACACAATGTGAATCATAGGATAAGAGCATGGTGGATTAAGTGAAAAAGCACACAAGGAGCATTATGTGAGTGTAGAGTACCTACTAAATCAGAGGGAGAGTTATATAAGGCTGCTATTAGACTTGTTATGCTCTATAGTACATAATGATGCGGTAATAAGAAGCTACATGTTTACAAAATGAGTGTAGTTGAAATAAGAATGTTGAGATGGATAGGTAGAAATATAGGGAAAGATAAGATACAGAATAAATACATTTGTTTAAAGATAGGTCTAGCTCCATTTGATGAAATGAGGAGAATTAATGGGTATGGTTGGTCACGAGTAGAGGAGGGCAACCAATTTATTAGTGAGAGAGTGATCTGAGGGAACAAAAAGAGGTAGAGGAAGACCTAAAATAGCATTTGTAGAAGTAAAAAATGATTTGTCAATGACGGAGGTGACAGAGAGTATGATGTTAGATATGATAGAATGGAGAGACGAACACTTGTAGCCCATTCCAATTAGTCTTAAGGATTAATAGCTGACCTTAAAATTACTTGTAGTTGTAGTTATTTTCTAAGGAAAATATTACTATGTTTTTACTTGTTCAATCTTTTTAGTTACGGTGGCCACTTCACAGTTCATGCATTGCTGTTTATGTCGGTTTTTTGTTTTGTGAAGTTTTTCTCCTTTTCCCACCTCCATTTTGAGGATGTATTATCCAATCTCATTAAACATTAAATTATTTACTAGGATATTGTTTGGCATGGCTTCAAGGAAAGTTGCACAGCAAAGATGATTCAGCAGACTTCAATTTCTAGCCCTCACTCTGGTATGAAGACAGGCACCTTTACCTTAACTATATTGTGAACCAACTGGGTTGTTTTTTCTTTTTCCTCTTTGGAACAAAGACTGGATGATGTCTTGGAAAGTCATCAGTTAATGATATGTTTTGTTCTTAAATACAGAGCACAGCTGAAATGATATTTTCAGTATTGCTTTTACCTCAATTATGACACGGTAGTTTGTTGTTGTAGGTCAAGCTTTAGTTATATTTAAAACAAGAGAAGCAGCAGAGATAGCTGTTAGAAAGTTAGATGAGGGCTGTCTATTATTATCAAATGGGAGGTATGTCTGCAACTCCAATTAACCAGCTTTGCCTTATATTGATTAATTGGTGTCAACAGGAGGAATCCTGCTTTGTCTTTTTTTTTTTTTTTTTTGACAAGTAAGAATGATATATATACGAATGACTACTCTATGCATGAAAAACATAGAGCAGACCCAGAAAAAGCAAGGAGAAAAAACAGAGAGAAAACAAAAAAGAGAACCAGACAGCATATTAGTTTCAAAAGAGAAAGAGAGCTAAGAAAAGAAGGGAGAGAATCACTAGTCGTGAGTCCCCATGCCTGAGATCAATCAAAGAGAGTCCCACTAAAAGAAGTAAGCATCTGATCACCGGAACTATCCAAATCCTCAAAAGTCCGCCGATTCTGTTCCTCCCAAATACACCATAGGATGCACAACGGAATTAAGTTCCAAATTTGAGACGAATGCAATTCCACCAGCCAAAAAGCAAATCTGGGATCGATCCAGGTATAACTCAAGACAAACCAAAAGTTATTAAGGAAAAGCTCCACAACTGATGAGCCATCTCACATTGAAGAAGTAAGTGGTCTACCGTCTCTCCACAATGACGACACATAATGCACCAGTCTACAAAATCCGAACTCCTCAATCTCAAGTTATCACCTATTAGGATCTTATTCCAAGCTACACACCAAACAAAAAAGAAACCTGTCTAGGTGCCTTTACTCTCCATATACCTTCCAAGGAAAGACAATTGAGGGGGAATCCCGTAGTTTGTTATAATACGACCGGATGTCAAACTCTCCATTAGCTTTCAACTTCCATCTCATCCTGTCTCCAACAACCAGTGGAGGAGTATTAGCTCCCAATATCCGAAGAAAATGCAGCTCTTCATCCATCTCCCAATCAATAAGTTCTCGACTAAAACGAACATTTCAAATCCTTCTATCCTCCGCCCCTGCCTTGACAAAGAAGCTTCTACATATGCCTCCTTATCAATGGCAATACCATACAACCTTGGGAAAGCCAATTGGAAAGGTTGATCCCATACCACCCATCCTGCCCAACCCAACAACAAACTAACAATTTTTGCTAAAATCCTCCCATCCCATACAAATGTCTCTCCACAAACCACACCCATGAACTCCCCTACCTAGCTTTGAGGTCCAACCACACCCCCCACCCCCAAACATTCTTCCCCATATTTTGAAACTACCACCCTCCTCCATAACCGATCCTCTTCCTTCCCAAACCGCCACAACCATTTCCCCAATAAAGCCTTATTGAAAGTAGTAAGTTTTCTTATCCCCAAGCCACTGTAAGCTATAGGCGCACAACCAGATGAATCTTGCTATCATCCCATAGAAAATCCCTTTGCAACTTTTCAATTTTATTAGCCACATAAGTAGGAATTGTGAAAAGAGATAGAAAATAGGTAGGAAGACTAGATAATGTACACTTGAGTAACATTAGTCGACCCCCTTTGGACAAATACATCTTCCACTTGGCTAATTTTTGCTCAATTTTTTCCAAGATGGGATTCCAAATTGAAGGGGAGTTGTGTGAAGCCCCTAACGGCATGCCAAGATAAGACATAGGCAAAGTTCCAACTCTACAGCCCAAAATATTAGCCAGGGGCCCAGGACATGCACATCATCAACCTTCCCTATTGGAACCATTTCACACTTGTGCACATTGATCTTCAAACCTGTTACCGCCTGAAAACAGAGTAGCAACAACCGGATATGAAGAATTTGCTCCACATGTGCATCACAAAATAGGATAGTATCGTCTGCAAACAATAGATGTGAAGCACTTTCCCCACCCTCCCTCTTACCCTCAACTTTAAAACCACGAATCAAGCCAGCTCCCTCCACTCTTCTCAACATCTTACTGAACACCTCCATCAAAATGAAAAACAACATAGGAGATAGCGGATCCCCTTGTCTTAAGTCTCTTGAACTACCAAAAAAATCAGCTGGAGACCCATTAATCAAAACTGAGAACTGAACCATGGATATACAAGTACGGATCCACTTATACCACTTTACTCCAAAACCCATTCTATTCAACAAATCCAGCAAAGCCTCCCAATTCACATGATTATAGGCCTTCTCAATATCAAGTTTACAAATTACTCTAGGAACTCTACTCTTCCCTCAGCTATCCACACACTCATTCGCAATAAGAACCGAGTCAAGGATTTGTCTCCCACCCACAAAGCTATTCTGAGTCTTAGAGATCAACTGATCTAAAACCACTCTCAAACGATTTGCCAAAACCTTAGCCAAGATTTTAAACACTCCCCACCAAGCTAATAGGCTGGAAATCTCTAATATTAGAGACGTCATTCTTTTTAGGAATTAAAGCAATGAAGGTAGCATTAAGGAATTTTTCAAACCTACAACGTTGAAAAAACTCTTCAAAGACCGCCAAGATGTCTTTCTCCACTACTCTCCAACAATGATGATAAAACGCCATAGTAAACCCACCCGGACCTAGAGCTTTGTCCCCCTCCAAGTCACTTATGACTTGTAGTATCTCCTCTCTCTCAAACTTCCGTTCAAGCCAAACCCTCTCCATATCTCCAATACGATCAAACTCCAAACCCTCCACAAAAGGCCTCCACCCCTGAGACTCCTTGTACAATTTTTATAAAACTGGACAACCTGATTAGTTAAAATTTCTCCTATGACCTTTCACCTTGATGAGAACCTGATTAATACTTCAGAAGCCCCAGGACCAACTTTATGCGCCCGTACCTCAAAAAATTACAATCTCCTCTATGGCCACCAGATTGCGTGATGCCAACTTTCTGGTGGTAGTTGCTCTAGTCTTTTTCTTGTTAACCTCATCTAATCTTGTGATGAATGTACTTATTGACCAACTAATCTTTATCATTGTGGCATGGCTTCTTTCTTTGTTGCCCCCATCTGGAGGCTGCTTTCCTGTATTTTTGTATTCTTTGGCTACTTCCTGCCCTCTCTGCATGATTTTTTTTTTTAATATAATTATTCTTACTTATCAAAAAAAGTAATTAGCTCAGCCACCTAGGTTCTGGCACCTGTGTGACATGCTGAAAATCCTAGCAGTGGGATAGGCTTTCAAAACCAGTTGGTTGAACCTTTTCCTCCTTGAGCTGTCTGCTCATTTGGGCTCAGGACATATAGCTTATAGTCAATATCTTCTTCAGCTAAGCTAAGGTGTAAACGGGAAATTCTTTCAACTCACTATGTGGCGGTTAAATGGACCATCCACGTTGCCGGTTGGAAGAGATTCCTCCGAACCATTTTAGAGGAAAACCTTGTTCTTCCAACGTGCCCATATGTCCACATCTGTATTCTATCTCAGTAGCTTGTTTCTAGTCTACTCTGTTTACATTTCTGCTCTACCTAGCCATCTTATTTTTTTGTCTTATTTATTATTATTATTTTAAAAAATAAATAAGAAATTATATTAAAAGAGTGCGACAGGGTGCACCACGTTGCTACATGGGAAATATACAAAGAGTGACCCAAAATTATTAACACCTAAAGTCTAGCAGCTCTACAAAATCCAACAGATTGGAGAAAGAAAAAATGGGGGCAGCTCCTGCAAATGGATGGAACCTTATCCTTGTTTAAAAGAAGGGAAAATCACAAAGACCTCCTTGAGGCTTGGCAAAATTACACCAGGCACCTCCTCGTTTTGCTTTAAACACAAACCTCTTTCGCTGTTAACACTGTTTAACTTGTATGCAAGTTGTCAAACCCTTTACTCACAATCTATTCCGCTTCCTTCTCCGCCTTCTTTAGTTTCTTTAACAAATTATAAACAAACATCCAACATATTCTCTGTTTCTGATCATACTTATAATGTTTATGCCCTGCACAAGACATTCCCTATTCAACATGACATGCATTGCATCAAGGAAATGAAAGCAAAAATCAAAACAAAAGCTCAAGCATGCCCATGGATAGCAAAGGATATATTGCCCAAAATTCAACCAAAACCCAAATCTCTTAACAGTTAAGGCCCACTTTTTAGATCCATGACAAAAAACACCATTGACATCACATAGCACACATTGCAACATAAAATTTAAAAAAATAAAAATCAACAGAACTTCAAAGCATGCTCACAGGTTGAGAGAGAAAGTCAAAGGAATTTTCAATCTTCCACTCATCCCATTCATTGTTTGATGAGAACGACGCTGGAAGGGCTCTTGGAGGAGAAGGCCATCTGGATGAAGGATTTGGGGGACCGAATATATCTTTGCTTTGCTCTTTCTGGGATCCATTAGGCTCACAGTGCTATGGTTACTGGAGAGAGGACTGCTTTGGTGAAGAGAAAATCAAGTGAGAAAGATAGAAAGAGAGGAAAATCAAATGAAAAAATCAACTTCAACCATTGGCTATGGGATCTCAAGGGCTGGTTCAGTCAGATAATAAAAGAGCAAGACAAAGAATAAGAAAAATTACGGCCCCGTTTGGTATAGTAGTTTCACAACATGTTTTCAGTTTTTAAACAACATTATATGCATATTCACACACTTTTTCACTCACGTATTTCCAAAAAATACAAATAACGTTACTAGAACAACATTACCAAACGACCCCTACATTTTTATTAACTAGTTTGGTTACTTAACACAATGACGTTATTTTCCAAGGGTGACCAATGTTATACAACTTACATTTTAAGATTGTTTTGTGTCTAAAGCAAAACAATGGGAATACTTGTGTAATTTTGCTAAAACTCAAGGTAATTTTCCCTTGAAAGAATGTGTAGCCTGTAAGCTATATCTTTCAATTCATCTGAAAAAAGAGAGGAAAAATCGTTGACCTTTTTGTTCATGTCCATTGATTATTAAAGTTTAGATGACACTGGACTGTTCATCCGATGTTAATCATGTGTCCTGGATTTGTAAAATAATATTATACAAATAACAGACATGCTTTCTTAAATTCTGCGGCATCATGTCTCTTATTGTTACCAATGTTTACTGTGTAATGTATCTTTGTATTTGAAGTTCGCTTCTCATGCATCTAAAATGTTTAATCATTGATTTCTTTCCCTAACCCCCTATTAATAACTTGCAGGCCTCTTGTTGGAAGTAAAACTACTTGCTACCCAGAAAAGAAGCCATCTTTTTTTGGCCATCTTGTTATTGATAAACTTAAACATCAAATGCAACGGGAAATGGTGCAATTATTAACTCTCTCTCTCTCTCTCTCTCTCTCTCTCTCACACACACACACACACACACACACACACACACACACAACACACACACACAAAACGCCAAACCCCATGTTCATGAGCATGCAAAACTTTGACTAAGGTTGTATTTTTCTGTCTGTTCCCCCTTATTTATTTGATTTTGGGGTGGTTTTATTTCTCAGAAAGAAGCTGTATCTACTTCACATTGTTCTCAGCCTAATACAATTGAATATGAGATGGCCATGGAATGGTGCTTATTGCAAGAAAGATCAGATTTTGCATGGAAAAAGTTGTATGAGGTCTTGAACTGAATATTTCTCCAATTTTACTAATGTATTAATTTTGCCTTTGCTAATATTCTATTATATTTCCTTTGTTGTTCTTTAACTGGGTATCTTGTATTTCTTCAGCAACAAGGGGAGGCGTTGAGAAAACTTCATTCCAGCCTCAAGTTCAAATGAAAATACTAGTTGCTTTGGGCGCTTCCTCTTTTTGGTAAATACTTCCAACACAACATGATATTTCTTCAAAACATCTTGTAAATTTCTGGAATTGATCCATGCTCAAATTTTTTGGCTCTTGTCATTCTGTACAGTACCTCTTATCTTTGTTCATGCATTCTGAACTTCCTCATCCTGAAGCACCCTGAAACAATGGATTTTGTGTTCATGCGTTTATCAGAAGTCATCAAATTAGAGGGTTCCTACCTTCTGATTAGTATATATGGGTAATTACTTCCGTTTTTTTTCCTTCATCCAACTGTGATCTCTTTTATGTTGCTTGTTTGATTTTACATAGTTATGCCCTTAGACAAGTTGGAGGCATGCATGTCATTGGTATCATAGTCCTTGGCTATCGGTGAACTTGCCTTTATTTGTGTCTGCCTACATTGTTTCCCCCACTGCTATACTGGAGCACTGAAAATTGACTGGGAATTGTTTCTAAGGTCTTTGTCCGTCATAGGAGGAACACATCTCTTCTGTATCCTTACTGTTTCAAAGTTATGGTCATAATCTAAATTAGCAAAAAGATGGTCATATTTTAGCAATTTGCCGTATTTCAACATGATAATAATTCTTAAAACATCAAACTGTTCTGTTTTTTTTTTTTTTTGGCAGGAAGATGGAATACATGGGCAGAGGTCCTTATTGGGAATCAGGCAAATTTTGAGCATATGTGAATATTTTTTGAGGATCAGCTTTTGGGTGTTGGGAATTGGAGTTCAAGTATCAGTTTCATGGTAACTATTGGGCAAACAGTATGATCCTCTTCGATTGATTTGAAATGTGGAGGGGGAATACCATTTTCAACGAGGATTCAATTTTTCACAAAACTAAAGGGTTATACGGTGCCATGCCATTGAAATTCTCATTCCATCAAAAAAAGAATGAGATTTGGATTTAAATCATGTGCTATCACTTATACTTTTAGATTCATGAAAATTGAACTTTTTACCATGAAATTATCTCACACCATGTCATAAGCAAATGGAGAGGATCGTAGTGGTTGCACACTTACCACACTATGTGCATCATCATGGATAGTGTAAATTTATCATATATAGTGAAATATATATAGTTTAAATTTAATTATGTATGTGTGTGCGCGTTACCTGTTAAGCAATCAGGGTGGATTTGTTTATTGCATTGTTCTAATTGCACTTTAATATGCTACCTACTCCTTTTGATGAGAAATTATTAGGTCTATTGAAATTAATTTTAAAGTAGTCTTCCTAACCAATGAAACGATGTAAACTTATGCAAATGTATGAGTCAGCTTCCTAATCAGTACAAAAAATAAATAAAAAATGACAAATCACCAGGTAAGATCACATTTGCATAAGTGGCACTATGGTAGCATTTTATTAGTAGGGAGGACCACGTTAACAATTTTCCGATGGGACTAATAATTTCTCCATTTTGTCATTATTTGACTTCATATTTTAGGAAAGAAAATGTGGGTACTCAATTTTTGTTATTTTATTGGCTAGATTTAGATGTCTACTGGATTGCCATTTTCACTTTGAATTTGATAGGTTTTAATTTCTTTATCGAATTACTTGGCTGGATTCCCTAAATATTAGTTTGAATTCTACTAGAAGATCAACATGGCAGTTCGGCTTTATTTTATTTTTGTTCTATGGGTTAAGAGTGGTTCTAATTGGGCTGTTTATCAATTGATGCTCTATCACTTTTGGGCCAAAAAAACTGACATTTAAGTTTTGTTACTTGAGTTTCCATTTGTCACAAGCTTTTTCATATACATTTTAACTTATTTAATTTATGTGTAGTTTTTTAAAATCTCGAATTTTCAAGTACTAATATATTTCAGTCAACTTTAAGCAAAATAATAATCTACAAAAAGTTAAATAAGTTAATGTCAAACGAACAATTAATCAATCACAGTTAGCTTATCTCTAAGTATGGTATAAGACGGGTACATTAATAGTTGTAAGTGCACAATTGCACCTGGACCTAAAGAAGATTATGGGCTCAGGCCCAATGAGCCTTGAACAATAAAATTTGTAGAGTGTGGGTTTGAAACCTAGGTTAGAAGTACTGGGAGCTTGATAACAAACTTTTATAAATAAACACAAGTAAATAACGAATGATAAAGGCAAATGAATCTCCTCGGACTCGAGCCGAGGACTACTTCTTTATTATTTCTACTTTTTCCTTAAAGATTACACTTTCTCAATTTCTTTCTTAGCTACCGCCCTTTCTTTGGCCTTTACCCCCTTTTATACTTCCTTCCTTGATATTTTTTGAACAGTGACTAGAAGTTTCCACCTCACTGTTCAGAGGCCACCTCCCCATAAATGCGGCCAGGGAGGTAGGTGCAGAGCCTTTAATGCGGAGGTGGCAGCCTTTACTCTTGATATTTTCTTTAATAATGGTGCATCTAGAAGATTCAGGATGTCCCCTTTTATCCATTAGTCTTTCCAGAGTTGTGTCTTTGACATTTATAACAAAATCTTGAATTCTCCTGGATCTGTCTGAGGTGAAACTCTCCCTCGGCCGTATCCTCGGACCCTCGGCGTATGGGCCAACTCATAGAGTTTAATCCTGGAGCAGGTCGGCCCTCCATGTTACAGCCCAAAGGTCCATATGCCCATTTGGGCCCTTTTACTCCCCACAATAGCCCCTCAAAACTCTATTTTTCATCATCCGAGGAGAAAAATAGGGTTTTGATCCAATGAACACTTCCTCCACACTTTCTGTAAATAACCAAACGTGTGAAAACCGTTCTGCGTTCCGGAGGGTGACACTTGGCGGTTTTAATTTCAAAAACGCGCGCATTTATTACTATAAGTTACACCTTGTCCCCCACGTTCAACGGTGAGATGGGCATCCAACGGTATTCATTATTCCATGAAAATTTGGGCGGGATAAACATAATTTCGAGGCTGCTTTCTGCACACCGTGACGCTTCGGGAACCTGCGCCTTCATTTAATTCATCAGGGACTAATCCCATCAAAACATCAGTAAACATACTTTACCCGCAGAAAACCGTGGAACTCTGCACAACTTAAGATTCGTAAGTTTTTTATTCTCCCTTTATTAACCTTTTCTCCTCGGATCTTGTCCTCGGCTATCCTTGTAGATATTTTCCCTTTTAGAGTTTAGTCTTTCGTCCCTCCCTGATGGAAAAATTTAAGTGTCTAGTTGATACCGCCACTGGAATGGAAGGCTTCAGAGCCAAGTATCACATTCCCGGCGATGTAGGTTTAAAATATTGCCCGGCGGAAGCCGTGGCCGGCTCTAGAAAGGAGGGAGAGGTTATCATCCCAATGATAGCCTTTGTAGAGGGTGGGATGACCCTCCCAATGAAGCCTGTAACTAGGGAGTACCTTCGCAACCATCGGTTGTGTCCCGATCAGTGCCTCCCAAACGTTTTTAGAGTTTTGGGTAGCGTCGATGCTCTAAACGAGCAAATGGGTCTAAACCTCACCTGGCACGATGTCGTCTTTCTGTACGAGTCCCACAAACTCTCCAAAGTAGGTTACTACATTAAATCGCGCTCCAGCGTCGTCCTGTCTGCCCAAATCCAACAAAGGCATGAAGGATGACTACCTGATCGTCTCTGGGAACTGGCACGACGGCCTCCATTGCCCAGTTGAGTGGGGAGATCCAGGTGCGACACCTTAGGATTAACCTCCCCCCACACAAATTCCTCTAACACTCACAAAAAATGCGTATTCACCTGTATTCACGTTTATTTAGGTTTATTGTGTGTTGTGTGAATCTGACCATGTTCGTTTGCTTTGGTGCCTTTCTTTGCAGATAAGCAACACGTGCGCCCACGCTTAAGCCACTGCAACGTTGCAGATCTCAACCGAGTACTGCGCTCCGAGGTGTTTGTCAGCGAGGACCTACAACTCAGGGCTGCTCATCTGATTCTGGGGTGCACTCCCATTTCTTCGGACTTCCAGGAGATAGAAAACGCCATAGTCGCGGGTGACCGAAGGCGAAAGAAGATAAACGTAGCCCGGCCCCACTTTTTGGACGACCACGATCTTCCTGACAGCCCTAACACCATACTGTATTTACAACCGATCGCTGTGGTCCCTCTAGCTACACACTCCCAGGCAACTATTGTCCCAGAGGAGCAAGTGTCTTCTTCAAACACGCTAGACGAGGAGATAGAACAGTTCCAACTTGAAGACACCGAAAGACCTCGAGGGAACCAGTTCGTTGTACTCTCTGACGAGGAAGAAGAAGCCACTGAGGCCTCTGGAATTGCAGGATTAGTCGTTGCCCAACCAGAGGACGAATTCGAGGAGGATATGGACAGGATGAAGGGTCTCCTAACCAATAGAGTTGCGAAGGTTGTTGAGAGAAAAACGGGGGGGTCCCAAGCTCTTTCATCCTTGCCACCTCCCCCTTCTCCAGCTGAGCCAAAACTTCCTGCCGAGGATCCCAAAAAGAAAAGAAAGGGGGAGGCTGAGGGGACAGGCGGCAAGGAACCAAAGAAACCGCGACAACAACCGCCAGCCGTTCAGCAGCAGAAGCTGGATAAAGGCAAAGGCAGGGCCCGCTCAGTTGAAAGCGGGGAGATCAGGAACGAGACCGAAGTGCGCCGAGCACCGGCTGCCTGGTCTCCTGACTTAAGGCTGGACGGTGCACCTATCTCCTGCCAGTCCAGTATCAAGGCGGTTCAACAAGGCCATGCCCACCACTTGGCCGAAGTGTTGGAGCGCCCTCTTCTGCTGCCCAAGGACATGGAAACCTTGGAAAAAATGAGCCAGCCACAACTATTCCTCTCTTTAAAAAGGGATTTAGCGCTGGTAAGTTTAACCCTTTTAGGAAGATTCCACTTTTAACAATATCAGATTATTCATAAGTGCCTTGCTATATTTGACTTCCTCGCACTTTACTGCAGGCCATTCAAGAAGTCTTCGTAGCCGAGAAATTTATAGAAGACACTCGAAAGAAGGCCAGAACTGAGTTTGAAGTCAGGCTAGAGACTGAGAAGTCCTTGGGCACAGCCCTTGCTGAAAATGAGAAGCTTACCTTGGAGGTGGTTGAGCTAAAGAGAGAGAAAAATGGGGCCGAGGCGAACCTAAAGACCATGAAGACCCAGATAGAAGGGCAGCACAAGCTTCTTCGTGAAAAAGATGATGAGCTCTCCCAAGCCCAAAAGGAGCGCTCAGATTTGGAGAAGGAACTTGCGCGAATGAAGGAGGAAGCCGGCGCATTCCATCGTTCTCTAGAAGCCACCAAGCAGGCGAGTTATGAGGAAGGGGTAGCGGTCACCGAGGAGCAACTGACAGAAGCCTTTGCGGCCTTGTGTCGGGAGTACTGTCAAAAGGTCTGGGGGGAAGCTCTGAACGTAGCAGGAGTTCCTCTATCCTCGGATCTGAGGAAGTCCGAGAATGTTCGGCTTCCCCTGGAGATACAGGAGATTGAAGAGACTCCTGCTGCTACTCCTACTCCTGAAACAACTCTTCCTGCTCTTCCTCCCATGGTCCCGAAGCTAATTTCAGATCCTACAGAACCTTCGGGTTCCAATAAAGAAAAGGAAGGAGACGGGGATGCCGAGAAGGACCTGAGCCAGAATGTGGAGTCCAACGTCCCTCCAACAAAGGCAGCAGACAAAGGAAAGCAAGTGCTGTCTCCCTTTGAGCTGGAGTTGAGAAAGACCGAGGCCACCAGCACTTCTCAGCAAGACCCCCCTCCAAAAGCTTAGGACCTAGCTTAGGACTTCTCTTTTTCCATATTTGAATTAAATATGTAATGTATATTTGAATGATTAATGAAGAACAATTTCATTTAATTCTCACCTATGTTGCATCCATTTTACTTTATTCTTTTTGTATTTGTCATAAAGATTGCCATTAGTACATAGTCAAAAAGGGACAGAACAAACAAATCTAACTCCAAGTATTACACAATAATAACTTCCACGCAGTCATTCGCATGTTTTAGTATTAAAAACTTAACAGCAGATGACATGGTTGAGATATTTTAAACAATGCCTTGGTAAAAAAAAAAGACCTCATATAACGGTTAAACGCTTATAATGTGTGGTTTTGTTTTTAGTAGGATGTAAGATCCGAGGACCATTCCTTACATAAATTTGCTTAACGCTTAAAGATATAGAACTTCAAGATCCGATCTAACAAACAGTAAGGCACTAATTTCCAGACGCAATAAGAAATTAACTTTAATCAAGTTTGCGGTCCAAGAACAAGACTTAACCAAGTTGCTGTTTGATTATTTAGATCAGTAACTTCAAATATTAATTTTTCCAAAGTAGGAGGCCCGAGGACCCGGCATAACTAAGGTTCTGTTTAACAAATGACAGGACATCAATTTTCACAAGGTTTGTGGTCCGAGGACTACACTTAACCGAGTTTCTGTTTGATTCTTAGGAATAGTAACTTCAAATGTTAATTTTCCCAAAGTAGGAGGTCCGAGGACCCGGCATAACTAAGGTTCTGTTTAACAAGTGACAAAATATCAATTTCCACAAGGTTTGTGGTCCGAGGATGACACTTAACCAAGTTTCTGTTTGATTCTTAAGGATTGTAACTTCAAATGTTAATTTTCCCAAAGTAGGAGGTCCAAGGACCCGGCATAACTAAGGTTCTATTTAACAAGTGACAAGATATCAATTTCCACAAGGTTTGTGGTCCGAGGACGACACTTAACCAAGTTTCTGTTTGATTCTTAAGGATTGTAACTTCAAATGTTAATTTTCCCAAAGTAGGAGGTCCGAGGACCCGGCATAACTAAGGTTCTGTTTAACAAGTGACAAGATATCAATTTCCACAAGGTTTGTGGTCCGAGGACGACACTTAACCAAGTTTTTGTTTGATTCTTAAAAGTAGTAACTGCATGCGTCAGAGGTACTCATAACTTTGAAATGTTAACTGACAAAAGCACATTTTATTAATAATAATACCTTCTAAGATTATTTACATTCCATGGGCGTGGTACAATTCTTTCATCTAGGTCAGCTAGCCGATATGACCCTATGCCTGCTACTGAAACAATGCGATAGGGGCCTTCCCAGTTGGGTCCTAGCTTACCCCAAGCTGGGTTCTTAGAGGTGCCCACAACTTTTCTTAGCACAAGATCACCAGGTGCAAGTGGCCTTAGCTTCACGTGGGCATCATATCCTCGTTTTAGCTTCTGTTGATAATAAGCCATTTGGACCATAGCTGCCTCGCGTCGTTCCTTAAGTAAATCAAGACCTTTCTCCAGGAGTCCCTTGTTATTCTCTGGGCTAAAAGAGCTCGTCTTTAGGGTAGGAAAACCAGATTCCAGAGGTATCACTGCCTCGGCTTCATAAGTCATAGAGAATGGCGTTTCTCCAGTGGACCTGCGCGGTGTGGTCCGATACGTCCACAGAACATGAGGGAGCTCTTCTACCCATCTACCTTTCGCATCGTCCAACCTCTTCTTGAGCCCGTTGACTATGACCTTGTTAATGGCCTCGGCTTGTCCATTTCCCTGAGGATAAGCTGGGGTGGAGTACCCATTTATGATACCCATGTCACCGCAATACTTCCTGAAAGCTTTGCTGTCAAATTGGACACCATTATCTGATATAAGTGTATGTGGTATTCCAAATCTAGTGACGATGTTCTTCCACACAAACTTCTTGGAATCAACATCTCTAATGTTTGCCAAGGGCTCCGCCTCGACCCATTTAGTAAAGTAATCCGTTCCTACAAGCAGCCATCTTTTGTTACCTGCTGCCCTCGAAAATGGCCCCACTATGTCCAATCCCCACTGTGCGAAGGGCCAAGGACTGGAAAGGGGGTTAAGAACTCCTCCAGGTTGATGGATGTTAGGGGCGAACCTCTGGCATTAATCACATTTCCTAGCGTAGTCTTGAGCCTCCCTTTGCATATTGGGCCACCAATAACCCTGAGTCAGAGCTCTGTGGGCCAAGGACCTTCCCCCAGTGTGGCTGCCACAAATCCCTTCATGCAGTTCTTCCAAAAGTACTTCCGTTGAGTCAGGGTGTACACACAGCAAGTACGGTCCTGAAAAGGATCGTTTATACAGTTTCTGATCCTCGGACAACCAGAAGCGTGGCGCCTTTCGACGTATCTTATCTGCTTTCGATTTGTCCTCGGGAAGGATGTCATTCTTAAGAAAAGATACGACCGGGTCAATCCAACTAGGTCCAGGCCTTACTAGATGGATGCGAGCCACATTGATGGGGGTAAGAGTTGGCTTTAACAAATCCTCCACAAGGATAATCCTGGGCAAACCCTGAGCCGAAGATGTTGCCAATGTGGCTAAAGAGTCTGCATGGGTGTTTCCACTCCTAGGAATGTGAGCTAAGGCAAATGAGTCAAATTCAGCTTACTGACGTTTGACCTGGGCCAAATATTCCTGCATTCTGGGGTCTCTAGCCTCCATGGTCCCCATGACTTGGCCGACCACTAACTGAGAGTCCGAGAATACATGGATTTCCCTTCCACCCATCTTACGTACCATCTGCATGCCTACCAAGACTGCTTCATACTCGGCCTTATTGTTAGTAGCCGAGAAAGCCAATCTTAAAGATTTTTAGAAGACAATTCCTTCAGGGGACATTAGAACAAGTCCAACACCAGACCCTCTCTGATTAGCAGCCCCATCCACATACACTTTCCAAGCCGAGGGCACTGCGGCCGTGATCACTCCAACTGATTTTCCATCCATGTGTGCTTCTTTTAGAGTTTCTTCTAGCAATGGTTCAGTAAACTCTGCCACTAAGTCAGCGAGGACCTGACCCTTCACCGAGGTGCGAGGCTTGTATTTAACGTCAAAAGCCCCCAGGATGGTCCCCCACTTTGCTATCCTGCCTGAGTAGTCAGCACTACGTAGCACTGCCTTGAGGGGCAATTGGGTTAGGACAACCACGGTGTGGGACTGGAAATAATGAGGAAGCTTTCGCGTGGCATGAACTACGGCCAAAAGTGCTTTCTCCAAGGGTAGATAATGCACCTCGGCTTCGTTTAAAGATTTGCTAACGTAGTATATCGGCCTTTGCACCCCGTCATCATTCCTTATAAGGACCAGGCTGACCGCATGGACAACCACTGCCAGATAAGCAAATAAGACCTCGTCCGCCTCGGGACGAGACAAAATGGGCGGCCGAGAAAGATATTGCTTGAGTTGTTGGAAAGCTAACGCGCAGTCCTCGGTCCATTGGAACCCTTTCCATTTGTTCAACAACTAAAAGAAAGGACGACATCGGTCAGCCGACCGAGATATAAATCTGTTCAAGGCGGCAATCATTCCGGTTAATTTTTAGACTTCTTTTGGGTTCTGAGGAGGCTGCAAGTCCTGAATAGCCTTAACCTGTGTTGGGTTTACCTCTATGCCTCTATGAGTGATCATGTACCCCAAAAATTTTCCAGACCCAACGCTGAAAGAGCATTTTGAGGCGTTAAGGCAGCTTATACTTTCTTAACACCTGAAAGGTGTCAGCCAGGTCTCTCACGTGTGAGGGTATTGTTTTGCTCTTCACCACCATATCATCCACATATACTTCAACGGTCTTCCCCAGTTGCTGTTCAAACATTCTAGTCATCATCCTCTGGTAGGTAGCCCCAGCATTCTTCAAACCAAATGGCATGACCTTATAATGATAATTCCCCGTTGGAGTAATGAAAGCAGTCTTCTCTTGATCCTCCAATGCCAAGGGAATCTGGTGATACCCCTGGAAGGCGTCCAGAAAACTCATCCTGGGATGTCCGACAGTAGCATCCACTAGTTGATCAATACGAGGCATTGGGAACGAATCCTTGGGGCAGGCCTTGTTCAGATCAGTAAAGTCCACACATACCCTCCATGTCCCATTCTTCTTTTTAACAACAACAGTATGGGCCAACCACTCGGGGTAGAAAACTTCTTTGATAGCCCCAGCCCTCTTAAGTTTAAGAACCTCTTCCTTCACAGCCTCAGAATGTTCTCTAGAAGATCGCCGAGGTGGCTGCCTTCTCGGAACAATAGCTGGGTTGACATTTAAATGATGACAAATGAAGCTCGGATCAACGCCTGGAGCTTCATAAGGATCCCACGCAAAAACATCAATATTGTCCTTCAAAAATTCTAACAATTCCATCTTCTCTTGGTGCGGCAAAAGTATACCGACTTGAAAGAACCTCTCTGGGTCTCCGGCTACTGGAAAATTTTCTAACTCCTCACAATGTGTCTCCTCTCCTGTCACCATTCCGGATGAATCAGGAGCTATTAACTGCTATAAGTCTTTGGTGAGTAAAGCCGAAGGCTCGGCTTCTGTCTGATGCAGTACTGCTGCCGATATGCACTGCCTGACCACCGATTGGCTGCCGAGAATTTCCTAAACAAATTTCCCCGAGGGGAATTTAACTTTAACATGCAAGGTAGAGGAGACAGCTCCAAGCACGTGCAGCCAAGGCCTGGCGAGGATGGTTGTATATGGAGAGTACGCGTCAACCACAATGAAATCCACCTCAACCGTTTCTGAGCCGGATTGAACGGACAAACGGATCTGTCCCTTCGGCACAACGGCTCTCCCTTCAAAGCTTATAAGCGGCGAATCATAAGGAGTAAGATCTTCCAACTTCAACCTTAACCCCTTAAATATATCAGGGTACATGATATCTGCACCGCTGCCCTGATCTATCATCACCCTCTTCACATTGTAATTCCCTATCCTAAGCGTAACTACAAGGGCATCGTCATGGGGCTGGATAGTCCCTACCTTATCCTCGTCGGAAAATCCTAAGACGGGCAAAGTGCCCTTCATCCTTTTCGGCCTGCTGCCCGCATCCTCGGCCTGAGAATGGGAAACCGCCATCACCCTAGTGGGACCTGAGCCGGTCCTACCAGGTGCAGCGAAGATAACATTGATTGTTCCCAATGCCGGCCGAGACGAATTGTTCCTCTGATTGTTGGAGCCGGACTGGCTGCCCTGACCAGTAGGTTGACACAAGTGCTGCTTCAGTTTTCCTTCACTGACAAGCTACTCCAAATGGTTCCAAAGGGTCCGACAGTTCTCGGTAGTGTGGCCCACATCCTGATGGTACTGACAAAAGAGGTTCGGATTCCTCTTCGCAAGGTCTCCTGCCATCTTACCAGGCCATTTGAAGAAGGGTTCCTTACGAATTTTCTCCAACAACTGATGCACTGGTTCTCGGAACACAGTGCTCACGGCTTGAGGTGCTGCCCAGCCGAACTGCCCAACGTAATCTCTCCTCGGCCTGTTGTTGTGGTACCTGTCCGACCTGAAATCCCTTCTCTCCTGCGGGATAACCTTCTCCTTTCCCTTACCTTGCTATTGGTCTTCCTCCACTCTCTTATACTCGTCAATACGGTCCATGAGGCGACGTACACTACGGACGGGCTTTTTAGTCAAAGACTTTCTCAGGTCGTGATTAGTAGGAAGACCTACCTTAAAGGTATTAAGCGCCACCTCATCAAAGTCACCATCTATTTCATTAAACATCTCCCAGTAACGGTCGGAGTATGCTTTCAGCGTCTCCCCTTCCCTCATGGTCATGGATAACAGCGAGTCCAATGGCCGGGGTACTCTGCTACACGTAATGAACCGCGAAGCAAATGCTCGAGTAAGCTCCCCAAACGAACCTATAGACCCCGCTTTAAGGCCGTTGAACCATCTCATAGCAACGGGTCCCAGGCTAGAGGGGAAAACCTTACACATCAGGGTCTCGTTGTGAGAGTGCACCGCCATCCTCTGGTTAAAGTGACTCACGTGCTCCACCGGATCAGTCCGGCCATTGTATATGGTAAAAGTGGGTTGAGTAAACCTCCTGGGAAGCCTTCCATTCCCAATCCTCCGTGTAAACGGAGATTTGGAGAGTTGGCGCAACGCCCTACTCATAGCATCGTTGCCTAAGCCCCTAGAACGAAGCTTCTTACGTCTGCGAGTTGGCTGGTCGTCCTCCTCACCGGAGGACGTTGCACTGGTGGGGGAGCACGACCTTGAGCTATAGCCACCTCCCCTATCCTCCTCCGAGGAAGAATTAGACGAGGACGATGAAAACCTACGTTTAGCATGGTGCAACTTCCTCTTCAAACGATTGATTTCCCTATGCATGGACTCAGAACCCTCCTCGTGGGTAGTGCTACCCCCACCATGAGTATGGCTAGCCCCTGGGTATTCTGTGTGGACGCTTCCTTCACGATCCCTTCAACGTTCAAGACGCTCGAAATGATCCTCCGGTTGTGATCCCTGTGACTCTGCATGATGAGCACCTAAGCCTGCCATAGTATCCCTACCTCTTCCAGACTAGATCTCCCACAGACGACGCCAATTGTAAGTGCACAATTGCACCTGGACCCAAAGAAGATTATGGGCTCAGGCCCAATGAGCCTTGAACAATAAAATTTGTAGAGTGTGGGCTTGAAACCTAGGTTAGAAGTACTGAGAGCTTGATAACAAACTTTTATAAATAAACACAAGTAAATAACGAACGATAAAGGCAAATGGATCTCCTCGGACTCGAGCCGAGGACTACTTCTTTATTATTTCTACTTCTTCCTTAAAGATTACACTTTCTCAATTTCTTTCTTAGCTACCGCCCTTTCTTTGGCCTTTACCCCCCTTTTATACTTTCTTCCCTGATACTTTTTGAACAGTGACTAGAAGTTTCCACCTCACTGTTCAGGGGTCACCTCCCTATAAATGCGGCCAGGGAGGTAGGTGCAGAGCCTTTAATGCAGAGGTGGCAGCCTTTACTCTTGATATTTTCTTTAATACTAGTGCATCTAGAAGATTCAGGATATCCCCTTTTATCCATTAGTCTTTCCAGAGTTGTGCCTTTGACCTTTATAACAAAATCTTGAATTCTCCTGGATCTGTCCGAGGTGAAACTCTCCCTCGGCCGTATCCTCGGACCCTCGGCGTATGGGCCAACTCATAGAGTTTAATCCTGGAGCAGGTCGGCCCTCCATGTTACAGCCCAAAGGCCCATATGCCCATTTGGGCCCTTTTACTCCCCACAGTAGTAACAAGTATATATACAATAAAATTCAGCAAAAGAAGAAGTAAATATAAAATAAAGATCAATAAGATGTCAAATTTATATTGCAAAAACAACTCTTCTACTCTTCCAAGCCTTCAAGGGGCAAATAACATTTAAATAATTTAAAACCACGCACATTATGTGATAGTATTAGACTATTAGTACCTATCAGCTTAACTGAGCAGGGCATTTGAGAAGGACATTAGTAATAGCAAGTAAATGTAAAGTAAAATTCAGCAAAAAAGAAGAAGTAAATATAAAATAAAGACCAATAAGATGTTAACTTTATATTGCAAAAAAAACAACTCTCTACTCTTCCAAGCCTTCAAGTGACTAATAAGAGCATCAACCTTTATTTATCTCAATTCTATCATATTTTACCATCTAAAAAACCACTTTATCAATTATACAATACCATTTTTCAATACATCCAACATCCCAACTTTTATTTTTCTATTTTACTCATTAAAATAATATATCTTCACAATAAAATATATTTTTTCCTTTTTTGTTTTTTCCCAATTTTATCCTTCTTCTAGAATCCTCCATTCCTTTATTTTTCACATTCTTCCAGACTCCTCCTCCATCATTTAAATCAACCCAACTCCTCCATCATCATTCATCCATATCAACCCAGATCGGCGAAACTGGAAAAAAAAAAAAAACCATCACACCGATCACAATGCCATAGCCACCACAACACCGATCACATATACCAGCAAACCTAGAAAAAAAAAAAACATTAACACCCATGCCGATCACAACGGCATAGCCACCACAGCTCCACCGATCTCGCCACCCACCGATCTCCACCACGCCGATCTCCACTGTTGTCAACACCTACGTTGATCTCGTCAAAACCCACGCCGATCTCCACCATTCTCAGTCACATCACCCACTTCCGCTAAGCAAAATCCAGCCAAATCAAAATCCAATATCAAACCCAGCAAACCCATCAGAACAAATCCCCCAAACGCCAACCAAATCTGATCCAAACGCCGAAAACCCATGAACAAACCCACGCCGGAAACCCATGAATAACTCACGACCTCCACGCCTCCACCACAGAAGCTGATTGAGCCTCCATGTCGTTGAAGAAGAGAGAGCAAGAAGAAAGGAGAGTAGAAAGAGAGAGAGAAAGATAATGGAAATTATGTTATGTAGAGAGAAGACCAAACCTAATAAAAAATAGTTTTTTTTTTTACCATTGAGCTACAGTGTGATTCTACATTTAGAATTGCACTGTAGCTCAATTGTTTTTGTTTTTGTTTTTTTGCAATAGTTGTATTTTACAACTTTCAATGGAGATGTCTTTTGGGCCTGAATTGTATATAAATTTGGAATTTGGCATACATTTGGGATTTTTCCCATTTAATGCTGATGCTCTAACATTTACAATCCTTACGTGATTCACAGACAAAATTCATGAAAGGTAGTATCATGTTGTACGTGATTTAACGATTCGAGTATATATATTAGTTTGCAAATATTTATAACAATATGGTCCACATCCCACAGGACCCACACCCAGTGCTTTTCTTACAATAGTTGGATCCAAATATCTTTTCTTCGTAAATGAGCAAAAATTGCATGAGCCCACGTGTTCAATCTCATTTTTAGCTAGTGACGGAGCTAGAATTTAAGTTTAGGAAGGGTAAAATTAAAAGACAGTATTAAAAATGTAATTAATTTGAAAATTTTAATTAGTATTAGTAACAAAATAAAACAATTTTACTTAGTGAAAAGGGTAAAAAGGTAAATGGGTCAAAATAAAAATCAAAGAGATTTGTTATCAATAGTGTTAATGAGTGTTTTGTTACCTTTTATTTTCTACTGATACTTTGTAGTTAGTGTGGACGTGAAGTGTGTTTTGTTTTTTTTCTATTTCAAGTGGGACAAAGAAGCAAACTTTTGGCATGATACAGGTAGAGTGAAGAAACTTTTAGAGGAGTCGCGTGCTGGGGGTGGTCAATTGCCCCTCCTCGACCCCCTGACTCCGCCCCTGTTTTTAGCAAAAAATATTACGCTTATAATATTTTTACAATAAACCTTAAATAATATTAGTTTTAATTTGAGCTTAATATTAAAATTACTATTTTATTTATAGTAAAAATATTGATAACGTATCATTTTTAAATTTTCTTTCATACTAATAAGAAGAGTTTTCCCATAAAATTAAAAAATAATAATAATAAAAAGTTTTCCCCATAAACGAAGCAGGCATGCCAAACTCACCAATGAGCGCAAATAACGTTCAATTTTCAAATTCATGCATTTTAGATTTGAATGCTTCACTTCCATCCAATTCCAATAGTGGCAAAAATGTCCCTTCATTGCTTGCCCTTAACTCATTCAACTTTTTGTTGGAACGAAAATGAGTGTAAAATAATTATGTTTTAACTTTTAATTCTCATTAAAACAAAATTTTAATTGTCATTACTCGCTAATTATTCTCATAAAAAGTAAGAATTAAATGATTTGATAACCTTCATGTCATGTGCGTAGCCTCCCCCCCTAGTGGGCCCGTGACTGCATACCACTACCGAAATCCAACTGGGAAACAGTAACCAAAACTAGCATATTACTTTTAGGGTCGGTTTGTTTAGTTTATTTAATTATTTAATTAGATATACACTAATTTTTAAAATTTTAATTTTTCTAAGTATAATTATAATTTGATTAAAATACATTTTGACCCTTAAAGTTTGTGATTTGTTTTTTTCATTTTTATCCTTTATATTTGATTTGTCTTTGCATTTATTTTTTACATTTCAAAATTTTCATTTTGATTCTTTCAAATTTTTTTATTATTTTTAATTCCATTCTTTTTATGTTACAAGATTTTCATTTCCATAAAAGATTAAAATGAAGGTTTTAGAAGGTAAAGAGTCAAATAGAAATAGTATACTAAAGAACTTAGAAGAATCAAAATAAAACTTTTAAAACATAAAATATTAAAATGAAAACATGATATTTTAAAAACAAAATAAACAATAAAAATAAGATAATAATTTACATTCCAACCTACGAAGAATCTGTAGCCAAAAAAAAAAAAAAAGCAAAAAAGTAAAAATCCATAATGTACAGAAATTTCCATATTGTGATTAAATTTTAACAGTACATTCCAACCTACTCCCTATAACAGTAGTGATATCCAGTCGAGAAGAAAGACGACGTCGTTTGACCTCAAAAAATGTGACCGTTATTTTAAAAATGTTGATAAAGACACCTCTTAATCAAAAGCAGCGAGTAGAGTAAAAACACACACTCCCAGCGAGTTAAAAAAAACAAAAACACAGTGTTTTTGTTTTTCCTCTCTCTCTCTCTCTCTCTCTCACACACACTCCACTCCTCTGCTCTCTCTGCCACCTTCTCTGTACAAGCTTTGGCTCTATTCTCCTCTCTCTCTCTCGCTTTTCATGCTCTCTCTCTTTCTCTCACATACCCTCCTCACTCACACATCTGGGTCTCTTTCTCTCTCTCTCTCTCTCTCTCTCTGAAAAAAATGGGTTGTGCACAGTCAAGAATAGACAACGAGGAGTCAGTGGCACGATGCAAGGACCGGAAGAATCTCATGAAGGAAGCGGTGGTGGCTCGCAATGCTTTTGCTGCTGGCCATTCTGGCTACGCTATGGCGTTGAAGAACACCGGCGCCGCCCTCAGTGAATTCGGCCACGGCGAGGTTGAAGACCCACTTCACCAAAATGAGAATGATAACGAGCTTCACAACCAGCCATTAGAGCCAGCTTCGAAACCGCCTCCGCCTCCGCCTCCGCCCATCGATGACAGCCTTCTTCCGCCGCCTCCTCCGCTGCCTAACTTCTCTCCTAGCCCAAGTCCCATCAAAAGGA
Organism: Castanea sativa; assembly: GCF_040712315.1. Taxonomy (NCBI): domain Eukaryota; kingdom Viridiplantae; phylum Streptophyta; class Magnoliopsida; order Fagales; family Fagaceae; genus Castanea; species Castanea sativa. The sequence goes on along the minus strand of NC_134022.1, from coordinate 24,279,738 downwards.
GTGTCACTTTGCCTGCTAATGCTAATTTTAAGGGTCCGAGAAGGGTTCGGAGAGGAAGAGATACCATTTCTATAGCTGAAGAAGAGGAAGAAGAAGAAGAAGAAGAAGAAGAAAATCATGATCATCATCATGGTGATGATCGTGATGGGGGCAATGTTACCAGCAGGGCTGTTAAGAGTAATGGTAATGGCTTTGCTCAGAAAGAAGCGGTGCCAGGGACGCCGCCTACGCCGGAATTGAAAGGAATGGCTTGGGACTTTTTCTTCACGATGAATATGCCGGGTTCGACTTTAACCGAGGAGGATGTAGGCAATACTGAAAATGTGGATGTGGGTGTGGCCCAATTTGGGGAGAATGTGGACGTGGGGCCTGATATGGGTGTGGAGATTGAGCCTAAGACACCGGAGAAAGTGGAGGTGGAGGAGGAGAAGGTGTATGAGGAGAATAAAGAGGAGAAGCAAATCGAGCACGCGAAGACGGCCCCTCCTGAGTTTAGGAGAGTGGCAGCGCAGGGATCAAGTGTTCGGTTGAAGAAAATACTGAAGGACCTTGATGATTATTTCTTGCAAGCCTCCGAGAGTGCACAAGAGGTTTCCAAAATGCTTGAGGCCACTCGCTTGCATTACCACTCCAATTTTGCTGATAATCGCGGTAATCCCTTCTTTCTTCTTCTTCTTCTTCTTCTGTTTCTCCATGCTACATTTGTCAGTGGATAGTTACATCTTGAATGTGTGTTATGTTCGTTTAAGTTTGTTTAGCAATGGGAATGATTTGAAATTTCAATGTGCTACATTTGTCATTGGATGGTCACATCTTGAATATGTTGTTATATGTTTGTTCAAGTTTGTTTAGCTAAGGTAGTGATTTGAAATTCAATGTGCATTCATGATGTGACATTCTCCAAACTCTTATGTGTCATACTTGAGGTTCTGTCATGTTAGTGTTAATTAATTGGTGAAGTTGCATAGACACCCTTTACCTTAATGCTTCCAAAGCGTGTGAATGTGTAATGTATGAAAAATTTCAAAGCTCAAAGTAAGCATAGATCTACCCAATTTTATAATTGTGTAAGATCTCACCCATGTTTGGATCACTTGGGCTTTACACTCTTTAGAGGATCCACATCAACCTCGAATCATTTATTGCTTTTTGTCGTTTCAAAAGTGATAAAAGTCCAAAGCCAATGAACTTTGGCTCAACATAGCTCTTCCACCTCCCATAGTAACGGGATGGAGGGTAAGGTCGTGGCACTTCAAGACCTACCTACCAGGTGCACGTGTAACTTACCAATCAAATAATTTTTTTTGGAGAGAAGTCCAAAATGCTTCCCATGGTGCCCTAGTAAATCTGAAGTTTTAGCAATCTTGAGTTACAATTTTCAAATATCTTGCTGTACTTTTTTGGTTACTGTGTGATAATTGCAAAATTCCTGGGCCAGGCAATTGGGAAAATGGTTGATCTGCTTTACTTTTTTTTTTTCATTTGCCCCGGTATTTGTTTTGTTTTATCCCCCCCCCCCCCCCCCCCCCCAAACAAAGCTGATGAACAGATTACCAACATAACATTCTTTGAAAATTGCAGGACACATAAATCATTCTGAAAGGGTCATGCGTGTCATTACATGGAATAAATCTTTCAGAGGTATATCCAATGGTGAGGCTGGGAAGGATGATTTTGATTCAGAAGAATACGAAACTCATGCCACTGTTTTGGATAAGTTGTTAGCATGGGAAAAGAAACTTTATGAAGAAGTCAAGGTACACTGCCTTGTTTTCTTTGATTTCATCTGTGTTTTTTTTTTTTTTTTTCATCTCTTTTTGTAAGACTTGTGCACATGAAGCTTTTTAGCTCCTTGTATGATTAATGTAAAATGGTTAATGTGTACTTTTCTGAAACATAGCTGTGCAGCGCTGATAATTTTGATTTTATGGGTTAATTAATGTTGTAAAGTTATTACCCGTGCTGAATCTTATTGAAGTTTGCATTGTGTTGACAGCAAGGTGAGCTAATGAAACTAGAGTATCAGAGGAAGGTTAATCTGCTGAACAAGCAGAAGAAACGTAGTGTGAGTGCTGAATCCTTGGAAAAAACAAAAGCAGCTGTAAGTCATTTGCATACAAGATACATAGTTGACATGCAGTCAATGGATTCAACAGTTTTGGAAGTAAATCGTTTACGTGATGAGCAGTTGTACCCAAAACTTGTTGCTCTTGTTGATGGGTAAGCTTTTATTTTCAAAAAAGTTACTGAGAAATCTTATTATTGCTTTCTTCCAATCAATTTTCCCCACAAATTTTTTATTGCTGAGCTGCACTCTTTTATCTTTATGATATTTTTGGTTATGGAGCAGGGGCCTTACTCGAGCTTTTGTACAGTGAATTAAGGTTTATGAATGCCAAAAGATTACTCCATATTTTCTAGTGTGGTTGCTTTTGCACTTTTAAATTACAGTTTGGTTCTTTGACTCTGATTTACATTGGATTTTTGTGAAGTGTACCAAACTCCTGGTTGGTAGCTTCCCTTTGTTTTCAGTGTAGAGACCACTTGCCAATATGCTCTGTTTCTACTCTAGGTGGTAACTATATTATATGCTCCACTGGCACTGCTTTTCAATCTTATATCGTATTTTGAAGCTTAGTTCTACAAACATCTTTTCTGGCCTTTTTTATTTTTTTATAGAAAAAGATAAAATAGATATTCAGAAAGACCATTCTTTGGCCTTCACCTTTTCCCCTCTATTTCATCACTCACACCAAACTGGCCTGGTTGGGTTTCAGCCCATTAGGTCAGTTTGAAGGCTTGTACGGTCTGTTTGCACTTACCTTCACAAGTCCCACTTGACCTTTTGGCTTGCATATGCTTGGAAATTGCATGAGAAAAAAAAAAGCTTGCTCTTGTGCTGTGGTTATTATTGTTTTAAGGCCCTTCCAACTTTGTTATATTTAAACAGCAATAAATTAATTATTAAGGGTGTACTGTTTTCAACTCACATTGCCTAAAGTGTCTTCCTACTGTGGCCATTTTCCTGGATATATATGATTGTTTTATGTCCATTTGAGCCCGTCAGAACTTAATGATGATAAATGCTAATTTTTCTTGGCAATGCTGTGGTGAGAAACCTATGATCTTTGACATTTAAGATATCGTGAAAATCGTTCTGGGTTGTTTTAGTACGTTCCATCTTCTAGTTGATTCTGATATTGCTCAACCAGAAAAGGTTATTTTGTTCATGTATGATGCAGTGCCATATCTTGCCATCCTCTTCAATCACACTCAATATGCTATCTAGAAAACTTGTGCATATCTCATAGAATTTGGTTTTTAATCCATCAAAAAATGTATTCCAAAGGATCAGATTACTAGGATTTCCATTCTATGGTCACAAACTATTGTCTTATATTTATCGTATAAGAAATTATTTGTTCCTTTGAAAGCAACTTGATCATTTGTTTTTTGATAATGGAAAGCAACTTCATCATGATCATTAACATGATATCTGCTCCACAGGATGGCCAAAATGTGGGGAATTATGTCCTCACATCATAAGGACCAGCTGGATATTGTTACAAACCTCAAATCCCTTGACATTGCACATGAACCCAGGGAAACATCCAAACACCACTATGATCACACCGTCCAACTTTGGAATGTTGTCCAACAATGGCACTCTCAATTTGAGAAGCTCATAACTCATCAAAAACAATACATCCAATTTCTTAACAATTGGTTAAAATTAAATCTGATCCCCATTGAAAGCAGCTTAAAGGAGAAAGTATCAATCCAACCAGGAGTACAGCATCCTCCAATCCAAGCCCTCCTCCATTCTTGGCACAACTATCTTGAAAAGCTTCCAGATGAGCTTGTTAAATCTGGAATATCCTCCTTTGCTGCTGTGATAAAAAGCATAATAGTTCATCAGGAGGAAGAGATGAAGCTAAAAGACAAGTGTGAGGAGACTAGGAAGGAGTTCTTACGCAAAAACCAGTCATTTGTAGAATGGCGTGAGAAGTATTTGCAGCGAAGGGGCCCTGAAGATATGGATACTGAAAGAGGTGAAGATCCAAATCACAAGGATCCCCTCTCAGAGAAGGAATTTGTGGTTGAGAGCTTGAGGAAGAGATTGGAAGAGGAAGTTGAATCTCACCGAAGACATTGTCTTCAGGTGAGAGAGAAGTCACTGGTTAGTCTCAAAACTCGTTTACCTGAGCTCTTCCGCGCCATGACAGATTATGCTCATGCCTGTTCTGACACTTATGAGAAATTAAGGGATGTCACGCAGTCACACAAAATTAATGGTGGCGCTTCATGAGATTGTCTAAGCTCTGTTTTTGTAGTGATGTTTATCTAGTATATCTTTCTCAGCTGTAGTTTTCCAGAGACACTTGTTTTATTTTGTGATGTGATGTTATGTCTTTTGTTCTTGTGTGGAAAAAATCTTACTGTTATATCTAATGGAAGCCATTCACGCAAGCATTTGCACAGGTAAGCATTTTTTATTCTGATGGAAGTTACATCTATTTTTGTGGTTTACTTCAGTTCTTGTTCATGAGTGCTGAAATGGTTTGCAAATTATAGAAATCCTCTTGAGCGCTTTTTCTTGTGTGTTTTTTCAGTGGTTTTTGTGACATCATTGCTTATGACTTGGTAATTGGTATGAACTGGTGTATTGAAAAAACAAGCTTGGGTCTCAGGCTCTTATATATTCGACGTCAAATATATATATATATATATATATATATATATATATATATTTTTAGTAGAATATTTTCAGTTGAAAACATTTTTAGAGAAAGCAACCTAATTTTTGGTGGGTGGCTGTGTTCAAAGTCTCTAGAACGCATTTCCTGACATTTGGCTTATATATAAAAAAGTAACAAAATGTCCTATATTTTTGTTCATGTTAAATAACTACTCGAATTCATCACTTTAGGATTTAAAGAATATTTTTATCATTCTAGAGATTTTCAAGATATTTTTTGTCATTTTAAAGGTTTCGAGCATATAATAAAACTCATTCCTATTTAGGTTATCAATTATACCATACAGTTTCTAGAATCGACATCACCAGTGAAACATTTCACAAACACCCCCAGGAAGTGACTCTGAGACACCTGAGAATACATTTAACAACTGTCTAATGTTCTTTTCTAGAAATTGAAAGAAATTAATTGACAACTCCAACAGAAAAAGCAATATCATGCCTTGTGCCCTGAGAGTATACCTTAAACTACTAAAAGCTGATTCATAAGCCACTTTCTCCGTTCTCTTTGTTAAACTTCAATAATATAGTACTGATGGTTGCGTTGCATCATGCATGTGATAATATTTTTAGAGCAAGACGTAGGTACAATATTTAGATATTATTTCTTAAGTTTTTCTTTTAAGATTCTACTATGTTGATTTTTTCTCATGAGAAAGAAGTGTATTTTTTAGTTAAGTAGCTAGCCACATAGCTGAATTTTAAAAGGGGAATCTAAGTAATAGCATCTAAGGTACTGTACCTAAGTTTTGTCTATATTTTTAAGGTGGTCTCATTAACTTTATTTTTGCAGTTTGGACTAATTTAATAAATAGTAATGTATTTTATAATAATATATTTATTTTTTATAGTGACAATCACAAATGTAATATATAATTTTTGTTGTACTAAAATAAAAACAATATAATTTTTTTAGGAATTCAAAAGGTTGAGAAAATATTAATTTTTTAATAAAAAGTATTTATAACATTTTGTGTACCATAAAAAAGTAACTAAAATTTGGAAATGATTTTTTAGTTAAAAAAAAAAAAAATTTCAAACCCAATTTTTTCTACTGTGCAATAAAAAACACAAAGAAACGTATCAAAAAAATTTATAAAATTCAAAAAAACTACAATTCAAATAAAAAGAAAGGGAAAAATAAAACTCACATCAAACTCAAACTCATTCGGCCAAACATGTAAAACATTTCAAATGTGATGTCATCAAGCCAAATATTCAATGCATAATCAAATTCAAAACTTTTGCCCTATATATATTATACATAATGATTGTAATCAAGCCAAATACTGTGTTAAGACTGTCATAATCTAATCTAACATCTAATCCAATATGCTAAAAATGAATAGATAAATAAATAATTTTAAACTCAAAATTGAATTTGTTTTCTTAAAAATCTCAAAAAATACACTAATGAGATAAGGAAGATGAACAATACAAAATATTCTAAATGCTTAAAAACAATTACTCACGCATCTAAAAACATCATATAATAAAGATATAACAATTTGGTGCTAATTTGTTAAACAATATATTTATAAACAGTGAAAGGAAACTGCACAAATACCATCTTCTGCAAATGTACTAATTGTTTTTCATCATACTGTCCAAACTATCCTGCTGTTTTTCAAATTAACTAAAACTTGACAATAACACAATATGGACATATTATAATATAATTTTTCCTCCAAATTTGGTCAACAACATTAAAAGTATTTAGTGTTGTATATAAAATGATAAAAAAAAAACTTGCATCAAGGAACACATATGAGTTAGTCAATAATAAGACAATGGATGTACAAAATTCATAAAAAAAAAATCCAACAAAAAATGAAAAAAAAAATGAGAGAGAGAGAGAGAGAGAGAGAGAGAGAGAGAGAGAACCTTTTTGTGTGGGAAAAATATGCATAAAATGGGAGAGAGTGAGAAATTTATAGTAAGAGGATGAGAATAAAAAGAGACAAAATAAAAGAAGATAAATGGGTAAAATTAAACGTAAAGTTAAAACCTTCTAAGAGGAATATGTTTAAACAATACCTTTTTTTTTTTTGAGAGAAGTATAGACAATACTTAGTTATAACATTAACATTAAAGTAGATAAATATGTAAAGTTAAAACTGCCTAAATGAATTTGTAAAGTCAATATATTTAAATATTTAATAATGTCAAAAAAATTAAAAGTAAAAATAAATATGAAAAAAAATAATGATGTGACAATGACATGAAAGATGAGGTGGCTTAATAGGAGTGTAGAAACAATAAAGGCTGCTCTTAGGCTTTTAGATATAGATAAGACCAAGAGGTCATGAATTCAATCACATGCCAACTAATCTCACATCTCATTTAAATCTTTATGAGTTAGGCCCTACTTAATGACAGTTGAAATGACCCACACATTAAGCATTTGAGACAATTAATAATTTGACACTCTTTATTGCTGAAACTTAAGGGTGTGTTTGATTGGGGTGAAAACTGGGAAGATGAAAAATAGGAAGAGAAAAATAGGGTGAAAAATGACATTTTTTACTATTTGGTTAAGAGAGGGAGGGGGAGAGAAAAGTGGTGGGGCCCACAAGTTGCTCTCCTCTCCCTTCAAAATACAATCTCTCCAAATTGGAGAGAAAATTGGAGTGAAAAGTGAAATTTTTTTTTTGACAAAACTATCCCCACTTTTTTGGTTTTTTTTTTTTTTTAACGTGGGAAGGCTTTTTTTTTTTTTTTTCCTCTTTTAACTTTTTCACTGTAACGTTGGTTTTTTTTTTGTTTTGTCAGGGGTGATTTCTTCTTTTCTTTCTTTTTTTCTCTTAATTTTAATTTTTATTATTTTTTAAGAAAACACTTTTGGATGATTTCTTATGCTATTTTTTGAAATGTCCACTTTCATCTATACACAATTTAAAAAAAAGTTTAATGTATTATTTTCTCTTTTATTTATGAGGGACATGATGGTAAATTTATAAAAATCTTATTTTTAACCAAACCAAAAAGTTTTCCATCCCTCTACTTTTCCACCCTCTCAACCAAACACAACTGAGGAAAACTAAAAACTTTTCTATCCTCCCACTTTTCCATCCTCCCTCTATTTTATATCCTCCCACTTTTCCATACTTCTAACCAAACGGACCCTAAAACTGCTAAGATTACTAGTATTACCAACACCACCCTAAACTCTTTCTTAGAACCTCCTTTGGCCCAAGCCATTACAGCTTGTCTCTCTCTTTGTACAATATATATATATATATATATATTTGAGAATCCAGACTGGGAGGCCAAGTACAACATTTTTTAATTAGTACCTCGATGTTTAAGGGTCTGTTTGAATGCCGCTTATTGCTGAAAATTGAAAACACTGTAGCAAAATAATTTTTAAATGTATGAATAGTGCCGTGGGACACATTTTTAGAGTTATTTTTACTAGAAAAAAAGTACTTACGGGTCCCGTAAACAGTGCATAGGACCCACACAAAAACGTAGACGCGCTTTTGCTTTGCTTTTCAACCAAATCCAAACGTGCACTAAGTGTCTTTAGTGATTAAAGATAAAAGGAAAAATACAATTATGTGCCTGGATTAACATGTCAAAATAGTAAAATCATAATCATTATAAATGACACTAAATATAAATAGTTATTAAACTTAAACTTAGAAAAATGCTAGATCGATCTACAAGTTATTTTACATACTGCTGTATGATAAGTGATTATTGATAAATAAAAATATGATGTTAATACTAAGTTCAGATGAGAACTAGTAAGAATTCATTGCATTAACATGTCAAAATAGTAAAATCATAATCATTATAAATGACATTAAATATAAATAGTTATTAAACTTAAACTTAGAAAATTGCCAGATCTACAAGTTATTTTACATACTGCTATGTGATAAGTGATTATTGATAAGTAAAAATATGATGTTGAGGACTCTTTTTTCGCCCCACATGACACTACTTCATTGGCAACCCATACCACATCAACATATTATTGATTTTTTAGGTAAATCTATTTAAAGCCCAAAATAAGCTTATATCTCATGGATTAGACTCACATAACCCACGAGATCCTTATTTCAAGAGGCAAATTCATGGTCCACATTTACTTTTCATCAATTGGGATCATAACCCCATGACATTATCAATATCAACATATGGATCGGGCTCAAGCAATGAATCAAAGCTCACGACTCATATTACTTCTCTTACACTTATGGCAAGCAGCTTCTTCAACAAAAGCTCATATTTACTCGAAATGACAACAAAATCTAAGGTATGTCATCTCATCTTTGACTTATGATTTAAGCTAATGAGTCTCTTTGGGAAACTTTGGGAGTTGTGGTTTGGAGGGCCAAGAAGTATGTTTAGTAAAGCTCCAGCAGTTTAAAGTTGATAAAAGAAACATGTTGCTTGACATGTCTTCTCCAACTCCCTGAACTCTAACAAGTCTATGTGTAGCGAGTAATATATGATAAGCATCTTTTATCACATAGCATTTAAAATGATAAAATTCTGCATTGCTCTTTTCTTGAAATTTAATATTCATTATATGACAAATACTCAATATCTCAAGCCATCTAAATGCTGAACAAATAACTATTCATTCAATCTCCAGTTGTTCCTGTAAAAATTTAGAAACTTCATTATATTATTCTACATAAACTACATTACTACATTTAGCTAAAATCCAATTCAAACACATGACCTAATCTAATTGGCTATCTTTAATCTCCAAATATATAGAATATTCATGATATCTCTAATACCCAGCTGCTGTTTGCCACAATCATATCAAATATTCCTCTGTTAACTGCTAGAATAGAGATTAAATGCTAGAATAGAGCATTAAATGCTCTTCTTGCTCACCAAGATTAAGTCACAACATAATGAGACCTTAACTAGATCTCTAAAACTTCATTAACTATCAACCAATCATTCGATTACTTACTAAAAATGTGTTGTAATAGAATCTTGGACCAAAAATACAAATACCCAAAAAATGAAACATTTCCAGCAGAACACCAGCAGTGTGTTTAACACTTGACACCTGGTTAGAAGTGATATTATCAGCCATTTAATACTGAAATCTCAGCAGCCTAACATCTAATCTCATCTGCTTCTGCCCTAAGCAACAACTGTTTTATGACAACTCTTCCTAACAGTTGGGACAACTTTTTTAGAAAAGCTGTAACAACCACCGTTTTAAAAATCGGACCGGACTGGCCGGTCTGATCGGTTCAACCGGGAAAACCAATTCAGTCCGATCCGTTTAAAAGCCCCAAAACCGATCCCAAAAAAAAAAAAAACCGAGATTGAACCGAAAATTTTGAAAAAAACGGTTCGATACCCGGTTCAGTTTTTAAAACCATGGTACAATTGATCCAGCAGCCTTAGTATTACTAATTTTCCCTCATTTGGCTAAAAATCAAACCCAACTAAAGAAACTATCTTTTTCTTGATAAAATACTTTCATTTTCTGTTACTCTTTCCTCTCTAGCAGCTATTACCTAAAATAGCAAGAACATCTTAAAGTTAAACATATCATTTTTGGCCAAATCTTAAGATGGATTTTATGAAAATTCATTACTAATTGGGACAGATTTTGGTTGAGATTGTGTGCTAAAAGAACCCCTTAAACTCAGCTATAAATAGAACCCCTCATCAATACAACAAGGGGACACCAAGAGAGAAGAACAACTCTCTCATAAACTTCTTTATTCTCTCTCCCTCTAATTATTCTCTTAAACTCTTAATGAAGTTCTGAGCTTTTGAGTTTTTAGTTTCTAAATTAGGAACTAAACTCTTCAGTCCTTAGCTCATAAATGCCTTCATAAGCCCTCATTCATCCTCCAGCAGAAAATTCCAACAGCATTACTAAAAACACTACAAAACCATTACTCTTCTCATACTCATTCTCTCACTCTCCATGTTCAGAAAATACATTTATCTTGCCGCTTATATCCCTAAACATCTCTTTCTCCATTTCTCTTACAGAATTCTATACACACCTACTACACCATTACATATAACACACCACACCTCTCCTAAGCTCCACTCTCATACTTTCTCATTCTGAAGTTCTACTATTTTGCTGCCCATAAACACGTCTCAATACTCTTTTCCACCTCTCTTATAAAGATCCTTCTCATGGAAGGCATAAACTTCTAATACTAAAGTCCTTCTTCTAGAAAGCACAGAGATCTCATATCAAAGTCCTTCTCATGAAAGACACAAATCTATCTTACATAAAACCCTTCTCTTAGAAGGCACAAATGCTCCATACAAAAGTCCTTCTCATGAAAGGCAACACTATTCATAACTTCACAACAACTAAAAGAACATTGTCAAGGGGGAAACTTATTTAAGTGCATGATAAGATGGACAAGCTTAACCAACCTTTTCGCATGGTTGGACATACTCTCTCTCCCTCTAGTTGCACCCATTTTTCCGCTTCAATCTTGAAATTATCATGGCATACTGCCTCTTCACCTAGGAGTCATTTTGCTGGAATATTATCAACTCACTGACGCTACACAGCTGGAGCTACAAACCATGCAAAGATAAGTGACTCTGCTTCCATATCTTTAAATTTACATCATTAAGTACATGATTACTTCACCTTTAAAAACATATTAATTTATTTCCCCTAATATTACAACCACTAATCAAAACTATTATATCAAACGCATATTATATTTTTATTCAATTATTATCATGATTCTTAGATTTTGGTTTTAATGGTTTTGTATGCCTAAAAGTATGCCGATAGTCATTGGACCACGTGGCCCAATGTTGAGTTTCGGATGCAACTTCCTAAACACAACCCGGGCGTAGCAAGGTCACCCCTTCAATGGATTACACGTGGCCGAGCACTGAAAAAAGGCCCCCGAACAGATGTTAATGCTAAGTTTAAATGGGAACTAATAAGAATTCATCACATTATCATTTTGGAAAAATATTATAAAATAATTTGTGTCTGTAGTATTACTCTTAAACTTATAGATAATGTGTCATTGATGCAGGAGATACAAGAAAATTATTATTTAATATTATTTATTTTTGCAAGTCAATTGTATTTTTATGTTTTAGGTCCTAGTAGTTTATTAGGCTATTAGTATTTTAATTTGGAAGTAAGGTTATTTTTTTAATAAGGCAATTGGGGTTTCCTAGCCAATTATAACTAAGGTTTAGCAATATTTTATAAGCAACCTATTGTACTCCTTAAGGGAGAATTGATATTTTGATGAATGAAAAAATAGCTGTTTGGTCTCTCTTTTGGTCTGGTGCTGACTCCTAGTAGTTTCTTCGCTTGGTGCTGACTCTTAAGTCATATCTATTTATTTTATTATTGTTTTAGTTTTGTTCTGACGGTCCTGCGTCAGTCACACAATCTATCATCTAGAAATTTGATATGGTAATTTTATTGGACTTTGAGAGAGATTTGACATGGTAATTTTATTGGACTTTCTTTCTCAACTTCGTTTTACAAAAGGAAAAATGCTGGGAAGAGTCTTAACATGAAAAATGTTGTTAAGAGAATAATTGTTCGAATCTTCTCTCCTCATCTTATTATAATAAATATAAAATCAAAATGAAAAAGAAAAAGGCAAAATAATAAAATACAACTAGAAAAAGACATTTGTTGAATCGTGTGCCATTTTTTTTTTCCCTCGTGTAGGAAGTTTTCTACGCAGTACACAGTCAATCTCCAACAACTTGTTGTCATTGTCGAATTGGTTTGGAGGAGAGAGAGAGAGACAGTGGCATGCGGCCAGCGAAGAATGACTCGTTCGGCCGTCTGTCTTTGAATCTTAAACTATGTTTAGTATTTTTTTATTTAGAGAAATAAACTATGTTTAGTATTATATTCCATTAAGTACATCTTTGAATCTTTCTAGTTCTAGACTTCTGATGGCTTGCTTGAACTTTATAATTTTCAAAAAGTTAATGGATCCTAGCACTGGGTAAGAACTTTATGAAAATTTTATGGGAAAATAAAAAAATAATTAATTTCGTAAATTTTTTTTTTAAATTTTTATGAAAATGATATTACAATTTGTAAGCGCACAATTGCACCTGATCCCAAGAACAGTTATGGGCTCAGGCCCAATGAGCCTTAAACAATATGAATTTGTAGAGTGTGGGCTTGAAACCCAGGTTAGAAGCGTGTGAGGTTTAAATGACAAACTAAAGATTGCAAATGCTCGGAAACAACAAGGAGTATAGTAAATCAGCCTCCTCGGACATAAGCCAAGAGTTGTTCTTATATTATCTCTCTCCTTGTTTCTTTTCTTTTTAGGTTACAAAAAGTCCGTCCCCTTTTTCTGTCTTAAATTGCTCTTTAAATACTACTCTTTTGAATACTTTGTACACGTGTTGCCTCACCTCCCCCTTAGCCTAGATATTTCTTTTCTCAGTGCCTTTGAATAGTAACCAGAAGTTTCTCTTCCACTGTTCAGGTGTCACTTCCCCATAAATGCGGTCAGGGTGGTAGGTGCAGGGTCTTTAATGTGGAGGTAACATCCTTTATCTTTGACACTTCTTCAACACCGGTGCTTCTGGAGCGTTCTAGGGTTCACCCCTTTTAACCATTGGCCTTAACCGTGTCATCCCCTAATCTTTACTATGAAATCCCGAGTTCTTCGGTGTTCATCTGAGGGTAAGTTCACCCTCGGCTGGATCCTCGGATCCTCGGCGTATGGGCCGACCCATAGTACTAACAAATTCTAAACCCAGGAGCAGGTCGGCCTTCCTTAACACGGCCCAAAAGGCCCACATTCCCATCAGGATCTTTTTGCCCCCCCACACAATTTTTTTTAAATTGTTAATTAATAAATATTCTAAAAGCACGATTACCCTTATTATTTTCATAATTTTTTTATGGTTAGTTATAATTACTCATCCAAATTCATAAGTGCTCTGTGTGTAGCAATTGGAATGTATAAATATGGTTGTTGAGTGTAAACACTATACACTTCTATTGTCTTCATTTTCAACTTTCAATTGTCTACGCCAAAGTTGATCCTAGTTTAAAAAACTACAGCCATATACGAAAGGATAGTCAAATACTCCTCTAAATTGTCTAAAAGAAATTCAAAGCCAAATACTTTTCTTGCATACTACTTAATAGTTATCTTTTTTTGATACAATACTTAATACTTATAATACTATAACTTATGGAACCAAAAAAAAAAAAAAATGCTGTGTTGATAATATATTCACATCATATTATTAGTGGTAGGTTGTCACAATAGTTATTAGTGGATAAAAAAGTAATTTCAGTAGTAGATTTAAATTAGAACCAGTAAGAATTAATCATTATAATTTGTTGTATAAATGATATGGACAAAGTAATTCTAAAAAAATCAAACAATGGTTCCTAATTTTTATCCACTTTTTCCTCTCTTTCTCAAATATATTCAATCAAATAAAATCAAAATAGGAAAAATGCTAAAGACAGTGCTATTTTTTTTTATATGAAACTTATACACTGATAACTGAATTTTGAATTGCCTCTTTCTAATTGGTGATGCATTGTGTGCAATAACAAAGTAATAAAACTAGTATTACCTTTATTATTACTCAATCAAATAGCAATACCCTCCTTTTAAGTTTTAAGTTAACTAGTCAAATAATTTCAATGACCTTCTTAATTGTAAGGGTAGAGAGAGAGAAAGATAGCGCCGCTAGGTGGAGAGCTCTAGTATATTAAAAAAGGAAGTAACATGCTAGAGCTACATTGCATATAAATATAAGCCTCATTTCATGTATGTATAGACCAAATATATATCCAGGTGCAGAAAACCAGTTGTGTAGCAATGGGCATCAAGAAGTGGTTGAATCCAGAAAGAACTGAATGCATCCATTTAGGCCAAAGCCGGAGCTATCGTATGCAAAGCAATAGTCACAATTACAGGACACAAACACTGACAAGGTGGAATGTCTTTTGGAAGAAAATCAAAAGAAACAAGTATCCCAGTTCTCAAGTCACATTGCAGGCTTATTATGATCCCAAGAATTATTCCAAAAACTTTGATCACGGAGTGATGGAGCCAGATAATCTTTCTCGGTCTTTCTCAGCTCGGTTTGCTGATCCTTCTAGATTTTGTAAAATGGAAAGTTTGTTAGATATGGATCGATGATAGGAAACAGCAAAGAAGGTCATTGATCATGGTGTTTTTTTCTCTTTTTTTGATCATCTCTATGACCCCATTATATTAGTGTTATTGTTGTTTATAAGTAAAAGTTGCATCTTAGAATTAGATTTCTCTCCCTCTATTGCTACAAGGATTAGTTTTCATAATCTTGTGCCTTCTTTTTATATTGTTATTGATAAGAATCACGTACAAAATGTCAAGAACACTTTGGCAAAACTCCATACATGAGTCTATAAATGAACAACAATTCTCAGCAGTCGCATGTAAATATAACTAAAGTATGTTAATTTCTCTGTTTCTAGTTTTTGCTGTTCTATATATTTTGTTTCTGGAAATGGTTTTTTGTCTTTTAAAAGTTTTGACCTTTTTATGATCTCAATGCAAGGCTAACACAGCAAAAGACAAAAAGAAATGCTTGTACGTTTCCAACAGTTGTTCTTTGCTCTAGGCACAAGCAAACAAAGATGCTTTGAGACTTGAGAGGTCTCATCTCCACTTTTTTTTTTGGTCATTCACAAGTGGAAGACAACATGATAAAAGCTAAGAGAATCTAGCACATGCATAGCTCATTTCTATCCATTGTATGTGGATAATGAAAACTAAAATGCTCCTCTATGTTTGCATTGATTTTGGAGATACAAACCCATACTCCTGTTTACTGAAAGAAAGCTATTTGAAAAAAGTGTATCAATTGCATCATTCCAAGACACTCCAAAAGACTTTGATACAATCATCTGCTAAATTATTTACATTCAGAATCCGATGAATTTGTATTTTAAATGAAACAGTAACAAGTGATTGACCAAAAATATTCATGTAAATGTCCAACTAAATTCATTATCTTCTAACTGTTGTCAGATCCCTCATCCTTGTACAAGTGATCTAAATCATGGTTTTCTTTTTTTACTTTTTCCTCTCTCTCTTTCTAAGCAAGAAACAGTTATGATTTGCCCATATGTTTATTATTTCTCAATGATTTTTTAAACTAAAGCTTTTTAAGTGTTTCCTTTCATGATTGCTAAGTATATTCAAATAATCACTTTATGCGCACAATTATGAGTTAGATTATTCAAATTGCTGAGTAGAGATTCCCATTGCCTTGTTTATGTATGAACTTAAGTCTTATAAAGAGGGTTCAATCATATCACTTCACCAATAACATGAATGTTAAAAATTGGCATAAAGGGATTGATGGTTCATACTTTTCCAGTTTCCTTGTCACTTTAAAGTCATTCAAATTTTAATACTCAAAGAAGGAAGAATGTGCGAGCTCTAATTTTAATTTATTATTTAGATGAATTTTCATTTTATGATTAACTTCTATAAGTTCTCATTTATTTGGGCGACATCTTAGGCAAATATCAATCAACTAATAAAAGACTCTACTTCAACCACCTATAGAGGTAGCATGGTGTTTGGGAGCCCTTGAGATCCAATGATCCATCACCTTGCGAGTTTGAGGTTATGGGTTCAAGTTGTAGCAAGTTTCGCTATTGCATGAATGGTTCCACACAATTCATGAGTAAGTTTAAGTGAGTCAGAGACAGTGACCACACCTATGAATTCTCTCTTTTAATTATTCAAAAAGAAATATGACGATTTAAATACTTCTTTTGTTTAATTTTCACAATAGTTTAAGATCTTCAAGAGCTTTTAGAGTAACTCCACCATGGAAATATAAAAATCCTAAACATTCATTAAATAAATGGTTCAAGTTTTGCCACATCATCAACATTTTAAAAAAAACATTAATTAACACTATTTTTGGTATTTGATGATAGTGGAAAATTTGAACCCTCCATGAATGGATAAGAATTTTAAAAATTTTATTAGTGGAATTATCTTAAGAACTCTAGAGAATCTTATTCCTTCCAATAATCATATAAGATATTAGATCAATATATAATCAAATGTTTTTAAGTTAGGGCTTTAGGAGCTATGCTTCCTCCTTTTTGTGAAGCTAGTGCTTCAATAATAACTTCCAGGTTCTAGCCCATCTCCATATTTAACCATTTGCAAAAGCATATAGCAAAACTTATATTGTACCTCCATGTGAATTGCACAAGGGTTTACAACTTTACCTTAGATTGGTTGGTTTGAATGCATTGTTGGAAGTTTTAACTCTAAATATCACCTAATAATTCTAATGCTAATGTTATGAAAAATGATACCATATATCTGATACATGTAATCACCCTATCACATTGAGGTAGAACCCACAAACATATGAGAGGGTGGTTACAGACTTACAGTCACATGTATCGGATACATCGTATCCTTTGGAAACAATTATTTCCTCCAAATTAAGTTAAATGAATCTTCTTATGCCCGTTATGTGAAGTGTATGAAACCACATAATATATTAAATCATTTAAACAAGTTGCATGACTATTAAGTAGATTATGTGATGGAAAAACTACAAGTGAATAATCTTTGAAGTTAACAAAGATACAGTGAGATGAAAACTTTACTGTAATTTTTTTTTGAAATTTTTTTCTGTGCCCTCTTTCTCTCTCTCAAATTAGCATGCAGTGGGTTGGATAAGGCCATTGATTTAGTTTTTGATTCCAAGAAACTTGGCCGGACATTGTTCTGGTTGAACTCCATAAAACATCCTATATGTTAGCCTCTTTTACATATTTTATGACTACGGACGTCATAAAAGTAATTTTATTACTATCACATGGCATGAATGATTATAGTTACTGCATATGTACATTTTGGGATTGTGAAAATTTCCTACAATTGTCGGGGTTCAAAAGCCAACAATATATATATATATATATATATATATATTTGAGAGTGAGAATGCCAACAATTCAAGCCTTGCACTGCACTTCCAGTTCCAGCTCAATTGAAATTCACAAACAATTTTAGAAAAGTCACTAAAAATATTGCCTTTAAAAGTCTAGCGAGGGGTGGCTGGTTGGGCCCCTTGAGGACACTAATCAATGCACCAACTCTGCAGAACATTATGTATGACTTTGCAGTACACTACCAGCTCAAATCACACAGGCAATCATCAAGGGAGACAGCAGCTGTGTTGCAACTTGCAAGGGAGACAGAAATAATTGATTACCCTAGGAAATCAAATATCTAACTATGATCTGTGAACATTGAAGTATTTCCAACTCATTGGGTGGAAAGATTTGTCTACAGACTACACAACTTCCACTGTCAGTGTGTTGCAATTTCAAGTTTTCACTGCTGGGAAATGGGGACCAACTTCTTGAGCTCACCACCATGAAGCAAATATAAACACTAGAATTTTGCATCATAACAGAACAGTTGAGCGAATGTAGACACCAAAAGATTTATTGAGAAAAAGGATGTAAGGAAGTATTCCTTTCACATTAAAGAGGTTTGATGAATAATAGTAACTTTGTTGCTTCTCACAACTGAATAAGGACATATTTGTTAAAAATTTTTACACGGAGTCTGGTTGCTGGTCCCATGCTTACATTGAGGTTGTTGGTTTTGACTCTTCAATTCATCTCCAGCTACAAGAAAGAATGCTGTGTGCCTGAAAAGCATAAAGATAGGCATAAAAAGTGTAATGAAATTTGAACAAAAAAAAGGGGAAAATTGAATATTACAAGATGTGAAATATATATGAGAGAAAGCTTCAAGTCAGAAAATTTTATACCTGAAAAAGTTCATCATTCTGACTTTTGAGTCAGCATCAATATCCGTGGTGCCATCCAATGCTTGTTGCATGTGATGTAACCACCTCTCTGCAGCTTGATGCGTGACAGGGAATGGTCGGTGGCGTGCAATCAGAGCGGGATGACCTGCCAAACATATTTAAACCCAAACATTAAACTAGTACAGAGAATTCAAATCTAAAAATCAATAACTTTTAGAAGGATGGAACCAATAAATAAGTCTCTATCCCAAACTCTTGGATATCGTTAGGAAGAGAAGGCAAAGACATACTAACGGCTAGAAAAATTCATACTCAACTCACATGATTGAACTAAAGAAGATAACTATCTAAGTCAATTAAGAACTTGCACATATAATGCAAACCAAAAAACCTATGTTACATCAACTTGGGTATGAGTTGTCAGGTGCAGTTATATGTCAAGGTGTTTGACTCATCTAATGTTCAAAGCTTAGGACATGGGGACAATGATTCTAAATTGGGTACAAGTATGTTGACACGCCCTATACAAAATAATACAAAATTCTAGAATGCATAAGTTATTTATTACCAATTAATTTGTTTTATAAGTATCAATTTATTTACAAATCACTTAATAAATATTCTCTCTCTTTCTCGCCCCTTCCTCCACAATTCTCACTTTTTTTTTTTTTAAATTTTTCTCAAAAATTTCACCTTGTCCACATCTTGCACAAAAGTCAATCAAAATTGTCCTCACAAAGAAATCCCACTAACCCCAGGCCTCATATACAGGCTCTGTGGTGCCATGGGACATTTTGGAGTGTTCTCTAATGAGAAATTTAAATAAAGAGGTTTTAATTTAAAAACAAGATTGATGGTATTGGTGGATATGAGAGGGGATTGGAAAGGAAGCTGAAGACACTGATGAGGAAGAGATCTTGTTCTAGGCATTTGAGGGTGTCTATTTGCCTAGTTGGTGGAGGACCTGGAGGTGGAGGATGGTCTTACAGGATTGGATGGAAAATCTGAGTTTGTGGGAGAAGTGCAGTCACCATTTCAACCATCACCTTCCACCCCTCCCACTAATCCTAGTGTTGTTTATATTCTCTCTTTATTCTGTAAAATCCACCTTTGCTCTTACTTCTGCAACTTCTACAATACATTCTCAAATGTTGGTGAACAAGAGATTAAATGCCAATCCCTCCTTGAATCTTAAGATTCAACAAACCAAATTATAACTGAATGGATCAATGCACCTAAACCAATGGATTGGGTGGAGGGCTATGATAATGGCGGTTGTCATGAGAGAGAAAGAGTTCTAATTTATTAATCTATGATAAAATAAAAAAAAACAAGTTTAAACTATTTTTTTTCCAGTTGCTTATGTGAAATTGTCATTTTACATGCACCTCATATGCTACTTCTCCTCAAAATTAATAAAAATAAAAAACTATGAAAATGAAATTGTTTCATGGTCATGTGCAGGGGCTGCACAAGATGCTTAACATGCCTATTCTTAGCGGATCTTGACAGAAGAGGTTACATTGACAACGCCAAATTGATAGCATATCCGAAGTTGAAGAAACAAAAATGCATTTTAACCTTATTTTTTATTACATTCCCAACACCAAAGGACAAAGGAGCCATTGGATATTTGAACTTTACAACAACCTAAATTCCTTTCTACTATTTATTTGAGGAAACATTTTGACATGAATGTCATCCCGACCTAATTTTAACACTATAAACAGCACTATGTGTACATATATCCTCCACAATAAAGCAAATGAATTCAGTAAATGCTATTTCAAAAGGTTGAAAATACTTAATAGGAGATCTTCTGACCAAATGGTACAGACATGAGAACAGAGTTTCCTGCATATCCCATAGAAAATAGCAACCAAGTTTTGGAATAGTGGATACTACCTTCTTAATGTTATTACCTTCACATATGAATGTAATGGGAAACAAATTAAACATAGAGACATGTGAAAGTATGAAAGAAGGGGGAAGAGTGGCAACATCATATTTGAAGACTAGGAGGATTTAGGTCTTTTATGGAACCAAAATAGAGAAGAATAATTGCTGATTGTGAATAGTGTGAAGTCTAGATCTTTCCTTTTGGAAGTTGTATTTTGGTATGCTTAAGAAGTTTCTTTGATAATCGTAAATTCATTTTGCCATGCTAATATGCATTCAGCTAGACATAAGGCGAACTAATTTCTCCAGATGTCTCTGGGGATAAAAATAAATGTGTACGTTTTTTTTTCCTGCTAATAAGGGTTTCCAAAACTATTTGAGCACCTAAATATTCTCCCGGGTGTGTGGTCCCCATGTCCCACACACACAAGGTAATTACAAGAATGAATCCCATGGAGGTAGCCCCAAGATATTGGCTAGAGATTTCGAATCAAAGACCTCATAGATCTCATGAGGCCTTAGAAATCACTAGGTCAACCCATTGGAATTAAAAATAAAAGTTCCCTTTCATCTTTTCTTTTTCTTGTTCATCTTAAAAGTCGCAAGGCAAATGTTTCCCACATTTCAAACTAGTTAACACAACTTCATTATTGACGTTAACTATAACTTGAAGACATAAACAGGAAATCCAAATATACATGGGCCAGAGCTACAAAGCCTACAATAGAAAACACCATTATCCAACCTTAACACGTTTACCAGTGAAAGAAAGATGCACAAAGCCAATCCCTGCCCCCCCCCCCCCCCCTTTTTGTTTTGAGAAGTCCAATTTCTTACATGTCAAAGCAAAACATTCTAGGAGCAAATTTACATTCGTTAGGCTGAATTTCAATTTAGTCCCTTGAATTTTACTTCAATTGTCAAATTAGTCCCTAAGGTTTAATAATTGTCAATTGAATCCCTCACTTTGTCAAAATAAGTCACTCTAGTCCATTTGTCCAAACCTGTTTGCAAACAATGCCATTTTACATTATTTTTTAATTTAAAAATCAACTGAAAATACTCATGAGATGTGTTATTGATTAAATTTAATTGTTTGATGAGCATTATTTAAAAAAAAAATAAAAAAAAATGTTTAAACAGCTTCATTTGCTAACAAATTTGGCCTGAACAGATTGACTTATGTTTACAAAGTGAGGGACTAAATTGATAACTACAGTAAAAGTGAAGGACTAAGTTGAATTTTAGCTAAACATTAAGACTAAGTATCTGCCAAACGCACCCTTATAACTCCAAACTTTATCTCCTAACAAACATGAAATTATGCAAGACAAAAAAAGAAAAGAAAAAAAGAACAATGGCCTGAGGGAGCAGGATTCTGATTGATTTTGAATAGCATGAAAATTGGTTCTTTTTTATACATCGAACTATCGGGAGAGGTGGAATTTGAACCCGAATCTCTTGGAAAGACGAAGAGATGTCAACCAATTGAGCTACAATCCTATGAAAACGCGAAAGTAAAGATAAATGCAGCAATTTGAGGGAATTTAGTATACTATAGTTATAATATTTTCATAAGCAAAGATAAGATAAAAGTAAAGAACCGGTTACCTCTTCTCTGAGAGTAGAGAGGAGGCCCTCCCATTCTCTGCACAAAAAACTCATATTGATTTTGAATCGCATCCTCTTTCTTCGAATTTGCAAAGATTGACCGGAACCATTCTTCCTCATCATCATACACCCTGGTTTTTACACATCAAAAACCTTTAACTAACATATACCCCATTTCGATTTTCGACCAAATTAATATAAATATATAATCAATCTTATTAAAACGTAGCTGATAACAAAATAAATAAATAAATAAAATGGTTGGCAACCAGTGAAATCAGATTAATCAACCAACAATTCAACGCCTTATTTATTTGGTAGCTGAGAAAAATCAACTGGTTCTTTTAAACAAACGTACCTTAAAAATTAAGAATTAAAAATAAATCATAAAAATAAATAACTAGTAATGTTTAGTCTAATCTAGCTAGTGAACTAAGAAGTATGTAGCGAAACAAAAATAAATAAATAAATAAATAACCTTAGTCCCAAATTTTGTGTTCTTTTTATCATTTCTAATTTATCTAAAGTCATATCCTCTGTCGGACTTTTGCTAATTTTTTTTAACAAAGAAAAAGAAATTCAAACCTGGCGTAGAAATTGGTGGAGAGGTTAATGAAGGTTTGGAGTCCTAGTTTTTGGAACAGATTGGTGTCATCAATAGCAAAAGCATCGTCTTGCTTCACTCCGCTCCACTCCGAAGCCTTGGCTTGCAGAGACTGCATTTTCTTGTCTCTCTCTATCTCTGTTTCACTACGAAGAATTTAGATGCGGAGATTGACTTGGAACTCAGAACGCAGAGAAAGTGGCTTATTTATATACTAGCTTGTGGGGTCTCGTGGCTTACACGGTATATGTAGACATTTATTGAAATGGGTAATCTTTTCTTTCATTGGATGAGTGGGTTTGGAAGAGAGTGGGTTGAAAATTTGGGAAACTTAAAAAAAAAAAATAAAAACTGTGGGCTATTTGGGCTGTTTTTTTAAGCTTCATGCTGTGCCCATCGTTGTTAGGAAAAAATATAGACATGTATGAGAGAGTGCGTGTATGAGGTTACAATGTCGTTATACCAGGGAGATTCCACCTTTAGAAGGGTTGATTGGCCTATGTGCGGTGTGGATCTTATCTATTTTTTATTTATATTTTGTAACAACCCTTTTTTTTTTCTTTTTTTAAATGCTAATAGTTGCGATGGTTAATAATCTTTTTTAAAAAAATTATGAAAAAAGAAAAAAAGAAATTAAGGGTTTGATTGGTGTATGTGTTTAAAATTTGAAAATATTGTTTGAAAACATTTGTGGAAATACGTGTGGATGAAAAAATGTGTGAAAATACGTGTAATATTGTTTAAAAATTGAAAATTGTTATTTGAAAACACAAACCAAACACCCCCTAAGAGTATGTTTGGTAACTGTTTTTTCTTCTTATTTTTTATTTTCCAAAAATAATTTTCTATTTTTGAAACTAAAAAACTTGTTTAGCAACCTAAAATGGACAAAAAATAAAAATTGTTCTCAAAACTCAATTTGTAAAGAAAACTAAAAACATGCGAGAGGTTGTTTTCAATTTCTAATTTTCAAAAGTTAATGAAAACACGCATTTAATTTAATAAATTTATCTCATTTAATAAGTTAGCACTAGAGTTCAAATCTTAGTAACAACATATTTTAGTATTTTCTATTTTTTTCTTCAAAAAACTATTTTTTCATTTCAACTAACCAAACATGTTTTTTATTTCAAAAATACAATAAAATTGTTTTTCTTTATATTTTCAAAAATAATAGAAAACAAAAATAGATCCTTAATTATTGTCTTAAGGGAGAAAACATACCATGCTTCAGTATTATCAACTCAACATCCCTTTTGGTGTTTCTTACCTAATAAATGACTGACACATGTTCCTAAAAACCACATTAGATTACTTCATTAATCCAAACAAAATGACCATATTGACCTTAAAATTTTTTCAAAAGCCCGCCCATTGACTCCTCTCTCTCCTTCTTTCGCTTTTTGAAATCTAATTCCCAAATCAACTTACTCTTCTCTAGTTCTTCTCTCCTTCTCTCAGCTCTCTCTCTCACCCAAACTCCATTCCACCTACAACTACAAGCTTCCATTTCCTCACTGTACCACTCTCCCTAACCTCCAGTTCTGAGCACCACAAACCCCGACAGCCATTGCCCAATGTCTCCGCTGGCACAACACTGCTAAACATCGTCAGTTCCGACAAGATCAACCTTTGTGTCACTAGAAAAACCCCAAACTCTTCTCTTTCTAGCATCACCACCCAACACTAGAAGCTTTCTTGTTGCTTTCAACACTCGATGTCATAATAAGATTTTGTTTTTCCTCCTTTTTTTTCTGTTTGTTTTTTGTATTTTTTCACATCTTTTTTTGTATGCTTTTTTCTTCTCAAAATTGCACGTTTAAAGAGACAAAAGAAAATCCAGATGAACGTTTGAGTGTAGAAAGGAAACTTGTACCTATTTGATAAAATGTCTTAATGAACATGGATGCACTCCTTTGTTCTTAAACTATTATCAATAAAAAATATATACAATATATAGTTAAGGGTTGTTTTTTTTAAAATGTTCTTTTGAATCCCAGATTAAAGTTGGTTTTCATATGTAGAAATATAAAGCTCCTCTCTTTGTGTGACAAATAGTTTGCTGCCTTCATTTTGTGGATAAATGCTTTGCAGATACGTTGGTTAAAATCTTGGTCTTAAACATTTTCATTTTGTGTGTGAAGGTTGTTGAGTGCCAGGCACCTTTCATGTTAGATGGAAAAAATGGTCCCTTACTTTGTAGTTGCTTTCATTTTAAACTTGCAAAGTTATTTATGATCAGAATTAATTTCTTTTTATTACGTTAGGTTGTTAAATGTTTGTAAATTATTTATAGAGATGTGGAGTTGACATCCTCATTCCAGCAATATTCCAAGCTTTTAGTGGTTGCTGCTCTACTGATTGCATTTGTGACAACACGTATCTTATATCTAAACTTTTATGAACTTGATTATGGTAAAGTATTTTCCAAACAGTCTCTCTCTATTGAATAATGCTCAAGTGACATTATTAATTTTAAAAACTATTTGTTGGCTCTACAAGAATGCTTCTTGGAAGTACCTCAATGTCTCACTTGAGTCAAGTATAACCTCTAAACTTTTTATTTTAGAGGAAAAAACAAAAACTTTGACATGTTACATGTGCTTTTGGTTATTTATTTATTTGCTAAGATTGTGTTTCATTTTTTTAGGACCCCACTACAAGATTCTGAAGTATGATGGATAGCATTTTTGGACAATATTTTTTACTGCAATTGGCACAATTGGGGGACAACATTTTGGACTAATATTTTTGGATAACATATTTGACTTGGAAATTTTTTTAGATAGCATAGCTGAAAATTTAGACAATTGATTACTCAACTTGTAGCAATTGTTTTGGAAAATTGTTGTAACTACTGAAGTTACTCAAACATGATGAATTCTGTGTATTAGTAGCTTCTAATTAAATACTACTTATTTATGCAAATGATGAATGTATTTAATGCAAAGGTAGAAGATACAAATATGAGCCTTCATCAAAGGTGAATGTTTATTATGAATGGTGTGGCCAACTTGTTCAACAATTTTCATTTCCATTTTACCAATGTTATAAGATTGAACTCATATTGATAAGTTGGACTTGTTCAACAACTTCCATTCCATTATACCAATGTTAAAAGATTGGGCTCATATCAATAAGTAAAGAAAATTTACTTACATTTGAGATCATTGTAAACTTCAATGGTTATTATCCATCCAAGAATATTATACATAAAAATGAGAGTTTGAACTCAACGTTTCAAGCAAATAGCATGACTACCTATTTAGAAGTATGCCATTCACAATAATTATAATTCACTTCCACTTTCTAAAAATGTTCAATTCACTAGCAGTCTTTGACAATAATGCTCTTTAGTTGCAAAAGCCACCAGCTATTTGCAAATGCCCTTTGTAAGGTTAATTTAAACAAAAGAAAATGAAAACCCCAATAGAACATAAGCATCACATCCCTGCACCACTGCCAAATTGAAAGAGATACAGATTAGTTTCAATACCCTGTTTCTTCACCTCTTTGTTTCACAAAAGCTAGGATATATATAAAAAATAAACTTCCTATTTAGGCTATCACATATACACCATGTTTCAAGTTCGCATTCCCATTTATCTCATTTTCACACTCAAATGTGTCTTTGCTTTTCTTTTTCTTTTTTTAAAATTTTATTTTGGTGATAAGTAAAAAAAAAAAAACCATCTATATTTGCAAATAAATTAATAAAAAAGAAACTAAAAAATCTATCTCCTTTACACACTCAAATGTGCCTCTGCTTGTCTTTTTTGGGTGATAATTGATAAGTGAAAAAAACAATTCCGTAGTTGCAAACAAATAAACTAAAATGAAAAAGAAGATGTGAATAGGTATGAAAGGAAGCATATGAAAATAAATATTACCCCTTTGCATTGTTAGGTGTCGGAATCGTTGAGTGAGAAAGCGGCGGATTCTCGAAATCGACGGTGGACTTGTGATGCTTGATTTGGGGTTTTTAGAGGATTCAACTTCTAGTCTCATTGGACCTGCGATGCCCAGCATTGATTGTGTTTGGCAGCAAAATCCTAGTTAAGAGAAAGAACTTCCAATCTCGTTGGATATTCGGCAGTGGCTATGTTTGGCAGCAAAATTCGGGGTTGAGATAAAGAAAGGAGAAGGAGCACTTGACAGAGAGAGGAAAAAAAAAAAGGAGAGGGACAGGGAGCACCTGAGAGACTGAGAGAGAAACAAATGGGTTTTGAATTTCAGGTTTAGTAAGTGAGGGAGGAAGTGGCGCGGTTGAAATTTTTTAGGGATAAAATTGTTTTTTTTTTATTTGGTTCATTGCAACAGGCTGATGTGGGTTTTTTGGGACAAATGTTGATCATTTATTGGTTAGGAAACACCAAAGGAGATGCTGAGTTAGTAATACTAAAACATGGTATACTTTCTCGCCCTAAGGGCACCCGTTAGCATGACATTTCTTTAAATAATTTGTTCTTTAAAATAAACTCCACCAAAGGAAGTTTGCCACAACAAAATCTTACGCATAATACTTTGGTCAAAGTTTAGTTACAAAATTAGTTGTACCCTTAGACTACAAACTTACTCAATAAAACAAATATTACTGCATATTTTGAAAATCTAACCATTGAATTACATGTTCTTTACGTTCTTAATACACATGTCAAATTTTGTATCAGTCGGATATTATTTACTATATAATTTATTAACTTATATTTTATACATAATTCTAAATTACAAAAACTTGCAATTTAAAAATTTATTGATGACATAGTTATTGATTTTTAATTTTCTTGAAATTTTGCAAACATGGAGGATATAAGAAGAATATGTAATCCAATGGTGGATTCGTCAAAATTCACCTTCAATAAAAAAATATTGAGTGAGTTTGTAACCTAAGGCTACATATGAGTTGAGTGGATAGTTATATATGAAATTGTGTGAAATTTTTCTTGGTCTTTTCTAGTGTTCCTAACCTTTGCGTGATAAAGAATAGGCCAAATTGTAATGCAAACTATACTCCTAAAATTTGGGATTTTTAGATTTTACAACCTGAAGTTTAAGAATTTGGATTTTACCTCTTTAAGTTTAGGGGTGTTTAGATTTTACACCATAATATTTCAAAATTTGAGTTTTACCCCCCAAAGTTTTGAGGTGTGGATTTTACACCCCCAATATTTGAAACTTCTTGGTGTAAAATTCAAACACCCCCAAACTTTAAAAGATAAAATCCAAATTCTTAAATTTCAGGGTGTGAAATTCAAATACCCAAAAACTTCAGAGGGTAAAATCCAAATTCTTAAATTTCAAGGTGTAAAATTCAAACACTTTCAAGCGTTAAGGGTGAAATTTGCAATTTAGCCTATAAAATATGATCAAACTATTGAAATATTTTTTCTATGAGATGTCAATCTCCTTGTGGGAATGGGCAAAACCAAAACTTACATTTCAGTAGAGAATATATGGAGCCAAAATTATATGTTAATTCTATTATATCTAAAAATTATATAAAAAAAAGAGTGGAGAATATTAAGCTACAAAATAAAACAAAAAAAAAGTAGATGATATATTAATTGCTTTATAAATTTGTGTAAGGTGGTCTTGTTTTGGTTGTTTGTTTGACTGCTTTTAAGTGCTTACTTCATTTCTTTTTTAAAACAATTTTCATTAATTAATCGTTGGTTTGGATACGGATTAATTTTGCTGCGTTTCGCGTTTTCACTTTTTTTTTTTTATTTGCTGCTGCACGTAGGGACAAATTTCACTATTCATGCTATTATTCATGAATAGTAGCTATATATGTTTGACTTTTCAGCCCCTTTTCACGTTTTTTTTTTTTCCTGGAGTTTCAGCTTTTACCCAACAAATTGCACTGTTGAGAATTGTTGAGCATTGTTTATGTATTGTTCACACACTGTTCAAGGGACCCACAATTACTTTATTCAGAAAAAAAAAATATTAAAAGTAGGTCCTATGGTACTATTCACACATTTAAAAATTATTTTGCTACAGTATTTTTAGTTTTCAGATTAAGTTCAGATTCAATTTTCTCTATCTACGACACGATTAACCTTACTATGGTCTATGAGTTGAAAGATCAAACGAACCACTCAACATATCACTCATTCACTTGTCAACCTTCTAGCTTAACCATTTATTCTTTCATTTCTTTTTTTGGTTTTTCACAATATTTCTTTAAAGTTTTCAACCAGAGACTAATTATTGTTCGAGACTAGTGGGCCCAATTTCTTCTTTCCTTTCAATATCACCAAAAGACCTTTATGATAAATTGGTATTCTTTTTCATCTAACGTAATAGTAGAAATTTTTATCTCTAAAAAAAAAGAAGTAATAGTAAAAATTTGAGAGAGAGAGAGAGAGAGAGAGAGAGAGAGAGAGAGTTTGCCTGGATTAGTGTTGTGATTTATATCCATGGGACAATAGTCTAAAAGACTATACGTTCTCGTCCACTTTTCTTAATAATACGTTACAAAATTATAATGGAATCCATATTTATAATGTGGGTTACACACAAACATCAGTAATAATTTAAGAGTAATGTTACAGTCACAAATTATTTTATAATATTTTTACAAAATGTTGATGCTGCCAACTTCTTATTGTTTTTTATTTAGGTCCACCATTAATATCATTTTGTCATTTACCAATAATTACTCACCACATCAGTAGTTTGTAAAATAGTTTTTATTTCTAGCATTATTCATAATTTAAATTTGAATTGCTTATTAGTTGCTTTGATTCCATGGTTTTCTTTAGTAATCAATCCTTTAATTTATTAACAAGTCCCATGATTATTAAGGATTCTTTGGTGTAATAGCTTGCTAAGTTGCTAGGAGGCTTGTAAGAGCTAAAGCACTAACTTTCTATTGGTGTATTCTTTACAACTATTTTATTAGCACTAATGTTTAGGGGTGTTTGAATTTTACTCTCTAAAATTTTAGATTTTTTGGATTTTACACCCTAAAGTTTCAGAATTTGGGGATGTAAAATCCAAATACTCCTAAATTTTAGGGGGTAAAATCTAAATTCTGAAACATCAGGATGTAAAATCCAAACACTGTTAAACTTCAGGGGGTAAATTCCAAATTTTAAAACTTTAAGGTGTAAAATCTAAACACCTCCAAACTTTAGGGGTGTAATTTGCAATTTACCCTTATTTTTAATGCTTCAATTGTTATGTTTCTTGCTGATTTAACTATCTCAAAAAAAAATTTATTTTGTATAATTATTTGATTTAACATAAACTTTAGGCACATTAAACACTTGAAAATCCTTAATAATTATTCATTAGATTTTTCTTGTCTAAAATCTATTAAATCATAAAACTAGTTTTACAAAACTAATCCTATTATTTTTATTACTAATTAATTTGACTAAGATCATCCTAAGTATGAATTTTTGTTGATTTATAAAATATAATTGTTATAACTCTTATTAGATGTGTTGTGTGTGAATCCCTTAATTGTCACACCCTAAACCTAGTTAGAATTGAAGAGCATGAGGCAACAAACTATCTCACCTATCTTCTTAAACCAAATAAACTCTATGAAAATTAATTCAACAAACTATTTCACATATTAGAAAGGGCATTGCTTAGGAATAAATTCAATATTTTCATTCTTTTGGGAGAATTCGCGATTTTTTTGGATGTTAACCCATATTTTTCCCAAAAATCCATCTTGAATAATTAAGAAACTCCTTAAAACCCAAGACCTACTCGGTTCACGAGACTTGCAATCTTAGCCCAAGAAATGAAGCCCTTTTTGGATGATTCAAATCATATCTTTACCATATAAAACTGCATGAAGAACCACCACGATTGGTACTTAATCCTCTAGCTCAATTGTCAATTTGATGTCACGGAAGCCTGAAGAAAGCACATACGATACTCTCTTTGATGGACAGAAATTAAACTGTTAGTTTCTAGGTAGTAAACCACTAATCCATGAGGGGTTTCTTTAATCCATAAGATGATAAAACTGGAATCTACTAGAGAAAAAATTGGCAAAAAGTCTGTGTTTATTGATAATAGTCTAATCTACCTTTGATGGCCACAAAACATATAAATACTGAGAAAAACATCTAAAACCTTAATTTACATTAATTACGCGATTAGGTGACAAAAATACCAAAATTTACCAAAAAAGGCAAAATTAAGTTAAATGCAAAATCATAAACTACTGATCTTAAGGGTCGTCCCAAAACAAGCAGGACCTTATTCTGACATTTGAGCAAAAAGTTATTAAGGAAACAAAAATGACTGTAAATGGCAAAATCGCAATTTTTGGGACTTAAATGAAAGAATTTTCCATTTTTAGGAGTACCTTGTGGCAAAACAACATCTATTACTCAGAAGGCCATTTCGCTTTAACTTGCCAAATTTCATGTGATTCTGACTTCAAGGCCCATGATTTCTACTAGTGTCTTTTTGCCTTGCCCGATGATTTTGAATGCACGTGAGAGTTCATAAAGGCCACGGTAGTCTGTTGTACATCACAACCCGATGGCTAAGAAGCCATCAAGAAACAATGTTGTCAATTAAGTTTGATATGTAGGAAATGTGAACTAGACCCAAGGACTTACTTACGTATTCATTTGATTTCTTCACGTGGTTTGGAGGAAAGAAATTTTTTTTTTTTGAAAAGAAAAGAAAATTTAATTTTAAAATTTGAAATGTTTTTTTCATTGAATGCGTGCAATCTATTGAAATTACTTAAAAAATTATAGGTTGTGATAGGGTATAATTTATAATTCAACCAAAAAGAAAAAAAGAAAAACTTTTTGAAAAAATGTTTTAGGCCAAAGCAAAGCAACCAAGAATAACGTAAAAGAAAAAGTAATGAGAATCGGTCCCCGAACGCACGTGAGAGCCATGTGAGAAAAAAAGAAAAAAATTGACCACAAATGGGCCCTCAATCCAGAAAGCCTGAGATCCATCAAGCAAGAAGTGAATACCCATAAAACAATACAATACCACTACCCATGCACAGAGAAGAGAACCACGATCCCTGACGAAGCTCGAATCACGAAAATCAACAAAAAACTCCATTCCCTCCATCCCTGTCAAAATTCTCCGATTTTGAAGCTTTATCTATAAATCTATACAAGTCTCATCAGATTTTGTGAAAGACTGTTTTGTTGCAGATATACACATAGAAAGAAGCAGCAAATACATATTGCGGCGGCGAAAGGTGAAAACCATTGTGAATGTTGGGCTTGGAAATTGCACAAGTGATGGAGAATCGAACCAAGAAAAGACCTCGCTCCGCGTGGGACATCACACCAGCTCAACCACAGGTCGGTCGGTCGGTCCGTTTGTTTTCTTTCCTTTATTTTTTAATTTTTTTTCCGATCTTGAATCCAAATTAGGGTTAGGGTTAGGGTTAGGGTTTTGATAATCTGACAGTAGGTGGTGGTTTTGAATTTGATTTTAGGTGAAACGGGCAGAGGTGGTGAGTAGTAATGAAGTGATAAGTAGAAGAAGACAAGCGTCGCCGCCGAGAAGGGACGACGATCGTGAAGGCCATTACGTCTTCAATCTCGGCGAGAATCTCACTCCTAGATGTCAGTTTTCCTTTTTTTATTTATTTATTTATGATTTATAATATCTTTTTGTTGGATTGCATGTGAATTTGGGAGTAATTTATAAAGTAATGATCTTTTTAAGCGAGATTTGGAATTGGGAGATTTTTGATATGTTCAAGTAAAATTGATCTGAACTAATTTACATCTTAAATGGGTGTCAATGATTATTAGCTATTGGTTTGAGCATGCTGTGTTGGTTGCATGGTTCAATTTATCATTGGCATATCCAAATTTTTGTTCTCATTGGGCTCAATGCTTGTAACAATTTATTTATCTTTGTTGTTGTTGTTGCCACTTTTTAATTTTTCATGTTGATGTGGCATGAAGTGTGGCTTAAATTTTGCTACAAGCTAGGGTGCTATTTGCACCACAGATCATATTGCACTCGCTATGATAGCTTCTCCTGGTCACGAGCATAAACCCCTCTGCCCATCAGGGGTGAATGCCTTTGGATTACCTGGCAACTGGGTTTTGGTAGGTGGATTCATTTGCGCATAGGTTTTAATGGCTAAAGGTGAGCCAAAAGGGCTCTTCCTTAGAAAGATTCCCTATGTTATCCAAAAAAAATAAAAAAAGAGAGACATTGTCCAGCATTTGTTTCATGGTTTGGTAGGTGCGTTCATTTGCCTGTAGGTTTTAATGGATAAAGGCGAGTCAAAAGGGCTCTTCTTGAGAAAAAAGGTTCCCTACATTATTAAAAAAAAGTCACTGTCCAGTATTTGTTTAAATGGACGCTACTTATATGTATTTGAGATTTTCTAAAACTACTTTTCATTAATGGCTTGCATATTATGCCCTGTATTCCCCTAATTTTGTTCTTTATGCAAGATTTTCCCCTTGCACCTATGTTTGAAATTTGTTGTAAATTTACTTGTTAGTGAATTCGGTGTGTGTTTTCTTTTAGTAATTGAATTATGTAGCATGATTGACTTGGAATTTTTTTTTTCTTCCGCAGATAAGATACTCAGCAAGATGGGTGAAGGTTAGCTGTCAAGTGCCCTGATGTCTACAAGATTTTGTATTTTTTGTCATTCTGCTTGCGTCATTCAGCAGCTTGCTAGTGCTGTAGGCACATTTGGTCGAGTTTTGGAATGTTGGGACCGTCAAACACGAGAGTATGTGGCAATCAAGGTAGTTCGAAGCATACGCAAATACCGCAATGCAGCGATGATTGAGGTTGATGTACTTCAACATCTTGCCAAGAATGATAAAGGCGACTCCCAGTATGTACCTTCTAACTTTCAGCTTATAGAATTACTAGTTCATTTTGTAACATAATCTAACTTTTATGCATCTTAATCTTTTTGCAGTTGCGTTCAAATTCGAAGCTGGTTTGATTATCGCAATCACATATGTATTGTAAGTATTCCTACTACTGTTTTTATTGTCTCATATCCTACACTGTCCTTGTTCTCTTACTGTATACTGTGATAGTTATTTGTCCTGGATTGGATTTTGTAATGCAGTCACTTTTATATGGGTTTTTGATGGATCGACTTCTAGCTCACTATGAGATTAAGTCTCCTATTTTTCTTGGATCAGTGATTCTTTATTTTATTTATTAAAAATGTAGTCTTGCTGTTGTTGCTTTATTAATATGCACCTGTGACTTGTCTTTGGCCTGTTGTGTTTCCATTCTCATGGTTTACATGAATGATTTATATTTATTACAAATGAATAGACTATTTTTGATCAATTGTAATACTGCTGTATCAATTTTTCCATTTGGACTTTATCCATGCAACTAGAAACTAAACCGGAACCTTCCTTTGAATGCATTTTAATGGTGTTATCAGGTGTTTGAGAAGCTTGGACCAAGCTTATTTGATTTTCTAAAGAGAAATAAATACTGCCCATTCCCTGTGGATCTTGTTCGGGAATTTGGACGACAGCTTTTGGAATCTGTTGCATGTGTGTGGATAGTTCATAGCCTTTGGCTTATCTCTCTCATTCTCTTTTTCTTATCATTCCTAACCAATCACTCAAATCTGTATCTTGGCCTTTTTTTTTGTCCAGGGGTGAACAGTTATGATTGTGTCCTTTTTCTTTAACTTGTTTATTTGCTTTATCATATCCGGCAGATATGCATGATTTGCGCTTAATTCATACTGACCTGAAGCCAGAAAATATACTTCTTGTGTCTTCTGACTATGTAAGGCTTCCTGGTTATAAGGTATTTGGCCTCCTATGATTCAAAAATCATACCATTTCATATACGGGTAAAGACTCAGTAATGATATATTAAAAAAAAAAATGTTTGGAATGATACAGAAGGTTTCTTCAGATGAAATGCTATCCAGGTGCTTGCCCAAGTCTAGTGCCATTAAGCTGATTGATTTTGGTAGTGCTGCTTTTGATAATCAGAATCATAGCTCCATTGTTTCAACAAGGCATTACAGAGCCCCTGAGGTTATTTTAGGTAAATAGTTATGGTGTTGGCAAGTGAAAATTTGTTCCTTTCATTTGGTTTACGTGTATTATGATCCGACTCCAACCATAAAACAATTTGTTAGTTGATGAGAGTTTTAAAATCATTTTTAACCAAAGCAACTTATCCTTACATAAAGATAATACATTTGAAAGGAGAATTTCTAGTAAGAATGTTAAACATAACAAAGTAAAGGCATATGCCGCAAGAGTGGAGTTTAGTCATGAAAATTGAATTTTGGGTTCTATGGAATCAGAGTTTGTGTTTCAAAATGTTCAATTAGAACCCTGCAATTACAATTTGCACTGATGTTTTACGTAATGGAATATGCAACAATTCCTTTCAGTTTATGGGCATGAAACCGCTAAATATTGTAATTCCATAACTTAATAGTCTGTAAGATGGTTGACTTCACCCACAGAATGAAGTTTGTTTCATTGAGATGAAGGCTATTGTTATTGTCTGATTTCTCTCATTTAGGTCTGCATGTTTTGTTGTTGGGATTGCTTTCTTCTTTTGTAATGAATTTATTTACTTGTCTACAACAATAAAAGGTCTGCATGTTTTGTGTGTAGTTTGCTCCTATCCTTTCTTTTCTGCAATAACATAGTTGCTCTTGATGAAAAAAAAAAAAAACAATTTCTCATTCTTTTTCTGTCTCTCTGATGGCATTGTATACACATTTTTCAGGTTTAGGATGGAGTTATCCATGTGATTTGTGGAGCGTTGGCTGTATACTTGTTGAACTCTGCTCGGTGAGTTTTATTTATTTATTTTTTTTTTAGTTCTATGAAAGCTTGATTTGGGTATGTATCCAGTGGTAAAACATTCTTAAGATGTGAAATTTTGTCAGGGTGAAGCATTATTTCAGACCCATGAGAATTTAGAGCATTTGGCAATGATGGAGAGGGTGTTCGGACCTCTGCCAGAGCATATGATTCGAAGGGCTGAGTAAGTAGTCAAATTTTATATCACTTGTCTCCTTGATGAATGTTGCATGTACAATTTGACATGTTTTGTACCTACAAGGCCTTTTTGATGATTTATAAATGCATATCCACAAAGGTCCCCTGCGCTGATTTAGAAATAGTTATGTATCAATGCTATTTTGTATCTACAAGGCCTTTTTGATGATTTACAAATGCATTCCCACTAAGGTCCCTTTCACTGACTGAGAAATAGTTTGCATCAGTGCGTTGAAGAATGTAATTTAGATTTTTATGTCATGTATTTACATGTTTTGCTTGCTTTATGGTCATATGTAGCAAAGGTGCTGAAAAATATTTCAGGCGGGGATTGCGACTAAATTGGCCAGAAGGAGCTGTTTCAAGGGAGAGTATTAGAGCTGTCAACAAGCTTGATCGTCTAAAGGTTACTTTTCCTTTTTTTTTTTTTTTTTTTTGAAACCAGTGGGGGTTGGGTTGTGGGATATCATGCAAATTTTTATGGGGTGACGAATAATACTGCTTCATGCAGGATCTGGTATCTCAACATGTAGAGTCCTCAAGATTCTCTCTCACCGATTTGTTGCATGGTTTATTAATGTATGAGCCATCTGAACGACTCACGGCTCGACAGGCTTTGAATCATCCCTTCTTTAATAATCTAACTTCATGAGAAAACGACATCGTGAAAGATAACTTGTAGTGTACAATGCTAGTATAGATACGTGGCTAGATCCCCATCTTCCCCCAAAAAGAGAGGACGATTAATAGCTGATCTGGCCCCGGAAGTCTTTGCTTGTATTTGTACAATTTTGTTTGACTGAATGTGGATTAGGTTTTGTAAATGATTTTCTTTTTCCTAGTTAGAATCAATGTTGGTGATATTAAATAACCATTGATGGCAAATGGCTTGGAGACATTTACGTGCCCAACTGGTCATAGATCGTAGGCAAACCCTATCCATACCTTAATTAGGGATGCCTATCTATCTAATCGTTTGTTTTTATAAGTTATTGATTAGTGCTTCACTATGAGTCTATAATAATAATATTGTTAAGAGCATCTACATCAGCTCGTTTAAATTTTTTGTCTATTTTACACGAAAAAACCTACTTTTAAGGTTTTACAGATTTACTTATACAAAACACCCAAATCAGTCTATCTATCTTACCACCTCTATTAATTAAATAATCAATTTCCTCACTTTTTTTATTAATTCTCTCAACTACTTATACGCTTGCCTCTTCATTTCTTCTCTTCATTTCTGATTAATTTCTCTCCTTCTCTTCATTTCTCTCTCTCTCTCTCTCTCTCTCTCTCTCTCTCTCCTTCTCTTCATTTCTGATTCGCTCTCTCTCTCTCTCTCTCTACCTAGATCAACGCTCCGAGCACGATCTGAGCTTCGATCCAGTCACTCCGAGCACGATCCGAGCTCCGATCCAGTGCTTCGAGCACGATCCGAGCTCCGATCCAGTCGCTCTGAGCACGATCCGAGCTCCGATTCAGTCGTTCCGAGCACGATCCGATCTTCGATCCACTCTGATCCAGTCGCTCTGAGCACCGATCCACTCTGATACGCTCTGATCCAGTCGCTCCGAGCACTGATCCGAGTTCCGATCCACTCTGATCCAAGCTTCGACCGCTTCGATCTGTATTTGTGTATCTATTTTTTTTTTTTTGAGCAAGTTTCTATGTTGATTTTCTATGTGGATGTGTTTGTGTGTGGGTGTGTTTGTGGGCATCTGAGGAAAAAGAAGAGGATGAGGAGTTGAGTTTTAGCTGGGTTGGTTGAGAACGGAAAGGAGAGAAAAAAAAGGAGCGAATGGAAATGATAAAATAATGGTATAAACGAGCTACAGTAACCGTGTTAATTTACACGGTTACTGTAGCTCGGGGATGGGTTTACAAAATTTTAGACATTTTTAAACCCATTGATGTGGGTGTTTTTTGGCTCAAAATGTGTAAAATTGGTAGTTATGTTTATTTTAAAAACTTTTACATCCACTGATGTGGATGCTCTAAGAGTTCATTCTAAATC
The DNA here is from genome assembly GCF_040712315.1 of Castanea sativa. NCBI lineage: Eukaryota > Viridiplantae > Streptophyta > Magnoliopsida > Fagales > Fagaceae > Castanea > Castanea sativa. Next base: position 24,242,065 of record NC_134022.1, on the reverse strand, counting down.
ACCCAATCTTTTGTGGAAGAGGTTGGTTAAAAAAGTGGCATATCAAGGAGTCTCAATTCGGGAAAGTGGTTAGTTACAAAAGTTGCATATCAAGGAGTGTATGATCCACGTTCGTTCAATATTTCTTAGGTGACAAGAAAAAGTAATTCATTCCTTTTGTTTGCGTAATTTATTACTTTTAGATATATCATACTTTTCTTGATTAGTATTAAGACTTATTATACTTAGAAACACTTATCCGATCTTTGGTTTTATAATTGCAGAGGGGAAATTTGATATGGCATTAAGCTACAAGGCTCTTAACCAATTTATCTATATTTGAGTGCATTTCAATCATTTATTATTTTTATTTATTTTCATTATATTCTTTCAATAAATCTTAAAATAGTTTAAAAATTGAAACCGTGGCTGTAAAGCTTAGTTTTCATAATTTAAAAAAAAAAAAAAAGTTCATCCTGGGAAGCCAAATAGCACCCATTTTGAAATATTAGCACGTTTTGGAAATACCAAAATTGAGTTCTAATTAAATGCGGTTGAGATCACGGTGTTATCATTAATTGCATTCTTCCTTCCAAGTTTTAGCCAAAAAAAATTTTGAACTAATGTTTGAGAGTAGTGTCCTACAAAGAGTAAAGTAAAATAGTCTTGAAAAGACAGAGTAGTGTCTCCACTTTATCACATAAATGTTTTTTCAAAATAAATAAAAGCTACCTATAGTCGGTAAATTAAGTCTGTTTGACATTAACTTTTAGTTTTTATGTACAATTTTTTTAAACTTCACTTTTTTTTTCCCCGTATTTTCTCATATTAATTTTTTTTTTCAAAGTACAAGTATATTTAGCACATTTTCAGTAAAAAGTTTTCACTAAAAAGTTAAATAAGCTGTACTCAAACATACACTAAGTTTCCCATATGAATTGATTCTTAAAAAAAAAAAAAAAATTCTCTCAATTAAATTCAAACACTTTGTTGAGTAACTTGATGTAAATACTATATTATTTCCCTTATTTATGAGGACTATATCTTAGTTTTACCCAAAAAAAAAAAAAATTGAAACTACATCTATATCTAATCTAATACTATATATAAAAGTAGAAGTCTTTTTCTGCAATTAAAGCGGTGCTGCCACGAAAGGAAAAAAGACGACTTTAAAATCTGCCACGTTTACCATTAAAAAACTAATAATTATATTGTTTTGGTATGTTAAAACATGAGGTTTTTTTTTTTTTCTTCAAAATAACATTGATTTTCAAATAATTTCATTAGTTAGTACGTTTTCAAAACTATTTAGGAAACTAACTGTAAGAATGAGAATCCCTTATCCAATTTAAATGGGCAAGCAAGGTTATTTCCGAGGATACACCTCGGACCTCGAGGACGAACATTAGCTGTATGAGGCGCATGAAATTAAAACATCACAAAGGGAAGCAAACTTGGCACAAAATATGAGATGGGTGAAGGAAGAAGGGTGTAGAAGCCATCCCCTCCGCATTAAATGCAAGACAACCACATCCCTGACCGCATTAATGAGGAAATGATCGTGAACAGTGATGACACAACTAAGATTGCAGAGTAAAAGCTTACTAGTATGTTCCGAATGAGACAGAAGTCCTAGGAATGTAATCTCAGTCTTCCAAGTGTAGGATTATGATGATTTGTGTTTAAATATAAAAGAAAAATTAGGATCCATATGGAGGGGGGGGGGAGGGGAAGAAGGAGAGGGGGACTTTGTACTGAGAAACAGAAGTATTTGTATAAGTGAGAAAGAAACATTCATATATATAAAAGAAGAATTCCTTGGGCTAGACCGAGGAGCCTCTTTTCTTCATAATTTGTTGCCCTAGTCATTTCATTTGCATCTTATCTCATTGTGATTAAATTTAACTTACTAAGTGATTAATATCCAACTCATTCTCTAACAAATCTATTGTGGTGGGCTTATTGGGTCACTGTTTGAGTCATTTTTGGGCCGTGAGTCTAGTTGCGCCCTTACACTAATTGAAATCAAGTCCGTAAAAATCGATTTCCTTTAAATTGAAATTTCAGTACTCTCTCATCAAGCTTCTTCTCTAACAATCAAACATTGCACCACAAAGAAACAACATAGTCTGATCCAAGCAAACCCAGAGAGACCTATAATGAAATCAACAAACCCACCTGATCAATTTTGTGATTGCGGCTCGGATGTTGACTCGGAACTCAGAGTCGAACTTGGCGGGCCTTGGTGGTATTGTGTTTGGAACAGCGTGGTGGTTCATCTAAGCCGCCGTGGTGCTTCCTTGTCCTCTTCACTGGAGCTCGATTTCTCAGGCATGCTCTCTCTTTGTCTCTCACTCTGTCAAGAAACGAGTTTGATCTCTGTCAACAAACCCAACGCCACCACCTCACCTTTGCTGTCGCCACCTGGGTCTCTAGTTTGGGTTTCTAGTTGTGGGTGAGAGACAGAGAAATCGAGTTTGCAATGCTCAAATTTCAATTTAAATGAAATCGAGTTCAGTGAACTCGATTTAGAACTCTCAAAAATCGAGTCTCTTGCACTCGAGATGTTAGTTTCCTAAATAGTTTTGAAAAGTTGCTAACTAAAAAAATTGTTTGAAAATTAATGTTATTTTGAAAAAAATCCATTAGAACACCATTCAGCAGTTTCTCAATATAAAAACAGATTTTTTTTTTAAAATAACTATAAAATCCAAACTATATTATTAGTTAGCCAAGATTTGAAATTATTTTGGTATCTAACAAATCGAGTGTAACAAACTCGATTTTGGATTGCTAAATCGAGTACAATAAACTTGATTTCTACTGACATGGAACACAAAATTCCACGTAGACATAGAACTCAAGTCAGACGGACTCGAGTTCTGTCATCTAGAAATCAAGTCCTATGGACTCGATTTAGTTTTGCTTTAAATCAAATATAAAACCCAAAACAAATCAAAGTAGCAGAAAATGAGCGTGATCGACATCTTGACCCTAGATGTGATCTGCAAGAAGGATCTCAAAGTCGCTGGCAACGACGCCTTGGCTCGCCTCTACGCTGCCGACCTTAAATCTGCTCTTCAGGTCCCTTCCATATCTCTCTCTCTCTAGATTTTCCTTGCTCTGTTGACTTGGACTGTTTGGTTACTAAGAAAATATTGAGGAAAAAGAATGTAATTCAGTGGGAAAATCACATGAACTTAGTTGTGTAGTTGAATTCACTCTTAGTTGGGTTGAGATTTTTGGTGCAAAGAATTAGGGTTTATAAATTGTGCAAAATTTTTGATCAAATTGAGAGTGATTTGATGTGCAAAAAGCGGAGTCTGTCATCGGCAGTTGCGATGAATGTGGAAGTTCGTCAAACCAAAGCTAGATTGCTAGAGGAGGTTCCTAAGTTGTAGAGTGGAGTGTGGGTTTGATTTGTTTTGGGTTTTGTATATATGGGTTTTTGGGGCTTGGAAGAACAAGAAAGTTCGTGTGGTTCTTGGAGAAAAAAGAAGCAAAACTAAATCGAGTCCTTAGGACTCGATTTCTATATGACAGGTTCGGTGCCTACGTGGACCAAGTGTCCACCTTAGCTCAAAATCGAGTGCAATATACTCAATTTATAAGTTCAAAATTGAGTCCTTTGGACTCGATTTGTTAGATAACAAAATAGTTTCAAACCTTGGCTAACTAATAATATAATTTGGATTTTATAGTTATTTTTTTAAAAATCCTATAAAAACAATCTAACCGGTTAAAATACAATATCAAAAGGCTTGAGATACATACATATATATATAGAAAGACACAAAGTTTGTGAGGCTCCAAAAGAGAAATATCTACTGCAGTTCATCACAATCAATTTTCGTGCAAGCACACAGAGATACAATCCATAAGGTGCACACATGAATGAATTGAGATTGAGGAGGAGAGATGTAAGTGCCATCAAGACCACCGGTAAAATTTTTTTTCTTTGATTTCAGTATAAAATATGATGGGTAATTTAGTTGGAATGATTTATTTTTTTGTACAAGGTAATTTGGTTGGAATGATTTATAATTAGGTATTTGGGTTGCATTAGGTTTTGATATGATTTTAAAGGTTTCTCTCAAAATTTGTCCTTTTCGATTTAATGTACAATAAGCTTATTAAATTCTATTTGCCTTTGTTATTTTTTATAGATTTTGAAAAAAGTTTTGGTTTTTCACTGCAAAGAAACGGAATGCTTACTTACTAGGTTGCCCATGATTTTTTTTTTTTTTTTTTGTGGAGGAAAATTGCCCATACCCCAAAAAAAAGATATAAAATTTGCTGGGTATTGTTGTGTTTTGGTATATGAATGAAATAACTAATTATTGAATATAAATTTTGAATTTTTTTTTACATATTCTGGAATATTTCATAAAACCCAATTTTTGGGTATTCAAATGCTATTTGGGAAAAATAGAAAATATTCTGTTCCTCTTAATATGTCTCAAGTAAAGAAAACATTGCAAATCCTCTTAATGTGTTTTAACTTTTAATGTGTTTGGAAAAAAATTGAATTGAGATTGATGTATTCTCTTAGAGACAGCCTTTAAATTCGCCATTATCAGGGAAGTTTGCAGATTGTACATTTGTGTTTTAATGTGTTTAAAAAAAATGAATTGATGCACTCTGTTGGACTTAGAAATGGCAAGGTTTCACAACAGTAGTCAATAGTAGTAGTGCTCTATAATGTTAACATAGTCATAAGAGATATTAATGGATTAAACTGCATGATAACTAACTATCTATTTGAGTTTATCTAATGACCATAATTCCACAGTTTAACTATATTATTTTTCATCCATGGTACTTTGAGGTTGCATTTGGTTGAATGTAAAATATTTTCTTAGTGTAAAATATTTTCGGGTGAAAATATTTTCAGGAAAGGAAAATATTTTCAAGTGTTTGGTTGCATTATGAAAATTGTTTTAGAAAATATTTTCACGTGTTTGGTTGCATTCTGAAAATGCTATTTTTCTACTAGTTTCTTACATTTTCTCAGCTTCCAAACAAATTTTATAATAGAAAATTTTAATATATAAACTTAAAAAAACAAGAATCAAAACAAACCCATTCCTTAAACTCAAACAATTCAGTCAAACTGAGAGAGGGAGGAAGAGAGAGTGATAAAAAATTGAGGGAAAGAGACAGGTAGATCAAGAAAGAGAAAGATTGGTCATGGGTGGGTCATGGGCGATGATCTCGATGGTAGGATCTTGACAACGTGATCTTGGTGTGATCTCGAAGGTGAGGTTGAGTGAGAGAAGAGAAGAAAAGGGAGATGGGTTTGAAGGGATGTGGATCGGGTATTGTAGAGAGTGGGTTTGAGAGAAGTGTTTTGCCGGCGACGTGAGAACGACGGATTGGAGATGTTGGAGGTGAGATGGGCTTTGTCGGCGTGAGGGAGTGTTTTGCCTTGGTGGATTGGGTACATTTGAAGTTCGAAGTAGGCGAAGGTGAGGTTGAGTGAGAGAAGAGAAGAGAACGGCGGCGCTGCTCATCGGAGTGTGGGTGGACCTCAGACCGGCGTTTGCGTGTGGGGTGGAGTAGCCTCTCTCTCTTATTGGTGCGTGGGGTGGAGCTGAGGTTGGGGTGGTGGTGCGATCTATGATTTGGGGTGGAGCATCTACTCGCTCTTCTGGCTTTTTCTCTCTCTCTCTCTCTCTCTCTCTCTCTCTCTCTCTCTCTCTCTCTCTCTCTCTCTTCGGGTGTTGAGTCCAGAAATCATTTGAAGGTAAAAGAGAAGTGTAAATGATTTTCCGGGTCAAAGGGTTTATTTTATGGTCAAAGTTTAAGATTTTCTGTTTGACCAAGTTTTCCATGCGCAACCAAACACACAGCAAAGTGTAAAATATTTTCCTGAATCCATTTTCAGTCGAAACAAACGCGACCTGAATTTCGAGTTTTAAGATATCACATGCATCATCTGAGCCTCTATTATTTCTCATTTGCACTGTTCACTTTGATGTAGTTTCCAAAATTACTTCATCAAATGTACTCTCTGCATTTTTAAAAACATAAAAGCATGTTTGATGTGTTTTTCACAAATCAGATTATTCCATCTCCTATGAGGGAAAAATTATGGATAATGCCAAGATTGCTTCGGGTTAAACTTTGCCTTTTCTTTTGTTTTTTGTTGTTTACTGTTGCTACACACACACACACACACACACACACACACACACACACAATTTCTTTTAACTTAGATCATGTTTCAATGATGTTATAATGTTAGAGAATGAGGGTGGTCATATTTGATAATTAAAGAAAACATTGCAAATGCTTCATTTGCATTTGATTTTTTGTTTCCTTTTAAAACTAATTATTTTTGTTAATATTTTATGTGATTTTGTGTTTATATAATTTTATTTTCATGGTTGATTGTATATGAAATTGAGGGTATTTGTTGAGGAATAGGAAAATATTTTGTGATATTTGTTTGAAGTCAATAAAGATTTTGTTTTTTAAGATTGATTTATAATTAGTTTTATTAATAATTCACCAAACAAATAGATTTGTTACAAATCTGGAAAATTAATTAGTGAAATAGAATAAAAAATTTATATAAGATTTCTTATTATTTGCCATAAAAATAAAGATGTTGGATTAATATTGCTTTTTGATGTGAAAGGGTGAATGTTCTGAAGCTATGAATGACGTGTGTATGGTGATAAGGGCAGAAAAAATATGAAAATTCGTGGGTTTGGTATTTGGTTTTTTAATAACATGTTCTGGGGATTATCAAAATTGGATGAATGTCGAGAAGATTTTAGATTTAGAAATCCACCTTTGAAATGTAAATTTATGTTGTTCAGTTTTAGTTCAAGGTTTTATTATATATAGCTGAATATGCATTTGGCAGTCAAACAAATTCATTGAGAAATTGAATTAATTATTGATTTTCGTTGTTTTCAAGTAGAGTAGTGCAGAACACCGAGCTACAGTGAATGCAAATTGCTCTTTAACACCAATAATTTTCACTCTAATGCTCCACAAGTTTATAAATATCTTCATTTCTGTTTTAACTTTGTATACAGTGACGGATGCAAGAATATTTTTTAGGGTGGTCACTATGAATATTAAATTATACAAAATTTAATAAAGAGAACTTAAATATATTAATGTCACAAAAAAACACGAAAATACATGAAGTATTACAATTTTGTCTACTAACAAAGAGAAAAAGAAAAAAATGGACTGATAAGAGATAAAGTGAGAACTAAAAATGCTAAGACGAAAATAATAAGGTAAGAAAATTGAGGTGATAATAGAGAAGAGAAAAAAAAAAAAAGGATGATATTTGCTACAATTGCAAGTTGAGCAGCCAAGGAGAACAAAATTATTGTGATTGTAAAGTCAAAAAAAGCATAACTGCCGATATTGCCAATGAAAACTCATGACTATAATATTTTTCTTGAGTAATTTTTTCAAGAAAAAAAAAGAAATTATGGATTATTTTTAGGGTTGAAAGAGTTACAAATTTGAATGATTATATTATTTTTCTTTTTGAATCGGCTTTTTGTGAAATAATTTTTTCACTTGTTGTTTGGTCTAGTTATGTTTTTGTTTGGGTTATTCATAATAATTTTTGGAGTAATGCTACATTTATACATTTTAAAGCAAATCTTATATAACAATTTGTTATTAATGGGTTAAAATGTGATGTTAACATGTGCACCAATTAGATTTAGTAACTGTTTTCTACTTATCATATAAGATTTATTGTGAAATTATTATAAAAATGTTATAAATATAGCATTATTTTTTTTATTGAACTAAAATTATTGTAATTCTCAAGTCAAGGTGGTTGATATTTTTATCTGGGTGGTCTATTTATTTATTTATTTGCAAGTATATAATACATTTTTTTTGGCAAGTCAAGGTGGTCTAGTAACCACCCTGAGTCATACATAGAGCTGCCCTGTTTGTATATCTTGTACTAAAAGTGTGTCAAAGAGTGTCACCTCTTACATAACTCAATTGGCTCTTGTTATGATTTTTTTGGTTAATTTCATCTATAGATAAAAGAGAGTGTTTGAAGTATTTGATTATAGGGAATTTTCTCACATAGGGGATTTATGCTTAAAAAATATTTATATATACATAAATTTTTTTAAAAAAAGTTAATTCTCATAAGTGAAAAACTTATTTTATATATCTAGATTAAATCAGGAAAAAAACTCACTATTAATTGATTTATTTATTTATTTCAATCTTTACTCCTAAGCTATTTGTGAATCAATTTGTTCAAATGGCAGATTTGAAGCCATAAGAGCGATTTCTTGATCTTAATTATATATTTTTTTGTTGCTAAACTTGATCTTAATTATACTTATTCATTACATTAACACACTTATTATGCAACTGAAATTATGGTGTGCTTATCAAAAAAAAAAAAAATTATGGTGTGCATAAATTAGAGATTACTGAATTTTTGTGCCTTAAAGAAAAAATAAAAGATTCCGAGGACAAAAATTTCTTAAAACAATACAAATGGGAGTACAAAGTTCAACAACTTGCCGACACTCGATTTTGGCTTCAATTATTAATAATTTCGTGGCTCATGCCTCTCCCAAACTCCCAATACCATTCCTTTATTTAATATTTATCATTTCCTACTTCAGCTCTCGAGTGTCTTCAATCACACAAAAAATATCAACGACATTTACAGTCCTCAGTTCGCTTTTACTCTCTCTAGTCTCTGATGGAGCAGTCAACACGGTCCAACTCCCCTGACCTTGTCCTTCTCTTCTTCTTCTTCCTCTCCTTCTGTAACATCCCAACTTTATTATCATTACCCTCTTCTTCTTCTTCTTCAACCTCTGCTTTTCCCAATGAAGCTCTCCCCACTAAATCAGGCTATCTCCCTGTCAATCCTACCACTGGTTCCGCCATTTTCTACACTTTCTATGAAGCCCAGGAACCCATTTCGACTCTCTCCCAAACCCCACTTCTCATTTGGCTCCAAGGTGGCCCTGGCTGCTCCTCCATGACCGGTAACTTCTTTGAACTTGGACCCTGGCGTGTCAATTTTCGCAAGGCCAAGTCTGACCCCCTTGTTCTTGGAACCGCTTATTCGGCCTTCTTTTCCTCGATAATCCGATTGGAACTGGGTTTAGTATTGCTTCTACACCCGAAGAAATCCCAAGAGATCAATATACTGTTGCCACGCATCTTTTTGCTGCAATCACTTCGTTTATTGAACTAGACCCATCGTTTAAGTTTCGTCCAATATATATTACGGGTGAGAGCTATGCAGGTAAGTATGTTCCAGCGATTGGATACTATATTTTGAAGAAAAATGCAGACTTGGCCGTGTCTGAGCAGGTGAACTTAGCAGGTGTTGCTATTGGAAATGGTTTGACTGACCCGATCACTCAGGTGGCAACTCATGCTGTGAATGCTTACTTTTCGGGTTTGATCAATGAAAGGCAAAAGAGTGAATTGGAGAAAGCTCAATGGGAGGCAGTTGGGCTGACCAAATCGAAGAATTGGAGTGAGGCCACAAATGCTAGAAATAAGGTCTTGCAATTGTTGCAAAACATGACAGGGTTGGCCACATTGTATGATTTTACAAGGAAAGTTCCTTACAATTCTGACTTGGTTACTGATTTTTTGCAAAACAATGAGGTGAAAAAGGCCTTAGGAGCGAATGAATCGATTGTATTTGAGGAATGTAGTGATGCAGTGGGAGATGCATTGCATGATGATGTGATGAAGAGTGTAAAATATATGGTGGAGTTTTTGGTGAAGAAGAGCAAGGTTTTGTTGTATCAAGGGCATTTTGATTTGAGAGATGGTGTGGTTTCAACTGAGACTTGGGTGAAGACAATGGATTGGGAGGGAGTTGGGAATTTGCAATGGCAGAGAGGAAGGTTTGGAAGATAAATAAAGCGCTTGCTGGGTTTGTGCAGAAATGGGGGAGTTTGAGTCAAGTTGTGGTTTTGGGGGCTGGGCATTTTGTGCCTACTGACCAGTCATTAAGTTCACAGGCAATGATAGAAGACTGGGTTCTGGAGAGGGGCTTATTTGGCCATCCACAAGAGGAGGATTTGTCATCAAATTTCCAGGGTGCATTGCAAAATTTGTTCCACTTATTCTCTTGTTGTTGTACTTGTATCAATTAGTAACTCAAATCATGGGCGAGCTTAAAATGGGATGTTAAGAACATTGCAATTTGCATCATTGAATAAATGATCTACTTCGATTTGTCAGATTTTATATTTGATGATTGCATACCAATTGGTGGAACTGCACTTTTCTACAGATTGTTTTCCCCCCTATTGGGTCTTTTGGAAGGAGAGATCTGAATCTGCAATATCAACATATCATATTTAAAAGATTTTGATAATCCCCATTTTTGGATAAAAAATTGCCTTTAATTAGTGCGGTAAATGAATCAAGTCGTTCATAAACAATTCAGGCTTAACTAGATAAAAAACTCATTTATGTTTGTTTGTTTATAAACAAGTAAAACTCAAGTTTTAGTTTTAGGCATGTTTAATAAACGAGCCGAGCCCAAGTAAAAAATATTATTCGTGAACAAGCTTGTGAACATCAAGGCTCGATACAAAAGTAACAAAACAAGTTGAGTCTAGCTTATTTATGAGTTTGATAATAAAATTGATATAAGCTTGATAAGCAAACTCATATCCTTCCAAGACTTTAATTAATTATAAGTTAAGACCACACATCTAAACCAAATAGGTTAGATAATAAACTTGATATAAGCTTAATAATATACTTGTGTTGGATCTCAAGCTCAAAAATATTTTACAATTTCTTCTCTTTTCTCACTCCTGACACTTATCGGCTTCTGCTCTGTTAACTTTCTCAATTCTTCCTCTCTCCATCTCTCAACTCTCTCACTCACAAGTCACAAGGCCACAACCCTCTCATCTCCACCCATCTCACACCGTTGCCTACCCATTGACCTACCCCAAGCACCATCATCGGCACTACCAACCTCATCATGTCTCTTTTGCACAAATCCTTCTTCTCTTCTCTTGCACCGTCTTGGATCTAATGACGATCTTAAGTTTTTGGTGGCTACTCGATCTTGCCTCTGTTGGGCTTAGGTTTTCAGATTATGTTCTTTGTTTCTTGGGTTTTCAATCTGAGTTCATGGAGGTTTTTCTTGGTTGACGGTGGTTGTCTTTTGGCCGGTTTTTTCGATCTTCTTCTTCTTTTTTTTTTTTTTTTTTTTTTTTCCCTATCTAGATTTTTGGTTGATGGTAGTTGTCATTTGAGTGGTCAGTGGTGGTTTGTTGGTTGGTGGTGTTTTGGTGGCTGTTTTTCCTTCCGATGTGGAGTTTTTTGGGGGAGGGGGTGGGTGGTGGTGGTCTGTGCACTAGTTTTTCTTTGTTGAAGGGTTGTACACACTGCATAGGTTTGTGCACCAATTTTTGTTGTTGTTGTTGTTGTTGTTGAAGGCCTATGCACACTGCATAGGTTTGTTTACCATTTTTTTTTCTTTGCTAAAGGTTTGTGCACTAGCTGAGTTTTGAGAAGTATGAAAAAAAAAAATTTACAGTGAAACATACAATTAAAAAATGATTTTCACTGTATTTTCATGTTGACAGTCAAACACGGTAAAATGAAAATATTCTACAGAAAATATTTTACATGTAAAATATTTTACATTTGCAAATATTTTACTTCGAAACAAACGGAACGTTAATTTTCAATAAGAAGAATAAAGTTCTCACCATTCTAGCTAGCCTTGCACTTGCAAGTTGTAAATCTCCAATCAATAAGACAGAGGAAGTCTCGTTCTTTGCCCTCTAAAATTCTTGAGCAAATTCATTTGTTTGGGGAAAATTAAACCGAGGTTATTCGTCCAACTAGTAAACAAAAGGAAGTTTTTTATTGGCATCAAATTGAGGAGAATTAAAATGTGAACCATAGACTCTCCTCGAACACTATTCAATCTCAACTAACTGCTCAGTGATTCTTCTACTTTTCTGTTTTGGCCTCCATCCACAATAATATTAATCTACTATATGATAAAAATGTGAGCCTCATTAAAATTCTACTTTATGCAACTGAGTATGTCAATTGTTTCATCAAAGTATTTTCTACAAAAGTTTTCCGAAGAAAACGTCTCTCTAAGCTATATAATATGTCAAGATATTGAGTTCAATTCATGAAAGATAAAGACTTAAAGAAAAAGTTTAGCTTGTTGCATATAGTTTATTGTTCTTGTGTGATTAAAAGTGAGGAGGTGCGGTTTTGTTTTATAAATGTCCCTCTTGAAATTAGATGTGATGTAAATTTGATCCATTGAAGCTTGATTTGGAAAGTTAGCTATTCAAAGGGAAAAAAAAAAAATTCAAGTGAGAATAAACAATACACAACCAAATTGTTTTCCTTTTACTTTCTTTTCATATATTTACAGGATACTTCAAATAAATTAGCCAAGCATAATAATCAACATAAACATGACAAATTTAAGTTGATTTAACAACAATCCACAAGCAAGACATCAAATTTGTACACATTCAATAAGAAGAAAAAAAAAAAAAAAGGAGACCTAGTATAGTAAAAAACTATCCATAAGCTGTAAACTATTTTTCTTCTCTCCGACTAGACTATTGGATGAGGTGATTGTTGGATATATTTCAAAAACTATTTACTTTTGTGATTATGTAAACAAAAGCAACATACAAATCTAATCATAAACAAGAACACAAATAGGTTCAATAGGCAAAAGTAATAATTAAATTTTTTATATAAGAAGAAATCTAAATAATTAAATAACTCATAGACTAGATACGTGAAGAATGAATGATGCAGAACTAATCAAGTATTGTGCTTGACATAATCTTCTTAAAGTAGATTTAGATTTAATTATTGGGGCAGAGAGACTCATGAATGTTTGGCTCACAAGATAAAATGATCAATAATATGTAAAAGAAGCACTGCAATCTACGTGCCTAGCAAACTGAACTATGTATTTTTCTCTCCCTTTGACTCTATGCAAATGTATGCGCAAAAATATTTTCTTTGGAAAAGTTTCTCAGTAAAAATAGCTTTTATGAATGAGGAATTATAAATATGTATGTTAGTGAAGAGACACGTTATTTAGGAAAATTTGTTTTCTTCATGAATGTGATATATGGTAATGTTTTCACAAACACTAATATCCTACCACGGGGTCCTACGAGAAGTTTTAAACTTCTCTTTGAAGTTTAGGAACCAAATTGTTAGGGACATAATTGATTTAATTAGCTAATCCTTTGACAAAACTCACTTTACTTGTGATTGGATAAATCTAAGATGGTTTAAGACTTTAAGAAACATGTTCAAATCAAGTGTTAAAACCATGCAAATCTATACAAGAAACAAGTGGAGAAGTGCTATTCATTAAAACTCGACAGATGTCTTGACAAAAAGCCTATCTATCGGGATTAAATGTTGAAGCTCGACAGAAGTTGTATTTGTCGAGAATTACGAAATCAAATTTTTTAGATCTGATTACATGCATATCTAAGTGTATTTGTGTAGGGTTTCTTTTCTCACAACCGTAGACATATATAATGATTACTTAAAGGCTGTCGCACAAGGAATTAGAGAATTCCTACATGCATTGTGTGACTAGAGACAGAAATTGCTCTAGTTCATCATTCTCTTTGTAGAAGCTACTGCGTCTTTGTGCCAAGGGTTTTGTGACCAAGGAGATTCTTGATCTTCATGTTGATGAATTGATGAACTTTGCAGCCAATATCTTCCTCAAGTTGGTGTGTTAGTCACGTATTGGGACTTGTGCATCATTGGTTAGTCACGTACTGTGATTCATGCATTGAACAAAGAGATTGCTGCTACAATACAAGTCCAATTGGGTATTGGGGTAAGGGTTCAACTGTAGGTTGGTATTAGGTTCTAGGATTTATTTTACTTGTAATCGCTTGTGATTGATAATAATGGATTCTCGGAAGTGGTGACTTTAAATTCACTCGGTAGGGTTTTGCCTTGGAGGTTTTCCCCATTCGTAAACAAATCACTATGTTAAATTTATTGTTCCATTTAGTTTAATTGGTGATTTCTTTGTGCTACCATGCTATTGTATGCTAAATTGACTTAATTAATTAACTTGGATAATTAATTAATAAATTCGCCAAAAGGGTCAATACATTTTTGATCTATTAAATGGTATCAGATCAGGCACACTCTGATTACAGTTAATCTTTGTTATGTGATCCATTGACCCCTATTTGTTATGGATAGAAGACAATCTCTTATTATACTTCCTTTATTTGATGACACTAACTATGCATACTGGAAAGTATGCATGGGAGCTTTCTTGCAATCTTTAGATGAAAATGTGTTGCAAGCTGTGGAAATTAACTGGACTAAGCCAAAGGAAGTGCCAGCTGATTGGGATGATGCAAAGATCAAAGCGGCAAGTTTCAACAGCAGAGCATTGAATGAAATTTTCAGTGCGGTCATTAATGAGAAATTCAAGAAGATATCCTCTACTGATACTGCCAAGGAAACATAGATCATCCTTTAGACAACCTATGAATGGACTAAGGTTGTCAAGAATTCAAAGCTCCAAAGACTCACTACTAGCTTTGAGGAGATAAAGATGGAGGAGGATGAGCTATTTGATGAGTTCTATGCCAAATTCAAGGACATAGTTAACTCAGCCTTTAATCTTGGGGAAACTATTCCTGAACCCAAGGTTGTGAGAAAGGTGCTCAGATCTCTTTCCGAGAGATTTCATGCTAAGATTATAGCAATTGAAGAGTCAAAGGATATTGACTCTATTCATTTGACGGAGCTGATTGACAACTTGCAAACTTATGAATTGAGTTTGACTAGACTCTAGAAAGGAAGCAAAGGCAAGAGCATGACACTGAAGGCCAAGAGCAATGCGATAAATGAGTCTTCACACGATGAAGATTCCAAGACGAAGTCCTACATCACAAGGCAATTCAAGAAGTTCATGAAAAATGCCAATGTGAAGAGCTTTGACAAGGACTGTAAGTAATCCAGTTCCTCTCAATTCAAGAGTCAAGACAGGGGGAAAAAGGATGCTAAGGATGACGGTCAATACAATATTCCTTTAGGACCAACGTGTTTTGGATGTCAAGGTTTTGGACACATGAAACAATGACATCGAACCTGATACTGAGTCAGATGACAGTGATGATGAGGGAATCTTGAGTGCTTTCATTGCTGTAGTTGATTCTACTGAAGGGAGTACAGAAACTGGAGATGAAGAAGAGGACTTGGTGGATTCAAAGTTTGAGAAAATGGATGATCAAGATGACATCTATACAGCCTATGAAAAATTGTACAAGGTTTCAGAGAAGCATGAGAAACTGTATAGGTTGGCCACTAAGAAGCTAAGTGATGTGGAATTAGATCAGGAGGAGCTTTCTACAAAAGTTGATGAAGCAAATCAAACCATTGGAGCTCTATGGTTCAAGAACAACTTCCTTGTTGAAAGGAAAAAGAAACTTGAAGCGGAACTGTTCTAGGTCAGAGCTCAATTGGAGAGGACTTCTAGTGCAAAGCTCGATGAGATGCTGAGTTCTCAAAAAGTTGCTTATGACAAAACTGGTTTAGGGTATGATTTCTCTTCTCTGAATATTGCCTCCTCTCGTACAACTGTGTTTATCTCACTTGCTAATAATGTTATTTCTGAGAACAATGAACTTAAAACTAAAATATCTAGTAAGAACTTAGACAATGGCAAATCTATTCTAGGAGCACCCCCTAAGGCTGAAAAGAAAGAGACTAAAAACCCTAGGACAAAAAGGGATAACAACAAAAATTCTTAACAAAAGAAACCGCATTTTTGTCATCATTGTAAAGCTTTAGGGCAAACACGTTCAAATTGCTATAAGTGGTTAGCCACTCAACAAAGTAATAGTCTGCTCTCATCCGAAAACCAGAATTAGTTTCCATCCTCTTTTGCTCCTCTTGGAGATCTTCTCAAGGCCCTCATGTTCCTTTTGAACTTGAACGGTTTCAATTCTTCCCCCTCTCTTCCAAAACAAAGGTTCAATTCAAGGAAAGGTTCTTCCAATGTGTGAAAGGAAAAAGGCTCAAAGTGATTTAGTCACTCTTTCTCTCTCCCTCTTTATGATGTTGCATTACTTGTGTGTTTTGCTTTCTTGTTTTGAGTCAGTCTAGTTTTATGCCTTGTTTGTTTCTTTATATTTTTGTTAGGTTGTTTTCAGTTTTGTTTTGTTTTTTATAAAAATAAAAAAAATACAAAAACAATGTGTGTTTTGTGTATATTGGTACTTGTGTACCTTGAATGGCTATTGAAACAAAATTTTCTAAATTTTGTATCCCTTAAAGCTTAGATGTGCATCTCAATACACAATTAAGCAAGTAAGCTTTGTGGCTCGTGTTTATAATGAGTACGATTAAGTAATCTCTTATACTTAACACTCATATCACTCTTTTTGACGATAAGGATTAGAAAATCCTAAGAGAAAGGTATAAATAACCATCTTACCACTAAAGCTCGCCAATCATGTATAATATCTGTGTGCTTCGGCATAGTAAAATTGTGATGTTTTAGCTTGCATAGTTGGGTATTTCTTTTTCTCTCTTATATGTCCATGCATGATATGTTCAAAAAGAAAATATGCAAAGAAAATATGCAAAGAAAAATAAAAGCAAAAAGAATCAAAATGCTTTTAAATATGGTTGCAATCGTGTTTTTAGGAGATGTGAGAGTTATAGGACGTACCTCGAAGGTGACAGTCCCCATCAAGCAGTTATGATTTTGTGTGAGTGTATTTGATTTTCTTATATCTCAAATCGTCATAATATAAGACACTTATGCACTCTTGCTATGTTTTTCACACATAACAAGCAAATTCTTTGCTACTTTTGATACATGTGTAGGTACAATATGATTTGGCCATCACAAGTAATACATGTGTTAATATATGCTCACTAAACTGTCTTAAATTGTTTTTGAAATATAAAATTGGTTAGACTTATTTAGTGTGTGTGTGTGTGTGTGTTTGGATCTCTGAATGCTTTGCATATATGTTGAGAGATGTTTTGAGAGCTTAATATGTTGATTGGATCTTATGTTTGAGTTGCTTGCTTGTTGCATTAATCTTTATGTGTTTTTTCTTTCTTTGAAAAACTCCGTTTCTCAAGCTCGACAAATCCTCGACAAATTCCACTTCTATCGAGCCATTATTTCTCTTGTCTCGACAGATCTTATCGCATTCTCAATCCATCAAGATTTCTGTATTTCTTCTAGATAGAATCTCGACAGATTATTTGATCCATCGAGCCAATTTTCTAAGCTCTCTGTCTGGCTAATAGATTCTCGACAGCTTCTTGATCCATCAAAGCATTTTTGACGATAGCAGATCCTCGACAGCACCTAGACAGATTACTTCTGTCAAGATTTAGTGCTCGACAGATCTCGACAGATACTTTGATCCATTGAGCTGTGATTTCCTTATATAGCTGAGGCGTGAATCAAATTTCATTTTTTTCTTCTCTCTCTCGACAGAAAATCTTTCCCCTCTTCTAAACACTCTCTCCTTCACTCAAATTTTCACTCCCTTCAAAATTTTGGCCTAGATAAAGCTTATGTCTTGTGGCATGTGCTCTTAATCTCTTCTTTACATGCATTTTATGCATTTAGATCTAGGTTTTGGGGCTTTTCAAAACTTTTTGGGGTTTTTGAGTTTCTCTTGAAATTTTTGGGTTGGATTTTATGAATTTGATGTTAAATGATCATGCATTGCATTCTCATTGCATTATAACCATGTTTCATGCATTTTAGATTTGTGTTTGATTAAATGTGGATTGTATGCTGGTAGGTTTGGATTGGGTTTTGCCTATGATGTAGTTTATCTGAGAGAGAGAGAGAGAGAGAGAGAGAGAGAGAGAGAGAATAGAAACACATCACAACATAGACATAGAAATGATAGAAAAGGTACGTATGCATGAGATATGCATGGACATGTGACGCCAAGTTATTCTGTCAGATTTTGCCGATACTCCTCTCCTTACCGTCATTCGGACTTGGGGTTGGGCTTTTCAATATGAGAAACCCTTGAGTTGTCCCACTGTGTATATACAGGAGTTTTACTTTAACATACACGGTATCGATACCTCTGTACCTTGTTTTGCCACGACATTCTGAGGTATACGTATCGTAGTTACCCCGAATCTTATATCTGAGGTACTACATGTCCCACGAGTAGCGCATCCTGACTACCCCAGCTGTGAGCATTTTAAGACTATGTCTAGAGATGAGCTTCTGTGTCACTTTTGTGAGACGCCTTCTATATGGGGTGGGAAGCAAAACACACCATGCACAGACTTAACAAAAGGTTCGCGCTTCCTTAACATGGTGATGACATTCACTCTTTTTACTCTACTTTCTCACTATAACTCTATCACAGAGTCTCGTGCTCGTTTTCTTTTGTCTCTCTTAAAGGACCTCTCAATAGACTTTCCCTCTCACTTCATCACTTCTGTCCTTGATGTCTATCAGGATACGGCTACACGTGATAAGCTCATCTTTCCTTCGGCTATCACGTGTATCCTCCGACATTTCTCAGTCGAGATTCCTGATTCCCCTCACCTCTTCTCCACTATGGGTGCTATCGACACCGGTTCTGTTTGATGGAGCGAGGCTCAGCTTCGACTAAAGTAGCCACATGTGATGAATCCTGATCCTGCAACTTCTACTGTTCCTTTCACCTATGCTCTTTCTTCCTCGTCTGATCATGTGAGAGAGCATGAGGTTCTGCCTAGTGGTGTATTCTTGATAAAAAGAATTGAAATATTCTTAAATGTCACATCAGAGATAAGATCAAATTAAATATTAAAATTTTGTTTTATTTCATTCAATGTTTCAAGACATTTTTAATTAAAAAGTAAATATTCTTTGTATCATTTGGTTCAATGTTTCAAGACTTTTCCTCTCTCACACATATATACAAAATTCTTTGCATTTCAATTTATTATTTTCATCTCTTGCACTTCTTCTCCTTTATATATACCTCCACATAGCCCTTTATGTCATCTCATGTCAAATACAATAGTCCAAAAATGATTTTATTTATCTACAATCTTTTGACAACACCTAGCTCTAACATTATTGTCTTATCTAATCCTAATTCGTATGAGTTGGCTACAAACAAGGAAGGGGGGCTTGCATTTTATATTGAGTGACGACAATAGCAATTATGATTTTGATGTTAATTAAGGTCAAATGTTGTAGATTTGTGGGTTTTGTAAAGAATGTGATTGACTATGGGTGTTTGAGATGTGTATTTTATTTTAGAATTAAAGAGAAAGAGAAAGACGCATTTTATATGAAGTTTTATTTTACAATATTTCTCCAAAATTGTTATTTTTTTTTAATTTCTCATTACTTGAACTGAATAATTATAACGGATATGTGTATGTACTCTATAGTCGTTTCTTCTTATGATGAACTCATTACTAACAAAATTTTATAACAATTATCCTATAATATATGTACAATATTTTCCAAAACTATTATATATAAAATATTACTACATTATCCGTGCATCGCATGGCTAACTTACTAGTTATTTAAAGAATTAAATCCCCAATCCAGAAAATTATCCCAACAACTAAATATGAATAGAAAAATTTTGTGGGAACTATCCTATCACTCCACAAGCTTTTTAGAAAGTCTCTCCGAAATAGAAAATTTGAGACGTCCACCTTTCTAAATATTGGAATGTTTTTCTTCGTTCTTCATTTGAAGGGTGTTCTCTTTTCCTTCAAGTAATAATATATATATATATATATATATATATATTTAAACAAAAAAAAAAAAACAAAACAAGCCCAACCTTTACAGCCAAACCCCAATTCCGTAATCACTGGTTCAACTTCCACAATTGTCAACTCTATTGCCACTTGCCATTGTCGTAACTTGTAACTCCTAATAGACGGTGCTCCAAACAAAGACACCACAAGAGAGAGGAAGTCAATCCCATTTAGGGATGGTAATTTCTACCCGACTCGCAAGTACCCAACCCGGCCCGATAAAGAATAGGGTCATGTTTGGGTTAAAAAAAAAAACCTGAAGCAGGTCTGGGTTTTGTTAAAAACCCGGCCCTGGCCCCAACCCAACTCGGTTATATCCTAAAATCTATTCCTAGTTCCTCTCATTTCAGCTCACCACTCTCACTCACTCTTAATCTCGCAGTTTGCCCAACTGCCCAACCTCTTACCACCGGTCCAATCATTCTTCGCCGGTCCAAGCTCTCACTCACTCTCAATCTCATTGCCGACCCTAGCTCTCACCGTCGGTCCAAGCTCTCGCTGTTGTCCCAAGTTGTCATCGCCAACCAGTTTAAGATCTATAACCTCCGCCCAAGCTCTGTCAGTGTCACTGCCGGTCTCGGCCTGTTCTGTTCTCTACTTCTCTTCAATTTTTTTTTGATATTGATGTATTCAGTCTGTTTTGTTTTGTTCTTGATAAATCAAACATCTTTGATTTCTCTTTGCATTTGCTCTATCAGTGTCACTGTTGGTTTTGTATTTGGTAAGGGTATTGTTGCTTTCTTGAATTTGCCAAGTCCCATTTGGGCTTCAATTCAATTTTTTTTTTGTTGGGCCACGGATTGGGCTCAAATCTAGTTGGGCTAAATGGGGCCCGGGGGCGGGTCTGGGCCCTACATAAAAAACTCGTTTATTAAATGAGCTGGGTTTGGGCAATGGGTTCGGGTCCGGGGATGAAAAAACCCAGCCTGTTGCCATTCCTAATCACATATGGGTTGAAATTTACAAAAATTTAAAACAAGCCCCAAAATGTTACAAAAATGCCACCCAACTATTTTTTATTTATTTTTAAATGCTATCCAAAACATAAAATATAGACTCAAAACATCAAAAACTTGTTTCTTATTTTTTGTTTTGCACACTGAAAATTAGATTCAGTTTTTTGAAATCAGAGAGCTGAAAACATTCGCCAAAACGATTATCACATTGCTGAGGCCCACGAAATTTAGAAAAAAAAAGAAAAAGAAAAAGAAGCTGAAAATAGCCTGACCAAATAGGGTTACCCAATATATTTCTGGTATCGCATCTTATCCTTGTATCTATTTGATAAAATTTACATATTCTAAATCACCTGACCATTGTTTGCAATATATGAACATTGATGAATTCTTTCCAATATCTTCATGATGGCATGATGCATCAATCAAAATTACAAAGGCTATAGTAATTCAACCTAATACATGACTGACTGGAAAGAGAGCATATATATTAACCGATCGTATTTTAGAAAGAGTACTTTGACATGAAACTAACTTCTTCATAGACACATCATCCAAAGTATATTTTGGCCACATAAAAGATGGAAAAAATAATCATACTATAATTTCTTGATAAGCAGATATATAGAGAAACTTCAGAACTCTTCTCTTTTTATTTTGTGCTAGAAGCAGAAAGACAGTGAAAAGCTCACAAGAGTTTCCTTATGCTGAAAATTACAAACGAGAAAGCTTTGAATTGACAGGGAAGTGTGGAACCAGAATTGTGGTCTGATCTTCTGTTTTAATGAAATTAGACTTCAGAGGCTGATTCAGGGCACCTCCTCCATCACTGGACGCACGAGAAGAAAGATAAAAGCAGCAGCAGATGGATGATAAGAAATCCATGCTCTTTCTCCCTCTATACCACCGATCTCTTCCTCTCTAAGATTGATGGTATATCATTAGCTACTTCAACTTACCAAGAGGTCTATGTGAAGCGATGTTTGCTTTTCTGATAATTTTCCTTTTAGTCAATGCTTGTGCTTTGACTTTTGAGTTATGACCAATGATGGCATTTTTTTTCTTATTTCCCTTTTTTATTAATTTATCTGTGGAAAAAGTTAATGAATATCCTGATCAATTTAATTTAAGAAATACTTTAAAAAATTATAATTTTTTATTTTATATAGCTTTCTATATCAATATCATATACTATATAATAAAAATTAGACCTAGACGTCGTGGTTGTGTCAAATAGCTTCATCATATTGTAGAATTTTTTTTTAGATTTTTAGATTTAAAATATATATAATTTTTTTCTCCTATAATTTCTAAATTGATAAAAATCTTAATTTGATTACAATCCAAATTGATCTTATCCATATAATCCTTATTTTGTATGTGTAGTGTATTATAAAAAATGCAGCAACTTTTTTTTTTTAAATTATTACACTACACGTAAAAAGAAAATATTTATATATATAAAAAAGTCTAATGCATCTTAAATTGTAGAATTTTTAATTACTGCACTAAAAAAAAAGGTCTAATCCATATTGCAGATTTTTTTTTTAATTTTTTCTTTCTGGAAGATATATTTTTTAGATTTAAAATGATAAGACACGTAAAAAAAAGAAAAAAAAACCTTGGAAACATGGATAAGATAACTAATTTACTTAGATTAGGATCGTGTAACCATTAGTATTTTATTTAAAATTAAAAATTATAGATAAAAAAATAATTTTAGAAAAAAATACACACCGTTGATTAGAATTTCACATAGAATTGGTGTTTCTTTAATTCAAAACTTTCCCCTATATATATATATGTGTGTGTGTGTGTTTCTCAAAAAAAAAAAAAAAAAAAAAAGTCCTAACTTCCAAGTTTTTTGGACAAACATGCATCCTAAGTGATGAGTTTTACATTTTGTTCTTTTTTTTTTAAACGTTAATTGTGATAATTTTTTAATACATATTTTATTCCGAATAATTATATTTCTCTTATAATTCCTAAATTGATTAGAAATCTAGCATTTTCACAATTGAAAATTCTCTATATGTATGGTTTTTTTAGTGTATTCTTATATATTCTTTCTTTCTCTTTTTTAAATTTTTTTTTTTTTTTGGAGACAGAAACACTACTTATTGTTCTAATCGATTTTTTTCTCTCACCATTATTAATAATAAGTTTGTATCTCTCTTTTAATTTGCAGTAGAATGCTTTATTATTAAAACCACACTATTACAGGTTTGTTTCTATTTTTGTTTTTGTTTTTATGTTTCGCTTATGAGTCATAAATGCAATTATAAATCCAGGAAATTAATTATATGAACCACTATAAATACTTCACCTTTATGATTTTTCAGACATCAATTATTATTTGAGTTTGTTTTGTTTGTAATAGAATGTTTTATCAAAGCCACCATCCACTCTATTACATGTATGTTTATTCTCTTTATTTTTGTTTTCTATGGTTTTGTTTATGAGTCATAGAGTTAATTTTAAATCCATGAAATTCATTATATAAGCCTATATAAATATTTCACATTTATGATTTGTCATTAGTTATTATTTGAGTTGGTTTTGTTAGTAGTAGAATGCTTTATCAAAGCCACCATCCATATTATTATAGGTATATTTCTCTTCTTTGTTATTTTTGTGTTTGTATTTTTTTAATTTATGGTTTTTCTTATGAGTCATTAAAAGCATTAAAATATATTATATAAACCTCAATAAATATTTCACCTTCATGATTAGTCCGCATCAATTATTATTTGAGTTAAACTTAAAGGTATGAAGATTTATTCTTTTATCGCTTTTTATCCTACAAAAATATGTTTAGTTTTTTTTTCTTCTTCTTTTGTTTGGTTTTGCATTTATGAATTATTTGTACTCATCTTTTTTTTTCCTCATAGGCTTTATCTATCAATTATCTAAGAATTATCAAATTTTGTATCTCCTCCTACAACAAGTGTTTAATCTTTTTTTATTTCTAGGTTGTATTTGAGTTATGCTTATATGTGCGTTATTAAATTAAATTAATTTTCTTGAATAGTAAAATTTTTATGTTACTATTTTTTTTTTGTTAGTAATATTATATGTGTGCGCTACAAAAATGTCATTATAAGGCAACCGATAAGTTAGAAGAGAATTATGTTTATTTTTTTGGCAAATGAAATACCTTTGGTTAAGTTTCCATATGTTATTAATTATTAAATATAGAAATTTTTTCATACAAATATGTTGTGTGATTGCGATACTTTTAAGAACAATAATTTATATGTAATTTATATAATCTAGATTCAAGAGATTATTAATTTATTATTTCTCAAAAAAATCATACTAAAATTTTATAACTGAAATTGTGCAACACATGGGTATAATACTAGTATATATAAAAGTAGAGACCTTATACAGAAAAACACGAGGTCCTGCCAAGTGGTGTTCTAATTTTGCATTTAGCATTTTTTTGACCTCTTTTATTAAATTTTTTTTTTACTGTTACTCAAAAATTCATATTAACTTATTTTACTATTATCTTATTACTATCTCATTAATTTTCTAAACTTACACCAACCTTTCTCTATCTTTCATTTTTTAGCATACCCATCGTTTTAGAATTAAAAAAAAAACAAAAAATAATAATAATTAAAGACTAATAGTAATAACTAACCACATAAGACCCTACAGAGAGATAGAGAGACACAAAGATGTTGTGGATTGTTAAATATAATACATTGTTTCACTATATATTACCAAAATAAAAGACTTGTGAACGACAAAACATTTGAAAGTGAGAGAAATAGGAATCCGAGAGGTCACTACCTCCGTTATACTAGCCTCCCACCACCATCAAAATGGTGAAACCCCTACGGATATTTTTAAAAAAAAATTAGGGGCTTAAATATGATTTAGGTTTGAGTAATTTGGTTGGATAGATTTTGTTTTGGGTATACAAGTAGAGAGAATATTTGGTGCGCAATGTAAAGTCATATTCTACTATAGTTTAATTTTAAATCATCTATAAGATACATGAATACGCACTTGCCCACATCATGTCTTAATGTCGCACTATTAGTGAGTAGAAGACGGTGAGAGAATTAGGCATTCTTTCATTTCATGATATGAAATATGTGAACGCAACACAAATTAGTTGATTTTCATGGTCTGGTTACTCTTTTTCATTTATCTTTGGTTTCACGATTTAAAAAAAAAAAAAAAGGCGTAAATGAATTTTTAGTCCTTACATTTTTCATCTTTTTTATTTTGGTCCCTACATTTTCATTTCACCACTTTTAGTCCCTAAATCAATTAACGCGTTCCATTTTGGTCATTATTGTTACTCACTTAACAAAAATTACTGATGTGGCAAACAGAGTGCACTGTTGGTACATTAAATGCTGATGTGACCAATAAAATATATTAAAAATGCTGTCAACGCCGTGAAGGTAGAACCAGCTCCTGCAGACTAAGGAATTGGAAGAGTATTGAGAGACAGGGAATTTGGAGAGAATGACGTTGAGGAGGTGGTTGGAAAGGAGGCTGAGAGATCTTGATCTCCTTGATTGGAATGATGATGGGTTTGGGTTTTGGTCATTTTGGTCATTAGGGTTTGGTGAATGTGACATTTATTATTATTACTATTATTTTTTTGTTTTTGTTTTTGATGGGGTTGTGGTTGACATTAAAGGTTTGGATTTTTTGTTTTTGTTTTTTTGGGTCTCTCTCTAAAATTTTGAAATCCTAATAAATATACAGAAGAATTGAAAGAACCCTAAAACTCCAAAATTTGGTAGTTTTGTGAGTTGTTTTCTCTCTGGATTTCTGGGATTTTTTTATGACTACTATGGGCTTGAAGAGAATTTATCTATTCTGAATTCATGTGTATTTTAGGTTCTAATTTTGTTTTTTTCACCATATCAACAATTTCTGTTAAGTGAGTAATGATAAGGACCAAAATGGAACGTGTTAATAGGTTTAGGGATTAAAAGTGGTGAAATGAAAATGTAGGGACCAAAATGAAAAAGTTGCAAAATGTAGGGACTAAAAGTGTATTTAGGCCAAAAAATAATAATCTTACTTTGAAAAGGGCTACAAACATGCAGTGAATTAAGCTACTAAAATAATTTTTAATATCTCAAAATGTATATGTTTCTTTACTTAATTTAGTTTACTTTTTCTCTATAATATATGTACAAACATTATCCAAACCATTTTACATAAATATTACAAAAATATCCGTACAATGCACGTGCAACTTACTAGTTTGCTTTAATTACAAGTTTGCCACCGATTGAATCGAATTACACAGTAGTATAAAAGAACAACGTTGGTATCTTAACGTGGCTTTGCTTTTTCACGTGGGAAGTGTGATATGGGTGATTGGCAAAAAGTTGAAATTACTTACATTATCAGTCCTCCAAAAATAAAAAATGCAGCCCAAAAAATCTGACATTTTCTGTTCTTATAGAACCAAAAAGCAGTGATTGTGCATTTGCTATATAGATCTCGTGTTCTGGTAACGCCACAAAAGTACTAGTATCCCACCTGGTAAGAAAGTAATTAGCAAATGACTATCTCAGCACCACTGTTAATGTATAAACATAAGCAGAAAAATGTTTACTATAACTAATTTGGCTCATTACCTAGATTCTCTAACAAAATGACCATCTTTATTAAAAAATAGATCATACTTAATACATAAAAGTCAGAACTCTCACTTTTGCAGGTCTGGAGAAGTCATGGTAAGAACAAGAGAACTAGACTATGATGAAATACAACTCAAGGTGTGTCATGAGGGAGCACAAACCATCCTCAAATTTGTGAAACCTATTTGCATCTCTCACAATGAATACCACCTTCAAAACTTTGTCAAACTTTGAATGAATGTGTGACAATCCCCACAAACTCTCAAGTTCTTGAAAATCCTAATCACCCTCCTTTCTTCATTTCCCAACCCACCACAAACCAATGCCAACTTCTCACTATGAACTCTCAAGCTCTCCTCCTCCGACTCTTCTTCCACATCATGCGGTGCAAACCACACCCCATGAACACAACCCACCTCTTCTTTAATCTTCTTCTCCATTTCCTTCAAGACTTCATGTATTTTCTCTGAAAGTGGGTGTGCTTCCTCTCCGTTGTGGAAAAAGTGAACCTCCTTGTCAATCACTACCAACTGAGTGCTGCCTCTTTCTTTAACCCCTTCATCCTCACTGCTTCTCTTATTTTCTCACACTCTTTCCAATAGCCTGCATCAGCAAAAATATTTGAGATCATCACATAATTGACTGGATTGTTGCCATCCATTCTTAGAAGTATGTCTCCTACTTCCCGCCCCATATCCAGGTCTCCATGCACTCTACAAGCACTAATAAGTGTCTGCCATATACCTACATTTGGTTTTAGTGGCATGCTCTCAATAAGATTCTTAGCTTCTTTTAAGCGCCCAGCTCGGCCAAGGAGATCAACCATACAAGCATAGTGCTCTACTCTTGGTTTAATCTGCCGGTCACTACACAATCTTGAGAAGTATTCTAGACATTCATCAATGAGTCCTGAATGGCTGCAGGCTGAGAGTACAGCCAAATAAGTCACATCATCAGGCTCAATATTATCCAACTGCATTTTGTTGAAAAGACGAATTGCTTCTTGTCCCAGACCATGCTTTCCATATCCAGTGATCATAACTGTCCAAGAGATCACGTTTCTCACTGGCATTTCACTGAAAAGCCTTTCTGCCTCATCTGTTAGCCCACATTTGAGATACATGTCCACCATTGAATTGGCCACTAATATGTCTAAACCAGATGGGACTTTGATGTTGTAAGCATGCATTTGCTTGCCTTGCTCTACAAGGGAAAAATCAGCAAACACACCCATCAGGCCTGAGAGAATAAATCCATCTACTTGATGTTGGTTTTCCCTGAGCTGCCTAAACAAGTCCATTGCCTCTGGTAAATTGCCTTCTTGAGCATAACCGAGAATTAGTGCACTCCAAGATATCACATTCTTCAGTTCAATTTGATCAAATACTCTGTGAGCTTTTAACAAGTTCCTGCACTTGGCATACATATCAACAAGAGCACCTGCAATAGTCGTTTGAATTGAGCATGGGAATCCTCTTGTGATCAATGAAGCATGCATTTGGCTCCCTTCCCTCATGGCTCCAAGACCACTGCAAGCCTTTAACATGCTGGTATATGTGAATTCATCAGGGACTTCCCCCTGTTCTTGCATTTTCCGAAACAAAAGTAGAGCTCTGTCACCAATTCCTTCAAGTGCGTATCCAGCTATCATTGCATTCCAACTGATAAGATCCCTAACTGGCATAATGTTAAACAATCGTGCCGCCTCACTGATTCTTCCGCATTTTGAATACATGTCAATAATAGAATTGGCCACCGCAGGCACCCATTCAAACCCAGTTTTAGCACAAACACCATGAATCTGCATTCCATTCTTAATAATGCCCAAAATCCCAGATGCTTTAAGATTAGTCGAAAGTGTGAACTCATTCGGCTTAATTTCAGAAGATCCCATTTGGCGGAAAAGCAATAATGACTTGATGGCGTTACCATTTTGTAAGTAGCCACACATTAGAGATGTCCAAGAAACCACGTTTCTTTCAAGCATTCCATCAAACACAGCACAAGCAAGGTCCATTCTACCACATTTTCCATACATATCTATAAGATCATTGTTTAACATCAAATCAAGCTCAAATCCCATTTTCACTACACACCCATGAGTTTGCAATCCTTGATCAAATAACAAATTCTTGGAGCACTTCCTCAGTACCCCTGCAATTCTCTGTCGCTCACACATAATTTTTCCAACTGAGTTGCTTACTCAATTATCTTTAATAAAATTAGTTCATGGCAAAGAGGACCAGCGTCTTTGCTATTAGAGAAATGGAAGATCTTTTCGTGCCCATGTTGCGAAACTGCGTAAACACGGCGGAATTGAAGAAAATCCATGCCCACATTTTGAAGTTCGCACTTTCACAGAGCAATTTCTTGGTGACAAAAATGGTGGATGTCTGCGACAACAGTGCGGATATAGAGTATGCGAGTTTGCTCTCCAAACAAGTGGTTGAGCCAAATGGGTTTTTGTACAATGCAATGATCAGAGCTTATACGCATAATAATAGATATACTATAGCAATCACCCAGTACAAGCAAATGCTAACAAACCCACAAGCTGAAAATCGCATTTTGCCCGATAGATTCACATTCCCATTTGTGATTAAGTGCTGTGCGGGGCTTTCCTGTCATTTTCTGGGTCAGCAGGTTCATGCCCAGGTGTGTAAATTTGGGCCAAAGTCACTTTTAATAATAGAGAATGCACTAATAGATATGTATACCAAGTGTGATAATTTTATATATGCACATAAAGTGTTTGACGAAATGACTGAAAGAGATGCAATTTCTTGGAATAGTCTGCTCTCTGGGCATGTCATGTTGGGGCAGATGAGAAGGGCTAGAGCAATGTTTGAGGATATGCCAAACAAGACTATTGTCTCTTGGACAACAATGATTGCAGGATATGCGCGAATTGGGTGCTATGTGGATGCATTGGATGTTTTTCGCCGAATGCAACTGGTTGGTATTGAACCTGATGAGATTAGTATTGTGTCTGCTTTGCCAGCATGTGCGCAGCTTGGAGCCCTTGAGGTTGGGAAATGGATTCACATGTACGCAGATAAAAAAGGGTTGTCACGTAAGACTAATATCTGTAATGCATTGATTGAAATGTATGCCAAATGTGGTTGCATTGACCAAGCATGGCAATTGTTTAGTAAAATGGTTGAGAGGGATGTGATATCTTGGAGTACCATGATTGGAGGTCTAGCAAATCATGGGAAAGCTCGTGAAGCAATTGAACTCTTTCAAGATATGCAGAGAGCAAAGGTTCAACCAAATGCTATTACCTTTCTTGGTATTTTATCGGCCTGCACCCATGCTGGTTTGTGGGATGAGGGATTAAAATATTTTGATTCCATGAGAAAATTCTATCTTATAGAGCCAGAAATTGAGCATTATGGTTGTTTAGTTGATCTTCTTGGACGCTCTGGGCGCCTTGATCAGGCTCTTGACACAATAAAGAAGATGCAAATGAAGCCAGATTCAAAGATATGGGGCTCTTTGTTAAGTTCCTGCAGGACTCATTGCAATATTGAGATTGCTATTATTGCTATGGAGCACCTTCTGGAGTTTGAACCAGATGACACAGGGAACTATGTGTTGCTTTCCAATATTTATGCAGATCTTGGGAAGTGGGATGGTGTGTCAAGGATGAGGAAACTCATAAGAAGCAAGAGCATGAAGAAAACACCAGGATGCAGCTTGATTGAAGTTAACAATGCGGTTCAAGAATTTGCATCAGGTGACGATTCAAAACCATGTTCGAAAGATATCTTTTGTATGCTAGAGCTGCTAGCTTTGCATCATGGCAATAGATATGATATGATAGAAGTTGCATATGAGGATATTAGTTGAGTGTTAAGATCAAGATGGGGTGCTAGTCAGAAATTGTAGCACAATTTGCACTTTTACTAATCATTTTGACTTCTATCTTATGCAAGAACTTATTTGCATTGCATCAGAGCTGGCTTTTTTAAGTGATTAATGCAGAGAAGAGAAGGTCAAAATTGCTTGAAAATTATTTCCACACCAAAACTGGAAGAGTTACACATTTTTGAATGCCTCATCCTCTACTTAAACCCATGCTCTCATTCTACCCATAATTGACAAACAAGAACTTGAAAGGATTTTTGCCAGAGGCTCCAAAACAACATTTTAATAAACAAATAAAGAGATATCCTGTGTAATGGATATTTTGGATTCAATTATGGTGAGTTATTTGTTGTGTTTTATACTTATTTGATTTGCATGTCATGGATTCATTTGTAACTCCTCTTTCACTAATGGTGTAATTCATGTGTTGTGCCTTCACCAAGATGTCTACAGTTTTTGTTTGTCAACGAGGAGGTGGATTCATCTTCAATTTATGAGAGGGATATTGCATGCAACTATAACACAATAATAGATTGAGGCTAGAGCGCCATATACAGAATAATATGGGCTTTTAATTTCATGGGCTTATCATGGTTATGTATAACAAGTCCAATTTTATCAAATTGATCACCTGGAAAACTAGCCAGTTAACTGCAACCATAGTCCATGTATAGCTAACTAATATGGAAGTTTAAGGGATTGTTGAAGGAAACCAAAAAATCACATTCACTTGGTGAACCAGCCACTTAATTGCAACCAAGTATAGTTAACTAACAGGGTGGTTTAAGGGATTGTTGTCTGTTGAATGAAACCAAGTCACAGTTCAATTGACAAAACCAAATGCTGTTAAAATTCGGGGATATACAGAAGCCTACACAGTTTCTTTGCCTTTGGCTCCTTTCAGGATGAAGTTAGGTTCTGACCATTTTAAAATAAGCGAAACCTAATGCACCATATTTAATGACTATAATAAGCACGACTTTTCAAATACCAACCAGATGAAAATTATATGAGAGTCTATATGATGTATCAAAATAGTCATTTCACTAAATTTGATGGTTGATTTTACTCTCAGCTTACGTAATCCAAGGTCTAGGTTGCTATTCTCGCACCCATTGGCAAGTATGTCCTGCAAAGCATCTTCACACTAGTCACAATATAATTGTGCTGATCATGAACCCAGGTCATGGAAAAACTGTAAGCAACATTACCAAAAACAAGTTTAATAAGGATATTCTAATTTTATGCATGTAAAATTAAGTTGTTAGAAAAACAAAGTGATTTCCTTAATATATGATTTGCTAATGCCCTTAATGAAAAGCAGAACCTGCATGCAGAAAAACCTTTTTTCAGTCTGGCATGGGTTCCATTAACCCAACTTCAAATTTACCATGTTTGCTCTACTGTCCTGAAAATATTATGCTTAATGCCGACCAATTCCTTCATTCTGAAATTGTGTATTCAATTCACTACACACCATGAATAAAAAAAAGCATGCACATGTGAAACTTGTGCACTGAAGAGAAATTGTTCAAGAAAAAGTTGGCCAATTTCATTGAGGATCAATTTGTAAAATGACATGAATTGGTATAAATGAAAACAGACAAACAAAAATATACCAGCTGATTAGCTAAACAGAGACGCGAGGGAGAGTCCACAAATGACAATTATTGCATAGACGCTGCAATCCATGAAAATGGCATCAAGAGCCTTCTGCATCACCAGACCTGTCTCTAAAGTATTACCTACTTGTTCAGCCCAACCATATCCGTTAAGTGAGGGGGTTTCATTTTCATCTCCGGCTGCCCTTTCAAAACCTGTTTGTTTATCAGCAAGAAGTCGTGCAAGCACAATTGTCACATTGGTTAGCAAAAGTAGGTAAAGTGGCCTAAAGCTTAACATGCTCTTTATGATGTAGCTGCCTAGTAAAGGAAACCCTAGATAGGATAACACAACTAAAAGGGCTACAGTTACAGAACACAAGCTGCGGGTACGCTCTGATGATGCAATGGCAGAACTTATTTGATTTGGAGTGAAAAATCTATGCTGTGGTCTTTGCTGCTCTAAATGTTGTTCTGAGTCCAAAGTAGAAGCAGATGAATTTTGATCTATTGATGAGACCAGAGGTGACTGTGCTTTGCCACTGAATTCTGAAGCACGGGCTCCTAAAGCTTCAACGCTTATCTCACATTTGCGTAAGGGAGGTGCTAGATTGCTTTCACCAATATCAGCTTCAGTCTGACTGGCATTGGTGACAGGATCATGTTCATCCTCACCATGAGGAGAAACTGCAGAATATCAGGACTCGTGAGCATTAAGTGATATTATGAATTTTTAAATTCCATTCGCATAGAATAAAAGAACTTCACAATAATAAACAAGTCATAGCAAGGAGTACA